>NC_089838.1:265121067-265460567 GCF_035609145.1 Eleutherodactylus coqui
ATTCTATGGGTTGGTACGATTACAAAGATACCAAACTTGTATATTTTTTTTTTGCTGTAGTACTTGTATTTTTTTTCAGACATTTAATATTTTTAAAATTATTTTCTGCTGCATCTTCTGCGCACAATAACTTTTTTATTTTTCCACCGACGTACTTGAGCAAGGGCTCATTTTTTGTGAGATGTCCTGTAGTTTACGTTAGTACTAACGTAGAATACATGAGACTTTTTGATCGCTTTTTATTGCATTTTTCTGGGAGACAGGGTGACTGAAAAAGTGCATTTGTGGCGTTCTTTATTTTTTTTTCGAACTACGTTCACTGTACGGGGTAAATAATGCACTACTTTGATAGATCGGTCATTTACGGACAAGGTGATACCAAATATGTATTTTTCTTTTACGATTTAGATTTTTTATTATAGATATGGCAAAAGGAGGGTGATTTTAACTTTATTACTTTTTTTTTTTTTTTTAAGTGTGAAAAAGTCATGAAAAAGAAAAAAAATTATTACAATTTGGTATTGGCGTAATCGTACTGGCCTGTAGAATTACTTCAATACATTATTTATACTGCTCAGAGGATGCAGTGGAAAATAAAAATAAAAAACATGCCAGAATTACTAATTTTGTTAATCTTGCCACTAGAAAAAATGGAATAAAAAACGATCACAATTTTATATGTTCCAAAAAAATTAGATAAATGAAGACTACAGTTTATCCTGCAAAAAACAAGCCCTTCTAGAGCTCTGGAAATGGAGAAATAAAATGAACACGGCTCCTGCAATGTGGCGACACAAAAGCAGACCTTTAAGAAAAAGAAATGTTTTAAATGTACAACAATAGCAAAACCTAATAAAACTGTATAAACTTGGTATCCTCGGAATCGTGCTGACTCAGAGAATAATGTTATCATGTTATTTTTTCTGCACGCTGAGCGCCGTAAAAATGAAATCCAAAAAACAAATCGCAGAATTTCTTTTTTTTCCCCCAATCTCTACAAATTTTTTTTACAAAAGTTATGCAATACATTATATATACCCAAAAATGATGCAATCAAAAAGTACAACTTGTCCCGCAAAAAAACACGCCCTCCTATGGCTGTGTCAATGGAAGAATGAAAACGTTATGGCTCTTGGAATGCGACTGGAAAATGAGTTGAAATTAAACGATTAGACCATTTAAAAAACCTGCCCTGGTGGGTTCGACAGGGTGGTAAGAAACTCGCCACTCAAGGAGTTAAAGGACTGTAATTAGGCCCTTAGCCCAGATGGACTGACAGCCCTTTACTATAAAAAAACTTTTCACCTCCCTCTTTTGCCCGCTAACAAACTTATATACCGATATGTGTATAGCTATTCCAGATAATATAACTGTTATCTCTAAACCAAATGAAGATCACATGACTCCTAAAAGCTATTGTCTAATTTCACTACTAGATTTAGACTATAAAACTCTTACTAGTATACTAGCCACCTGCCTACATTGTTTTCCACCCTCTCTGATACATAGAGATGAAGTCGGTACTCAACTCATTTCACATCTCACAATTAGAAAAAACCCAGCTGCTAGTTTTAGCTTTATATATTGAAAAAGCTTTTGACAGTCTATCCTGGGAATATCTTTTTGCCGTCCAAGAGAAATTAATCTGCTAATTTGCTAAATTAATCTATTTTTAAAAAAATTGATGCCAGCATAATTAATTGATGCAGGACAAAACGATTCATATAAATTATTTTATGCGTATTAATAATTTATTACATAGCTGCAACTGCTGACGTTGGGGACGGTTGCTCCGCTGTACACATGTGCCTGTCTCTATATGCATACAGCTATTGTTAAAGGGGTTGTCTTGCGAAAGCAAGTGGGGTTATACACTTCTGTATGGCCATATTAATGCACTTTGTAATGTACATCGTGCATTAAATATGAGCCATACAGAAGTTATTCACTTACCTGCTCCGTTGTTAGCGTTCCCGTCGCCATGGATCCGTCTAATTCTGATGTCTTGTTGCTTTTTTAGATGCGCTTGCGCTGTGCGGTCTTCTGCCTGGTGAATGGGGCTGCTCGTGCCGGAGAGCTGGTCACCGCGTCGTCATCATAGCTCCGCCCCGTCACGTGTGCCGATTCCAGCCAATCAGGAGGCTGGAATCGCAAATGCAACGCACAGAGCCCATGGTGCACCATGGGAGAAAACCGCAGTGCATCCCTGGGAAAGGACCGGCGGTCATTTTAGGGAGAAGATTTTTATAACTCCATATTTCGTTGGATCAGTAAGTAGCAAGCGGTTTAAAAACCGCTTTAATTTGCTATTTTATGCCAGTGGGGTGACAGGGGGAATGGGGTAAGGTAAAGTTTTGATGCTTGCCGCGAGACAACCCCTTTAAGCTGATGCATCTGTCCGGGATATCGGCGCCGGTCGGCGCATGCGCAGCCGCTGGAGCCTCTAACAGCAAGGGAGTAAGTCTCCAGATGGAGAGCAAGGTCTCGCGATACTGGGAGACTGCGCGCATGCGCAGTTACCCCGCGGCGATGCTGTAATGGAGGAGAAGGAACCGTGGACTATATGATGCCTGGGTGAAACAGGTGAATGGCCGGCTCTGCAGATTGGTATGTGGTTAATGTTGTTTTATGTAATGAGCATTGATTATGGGATGCCTAGTAATCAGGGGGTGTGCCCCAGTTGATATGACATGCTATATATACACTGTCTGTTATCACTTGCGTCATGCTTGACAAAGGTCTAATTGTTGACCGAAATGTCGCTGTTTATTTTTACTATGGGAGAATAAAGAAGGTTTTTTACTCTTATTGCACCTTTTGATGCTGCCGTATTTTCTTTGAACTGTGAGCCATCCGTCCTAGAGCGGGCAGTGCTTTGTGTAACCAGCAACCCCATGAAGTTCTTAGTTTAACTCTCCAGCTGGGCATACACAGAGAACTTCCCTCACATGCACAGGGATGGTGAGTTCAGCGGCTGAGGATGGATGACATCCCCAATGTCTACCCCAACCTGGGCATCATCCTGGCACATTGGGAGTGGGGCATGCATAGAGGAAGCCTTGTACGTCGGGCTGCTTAACCTCTCACTCTGACACCATATTGCTGAGAACCAGCTCACAGACAATTTATGTTTTCCTGTTGTGGGCCTAGGCACCAGATTTTCTTTGTGCATATGCAGACATATCTATGGGTAGATATATTGTGAATGGCACGGCAGTAAGTAGGCAAGTGCAATACAAGTTCATCCAAAACTTTTACTTTTCCCATACTTCCCATGGGAGGAACTTTTTACTACTAATGTTATAAACACAGTCCCAACGATATGCCTGCATTAACACATGGGTCAAGCGCCCACCACTGGAAAAGTCTCTTTACACATGTGGGCTTGTGGCCCAGAGAGAGAGAGTCCCTTTTGTTATCTCCAGTCCCAAGGGTGACCTCTGATACAGCGTTGATGTTCTGTTTAAGCGGTTTATCATCAATCTTCAGTTCTGACTTGCTGTTCCACCTGCACCTAAGCAGCAGGGCATTTGCTTGAACAGCCTCCAAACTTAGCCTGGTCTGACGCTTGGCTTGATCTGCAGCCGTTGTTGCATCCGACGCTTAGTGCCTCCAGTCATCAGCGGCCATCCTTCACTCATCACAGTGTGGACTTTGCAGTCGGTCCTCTTACTTCTCCTTCACCTGTGCAGCACCTGCGTCATTCTCATGAAAGGTGAGAATCCCAGCAACCTGACCAGCACCAATCACATACTGACATACTATTTGTGATTATTACACTGAACCTCTTTAAATGACATTTTACTTTCAAATACATAGAAAAAAACGACTCCAACAAGTAAAGTAAGTTAATTAAAGTGAAATTTATTATGTGTTATGGTTGTTACTTCCTGTCAAACATAAACAGGGTAATGCAACACATAGGGCAGGTAAAAAAATCTCAGTGGAGAAAACCTGTAGGAAAACCATTGTTTATAGTACTGTCTCCAGGCATAATAAGTGTTGTAATACTATAATATGTGTGCAAGACACAAGAATGGATGGTCCTACAAAGTCTGCAGGGTGGAAGGCTGCTCCATGGGCCGTAGTTGTGGAAAATTCATTCTGAACATAGGAAAAGGATGGCTTTGATGGATGGGCCTCTCTCTTCTCCACGCCCAGTGTTCAGGATTTTGTGCCATGATCTAGAATCAAACAATACAGGGATAACATTATTAGCACCGTAGACCCTTCATCACAGACTGAAGTGCTTTGAATCATTTGTACTAACCTGCTCACAGGTGTCCCGGTCCACCCAAGCTCTGAATCCAATCCGGAGGAGCAACAGGTTGCGTTGATGGTGGAATTCTTCTTTCTTTTGCATCCAGGTAGATCCCAAGGCCCATCTGTAGATCTCATGACGAAAGCCGACTTCCTCTTCCATTTGGTTAGCTAAAAACCTGGCAGGAAAAAATTAGTAGATCACTACTTATTTTTGCATTCATTTTATATTCCTTCATCAGTATGTGTATACATAACTGCAAAAGAAACTTACAGAGCTGGGAAGAAGTTCTTTCGATATTCCTCAATCCGCAGTCCGGCTCTCCTGAAGTAAACAAGGACCATCGTCAGGAGATACTAGTGGGATGAGAAGGACAGAACTTTTTAGTGCCACCTGTTTTTCCTGTTGAACAGCCTTTCTGTGTCCTGTCTACCTCTATACATGTTCCATTGTGGTCACACATGCTCAGTCTTGCTTCTGTGCAGAATGACTGTCTCACTCTGATCACTTGCTTAGCAGCTCTTCTGACATCCGAGTAGAAAAAGCAACTTCAGAAGCAGTCGCTCACCACACCAGGGATAACCAGTGGAGCCGAGAGAGAAGCAAGACTGAGCATGTGTGACCACCTTGCTATATTTACTGAGATGAATACAGAGTAGAACTAGTAAGTGGCGCTACTAATGTTTAGAATTATAAGCTGGATATAAATGGTTTTTCTGGGAATTTACTATCGATGACCTATCTTCAGGATGGGACATCAGTAATTGATCGACATTGGTCTGCCGCTTGGGATCCTCACTGATCAGTTTATCCTCCAACCCGCTGTCAGTACAGAGGAGTTGAACAGACATTTGCATCAGAGTTGGAGTAGGAAGTGTAATAGAAATCATCACTTCCATCGAATTAAAAAAGAGCGAAGCCTTCTATTAAACTTTGGGCTCTAACCCTAATGTGGATGTCCGTCTCAGATGCACTGAGAGCTAGCTGGAGGATGAGCTGTTCGGAGGGGATTCCTGCTAGTCAGCTGTTGATGACCTATCGTGAGGATAATTATCAGAAGAAAATTCCCGTACAACAGCTTTAACTATAAACATGGCAGATAATCTGTAATCTGACACAATTTCTATTTCCCACAATATTTTCTTACCTTGTCAGAAATCCTCATGTAGCGGTCTGTGATTAGAAACAGCCAGATGTACACATCATCTAGAAAAAGAGAAGAAATATAAATATTTCATAAATTCATCATTTTTAACCATGTATTTAGTGACTACAACACTCGAAGTATTAGAAGGAGTAATGGGTCTTACCAAGGATCTTGAAGAATGCAGCCATCTCCTCCTGCCGTAGGATCCGGTCCTTCTTCCTCCTCTTTTGGGAGTGTCGCTGGATAGTAGAGCTTGAACTGTTGTAGAATGATACTATATTAGGCATATTTCACATAAGAGTATTACTGCCACATTTCTCCATCCATAGTATGGACATATGTACCAGCCCAACTGTGAGATTTACTGACCAAAACTCTTACCATCCCAGGAATGTACCACTAGGGACAATTAAAGGGATTGCACCACAATAGGCTTTTATTACTTATCCATAAGTCTGGTGGGGGTGCCACCTCTGGGACCTATACGATCCCGAGAACAGGAATCCAGTGTACCCACCTCCTCATCAGCTTGCTGCACACGCAACAGTAACATGGAGATTGAATAGAGCACATGCGCGGTACTGCTCTATTCAATTCACTTTGGCTAGTGGAAATAGCCAAATACAGGCACTCGGCAGTCCTATTAAGGATGAGTGGAGTGGTACCCAGCAGATGCATATTTTTGTCACTGTGGGAGGTGCAGTGAGCTTGCAGTTAAGAGGAAAGGGGGACATGGACTCCAGTTCTCAAGATCGGTGCAGGTCTCAATGGTAAGATCCCGCACCAATCAGACTTATCAGCTATCCTACGGATATTTAATAAAACTCAACTTTAGTACAAACACTGCAAGTATTGAGAATAAAAAATATCCATTCTATGGGAGAGCATGTAATCCAGTGCTGTATCCTAAAAGTCACACTTACGCCTCTTCCTCGCACGGACGGCGCTCTCTCTTCCTCATCCGGCCGCTGTCTTCTCCTCTTTTTGGGATGCTTAAAGAGAAGGAAATATTACCATGAATATATGGGGATGCGGATGCTTCTGAAGATTTATATACATTTTTTTCTTGGTCAACATAGCCACATGAGGCTTGTATTTTTGTGAGAAGAATTGTATTATTAATGGAACCACTTTGGGGGAAATAGAATGTATTGTTTAATTTTTATTAAAGTTTTATTAGAGAAATAAGAAAACTCTGAAATTTCACCATTGTGGTATTTTTTTGGACTGGATTCACTGTACATCATAAACTAAATATTACCTTAAGGGCTCATTCACATGGGCGTATTGTCACCATGTATTAAGCACACATATTTCCCTTATGTGACATGCAGTGAATGGAGGTCTCTGGACTTTTATTCTTCCATTCAGACCTGCACTGGAGCTATGATGGGACATGCCTATAAACGCAGGAGAAATAAATCGCAGCATGCTCTATTTCTCTGCTTTTTATATTTACAATGCCTGCAAATGGACAGCGTTTAATATGGAGCCCCACTCTGCAGAGTGGGGAATATTAAAAAATCCCAGAATCCTGTGCACGCACCGTGCCTCTCTGCTGGCAGAGCACAGGGGCTGTGATGAGTACAACGCTGAAAGACTCGTAGCATTGTACTCATACGCAGGTGTGAATGAGCCCTCATTCAATACAATTATGTTGGTACTAGAGATGAGTGAACGTACTCGGATAGGCACTACTCGTCCGAGTAATGTGCCTTATCCGAGTACCGCTGTGTTCGTGCTCAAAGATTCGGGGCGCTCCGCTGCTGACAGGTGAGTCGGAGCGGGGAGCGGGGCAGAGCGGCCGGGAGAGAAGGAGAGAAAGATCTCCCCTCCGTTCCTCACTGCTCTCCCCTGCAGCTCCCCGCTCCGCAGCGCGTCCCGAATCTTTGAGCACGAACACAGCGGTACTCGGATAAGGCACATTACTCAGACGAGTAGTGCCTATCCGAGTACGTTCGCTCATCTCTAGTTGGTACCAAATTATTATATTTTTATGTTGTTTTCCAGAGTAAAAACACTTTAATATAAAATAATTATATTCCAAAACCCAAAAGATTTGTGAAACCAAGCCAGAATCCATACACAGATAGCTGTTTCGGGGTGTCTGTCCTTCATCAGTGTGCAGTAGGATTCTGGCTTCGCTAGTGAGAGGCCTGTGATGTGGGTCTGGAGGGGGTGACTCCCTCTCCTTACAGAGAGCACATAGAAGGTGAGTGAGGAGACTTACGTTGGTGCTTATTATACGTCAAAATAGGTAATTGAAGTCAATAGACCTGCGGCAATAAGGAGTGAATACTCAGGAAACTTGTGTATTCACTCACTGTGTATCTGTGCTTCTTAACAATGGGCCCATATAGGTTTTTTTTTCTACATGCGTAAATAGGCTGCATATTTACATACACAAAAACACATAGAAGGAAACAAAAGCACAAGAAATATGTGATTTTTGGTCATGTAAATACGCTGTTTATTACACAACCAAAATCCACATGCTGCTCTGTGGACGAGTCCTTTAAAGTGGGCGTGCACGAACATATATTCAGCAAGCAGCGAAACCAGGCAGCCAATCATAACCCCAGACAGCACACCTGCTGTCTTGGTATTATACTGGACTCTAACCTCTCCTTTACCAATCACATCCAATCTCTGGCCCAAACATGCCGCCTGCACTTTAGGAATATTGCTAAAATCCATCTTTCTTACAATGGACACGCTAAAGACACTTATCGTCACCCTTATCCGCTCTTACAGTAAAGAACCCCCTCATACCTCAATAGAAACCTAGATGGACCTCTTTTGATGCACCCCATGATCCTATTTGCCTTGGCAGCAGCTGCCTGACACTAGTTGCTCCAGTCCAGTTAAGATACAGTTAACTAAAGTCCTTTCCCATGTCAGTGTTTCTCGGTAGTTTCCCATTAAGTGTGTAACTGGGACATGTATTTCCTCTGCCCATGTGCATAACTTTACATTTATCAGTATTAAACCTCATTCGCCACTTTTCAGCCCAAGCCCCCAACTTATCCAGATCCTTTTGAAACTGCCTTGTATCTTCTCCTGCGATTCTTTATCTAGTTATGTGTAATATGAAAATATTGTTTTTTTACTATTCAGATCTTCTACCAGGTCATTAATAAATATATTAAAAAGAGTAGGGGCCAAAACAAACCCCTGAGGATCCCTAATAGTAACAGTGACCCAATCAGAGTATGTACCATTAATAACCACCCTCTGCTTTCTATTACTGAGCCAGTTACTTACCCACTTACACACATTCTCGCCCAGACCAAGCATTTTCATTTTATATACCAACCTTTTATGTGGAAAAATATCAAACTCTTTTGAAAAGTTCATAAACTCAAGATCAATTGATTCTCCCCAGTCCAGTCTAGAACTTACCTCACCATAGAAGCTGATCAAATTGGTTTGACAGGATCGATATCTCATAAACCCATGCTGATAAGGAGTTAGACATCTATTTTCATTGACATACTTCAGGATAGTATCTCTTAGAAACCCTTCAAAAATTTTACCCACAATAGAAGACTTACTAGCTTCTAATTTCCAGGTTTACTGTTTGACACCTTTTTGAATATCTGCACCTCATTAGCTATCTGCACCCCTGATATTCATTTAGGTGTGTTAGTTAGTATTAAGTCCAAAATAGCCTTCCCTCAAGTCGGGTCCTCTAGAAGTTGGATTTGGCAATTATCTTTAGTAATTGACAGAAAGTTGTCCCCTATAATAACTGCCTCATTGTGATTTGCTGCTTCATCCTTTTGCTTCAATATTATATTTTCAGTAGTGCCTGTTATGTTTGGTGGCCTATAGAAAACCCCTATGAGGATTTTATTGTTGTTTTTCCCTTCATGTATTTCCACCCAAAGAGATTCCATATGTTTTATCAAAACAGGTCTCCGTTATTCCCACTATATCATAGTTTTCTTCAGACATTACTACTTCTGGTTTGTCTACATTATTGGTCAGACTTCTAGCATTAGTCACCATACAGTTATCAAGGTTTTGGTTACTTTTTAGATTAGGTGTATCCCTACTAAGTGTTCTGCCAGTTCTTACTGTACTAACCCTTCCAATCGCTTCGCCTTCATTTCCATTACTTAGTTCCAGGTCGCTTTCTACACTGTCTTCCCCTCTATCTCTCTGGTTACCCTCCCTCCCCAGTCCCTAATTTAAACACCACTCCAACCTTCTAGCAATCTTCTCCCCAGCATAGCTGCATCCTCCCAATTGAGATGAAGCCCATTCCTATGGTAGAGTCTGTAGTCAACAGCAAAGTCAGCCCAGTTCTCCAGGAACCCAAACCTCTCCTTATTACACTAACTCTTGATCCACTTGTTTACCCACTAATATTCTGTTGCCTTTCTGGTGTGACATGTGGTACAGGTAGTATTTCAGAAAATACTACTTTGGAGGTCTGTGCCCTAAGCTTACATCCTAGTTCCTTGAAATGGTTTTTAAGGACCTTCCACCTACCTCTAACTTTGTCAAGGGTGCCAATGTGTACCATGACCACTAAATCCTCACCAGCCCCTTTCAGTAATCTGTCATCCCAATCCCTGATGTGTTGAACTCGAGTGGCAGGAAGAAAACACACTATTTAGTGATCTTGGTATTTGCCCTGTCTGTCCCCCTACAGGGGCCTGTCTAGCCTGCCCTGCACTCCTATTCCTCTTTTACTGGTGGTCTGAGGGTATGGTGTGCTGCAGCAGTGCTAATTCTGTAATGGTATCATCTGCCAACTGTGCAAACTTGCTGGAGTGTGTCAGTTCAGGGCTAGCCTCCCTGGATCTCTTCCCACTATCCCTCCTCTTAACTGCCACACTACTAGCTGCCTGCTAATCCTGCTCTCCCAAACTGCCATCAACCCCCACATCTACCCCAGCGAGTGCCTGCTCTGTGAGCAGCAAACTTTTTTTCATATTGTCAGTGGATCTCAGTGTTGCAAGTTGCTCATTTAGATCCAGGATCTGGGCTTCCAAATGCGCAACACGCTTACATCTCATACAGCAGTATGCACTCTCGAACAGCTGTTGAAAGACTGCATACATGGCATAAGATGTACTTTGGATGGCATTACCAACCATGGAGCACATTCTAAATGGGGATCATACAGATAGAATAGATGAAAGAAGTATGTGCAAAAATTCAAATAGAGAAAACATATCAAGTCATTCACATTCACTCAGCTCGCATGCTCACTTAAGTTTGGATTATTAGAGATGAGCGAGCACGCTTGGATAAGTCAGTTACTCGAGCGAGCCTCGCTCTTTTACAGTAACTGCATTCTTAGCTGTAGTGCTTCTGTTCCTTCTCCTGTCCGAATCATTAGCGCCATGACAGTTGACCAATCAGAGCTCACTATGTCATTAATGATGTATAAGAAAGCTAAAATAGCCACCGACATGTGCAGATGTGCTGTCTTCTCTTGACATACCAAACACACACGAATTGTTGGAATGATACGCGTTTCCAAAACAGAATGTGACAAATTATATGGCAGATTTATCAGGGATTGTCCATCTAGCTAGCTTAGAAGCATACCATCTAGCTAGTTTAGAGCAACATACCATCCATACTAGGTTAGAGCCCACAGAGAGGTTAGTTAATAAGATCCTTGCCAGATACTAGTTCAATCTGCTTACTGACCCTGATTTCATCCTAAACCAACCATCATATATAGAAGAGGGCCTAATTTTAGGGACCTACTAGTACATTGCTTCTTCTGAGATTCTCGGACTGTGAAACATAACTGACTGACCTCATCCATTTCCAGATACTATCAATGTGACAATGTAGCAACCTTTTGCTGTATGGCAGTGAAATCTAAATTTTTGGCTAACCCTGTTAACAACAAAAGATGAAATATGGCAATACATTCACTATAGAGGTCCTGGGGATGTGCTATGTGGGTAAGGATCCAGCAGCTGAGGAGACGCATGCCTAAAAACTGGAGCTCTATTAGAACCAAAAAAGATACTCTTCTTGTAAGGGACATTATTGAAAAGCACAATAGAGATGTAAATTCTTCAAGACTTTGAGGTATCAATCAAGTGAAATGGGACAGTGAAAGGAAAATTTGGACAATAAAAGTGGATTTTTCACTTAAACAGCATGAGCCTAGTGGGCGTGAATGAGGGATTCTCCTTTTTGGCATTTGTTTAGTTTCATCCCTCTTTGAATTGAGTGATGTAGTATATTTAATATTTTTTTATATTCTACACACATTACAGGTACGGTTTGTTAGATGGATTGCTCCTTCACTCCTACAATATTTTACATACTATACATCCATGGTTATTATACTTTTATCCTCTGGCATCATCCAGATGTTTGTGGTAGTCCTATATTTCTGGGCAGTAGTAAAAAAGGAAGACACAGATACCAACGATACATTCTTTGTTTTATTATTTTTATTGTTATATGGGAGACAGTCTGACTAGACTTATCTGCAACAAATATTGGGTTCTATTGTAGAAATGGTACATTACATTATTAGTAAATTGTTCTAAAACAAAAATTGTTTTTCAATATACTGGTCAGGAATTCTATCTTCAGCTCGATCTCTCATACAGTAAATGTATTCCATAGTATTACATTATTCTGCGATCTGTCAGTATTAAAATTAACTAATAATTGAGCATAGTGGTGAATACTTGTCCTACTTTTTGTAAATTATATTTATACAAAGGTTAATATCTTTATATATATAAAAATTGCAACTTCCATCACATAATTTATATACAATTTATAAAGATTATCAGTACAACTTACATCTCATACTGGAAGGCCGTGTCCTTTGCCTTGACTGGGAGCATCACTGGGAAGGATGACATCTCACCAGTAACTTGGGGATCTGAATGGTTCCAAGACAGTAACCTCACCAGTAGACCTCCAGTTATACACTTCCTCTCCAAAGGTTCTCTTCACATCCAGGGGAACTTGCCAGATATGATCCTCTCTCCAAAGCTTCCAATTTGACTCTAAACCTTTTATAATATTCTACTACAGAAGCCATAATTGTCTGTTCCAAAGTCATAAGTAGAAAACAAACATACATTGCATGCTCTCATTGTAATTCAAGCTGAACAATACTAGTCAATTAACACAAATCAGATGTTAATGCCGCCTCACATTGTATGCAGATTTCTCAAAATCCATTCAACCTATTGACTCTCTTCCTTTGGAATGTTGACTTATTTACTTTAGCTCTTTGCTGGAACAATGATGGTCATGATTGAGGAAAAAATGTGGTCTGAAATAATTACACACCCAAGATATTCCTGATTGAGGGAATTACAATAACATTTAAATCTTAAAAAATCATACATTGAGTATATTCCTGATGGGGTTTATTATGCAACCAAGGCTTATTGCAATTGTCCTTTCCTATCATCTACATATATATATATATATATATATATATATATATATATATATATATATATATATATATATATATATATATATAATATATGGTGTATATATGTCATAGGTCTGTCTCTCTGGCCTCTTATACACTGTCTCCTCTATATTGGACATTTTTCCCTGTTGGGATTCAGTGTGTGTCTGCATTATACGGTGTGATGACCTGCATACATCCAAAGAACCACACAGTAGCACGTTCGTGATTTGTCATTAGAACACAGCCCATCTGCACATGTGTTAGCATTTATTTTGGCTTCCCTTAAATTTCATTAATGAGATAATGCACTCTAATTGGTCAACTGTCTGATTGCTAATAGTTCAGATATATTTATAGATGTGATTTGTATGAATGGCTGGCATGTTTTGCAGCTTGCATACAGGGCATTTGTGAAATGCCTAACCAACAAAGGCTTAAAAAAATCCTCTATCCTCAGCATGCCATTTTTAACTAGCCCCATTTCCCAGAGGAAGTCATTCTGTTGGCGATGCATGTGATTTTCATTTTTCCATACCTTGCACAGGTCCAACCCCTCTACCTTCTGTGTCACCCCATTGTATGTAAGCTCCTTGGAGCAGGATCCTCACCCCTACTGTTTCAATTAATTGATTACTACATGTAACTGTGGTATTGTTTCTGTTCACCCTGTCTTGTAAGCGCTGTGGAGTATGTTGGCACTCAACACCCCTCTAATACAAACGTCACACGCTCGCCTCCAGGACTTCTCTAGAGCATCACCGATCCTCTGAAGTGCTCTAACAAGATCCTCACACTATTGTATATGTAAATGGAAAAAGCTTTGGGGTACCCAGATTTCATTAGAGAACTAAGGACTAGTTGGAGAAAAGCAGCTAAAACCTTGATTAGTGTGACTTAGAACATCAAAAGCTTATACTGATTTTTTTTTAATACCATAGTCCTTCCCTTGACTATCCTATCAAATATAGCAATGTATTAGAAGAATGATAAAAGATGGCAAAATTCAAGCCCCTAGTGGGACAAAAAAGAAAAAGTTAGTGTAAAAAAAAATGTTAAAAAATTATAAGAAAAAATAGTCAGAACTCTACTAGAGATGAGCGAGCACCAAAATGCTCGGGTGCTCGTTACTCGGGACGAAATTTTCGCAATGCTCGAGGGTTCGTTTCGAGTAACGAACCCCATTGAAGTCAATGGGCGACCCGAGCATTTTTGTATTTCGCCAATGCTCGCTAAGGTTTCCATGTGTGAAAATCTGGGCAATTCAAGAAAGTGATGGGAACGACACAGCAACAGATAGGGCAGGCGAGGGGCTACATGTTGGGCTGCATCTCAAGTTCACAGGTCCCACTATTAAGCCACAAGAGTGGGCCCCCCCCCCCCTCCCAACAACTTTTACTTCTGAAAAGCCCTCATTAGCATGGCATACCTTAGCTAAGCACCACACTACCTACAACAAAGCACAATCACTGCCTGCATGACACTCTGCTGCCACTTCTCCTGGGTTACATACTGCCCAACCCCCCTCCCCCCTGCACGACGCAGTGTCCACAGCACACACCAAACTGTCCCTGCGCAGCCTTCAGCTGCCCTCATGCCACACCACCCTCATGTCTATTTATAAGTGCGTCTGCCATGAGGAGGAACTGCAGGCACACACTGCAGAGGATTGGCACGGCTAGGCAGCGACCCTCTTTAAAAGTGGTGGGGCGATAGCCCACAATGCTGTACAGAAGCAATGAGAAATATAATCCTGTGCCACCGCCATCAGGAGCTGCACACGTGGGCATAGCAATGGGGAACCTATGTGCCACACACTATTCATTCTGTCAAGGTGTCTGCATGCCCCAGTCAGACTGGTAATATGTACCTTAACAGTAACCGCATTGGTGGTAATGTGGTGGTGACTGCGGACCTAGTAGCGCGGTTTTATTTTGTTGGTTTTCGGAATGTGGCCAGGATTAAGTGGGGCATGGCGGGGGGATGGTGGGGGGGCTCTCTTGTTGTGTCGGTAAAGGTGAAATTCTTGGACTGCCACCAGACGAACCAATGCAAAGGCATTTGCCAAGAATGTTTTCATTGTTGGAGGAGGAGGGGGATGTTTTTGAGGCACTAGGTGTCCTCTCCACGTGTCCGTGGTTATATGCACCTTAACAGTAACCGCGTTGGTGGGAAATGGCCTCGCCGCCATCATGTCTTTGGGAAGCCTCTATTTCCACACCCCAGAGACATACCATTAGCAGCGGTATAGGCAGAGCCCATAATTCGTAATATTTCAGCCATAGCATTAGGACAGGCCCCACTAACATATCACTAGCAGCATTATAGGGGGAGCACAGTATTAGTTCCATTTCAGTAATAGTAGCACTCAAGACAGGCCCCAGTAACAATTCCAAAGCAGCAGTATAGTGGGAGCACAGTCTTCGTTCCATTTCAGTAATAGTAGCACTCAAGACAGGCCCCAGTAACAATTCCGAAGCAGCAGTATAGTGGGAGCGCAGTCTTCGTTCCATTTCAGTAATAGTAGCACTCAAGACAGGCCCCAGTAACAATTCTGAAGCAGCAGTATAGGAGGAGCATAGTCTAAGTTCCATTTAAGTAATACTAGCAGCCTACACAGGCCCCAGGAACAATTCCGAAGCAGCAGTATAGTGGGAGCGCAGTTTTAGTTCCATTTCAGTAGCTGCAGTATAGCCAAGGCCCAAGTTACATTTATGTAGCTAAAGTGTAGGCCAACCCCACACACCTTTCTGTACCATGAGTGCAGGCGAAGAACATAGAAATTGCTATGATTACACTGTAGGTGAGGGCCCAAAAAAATTGGTGTACCAACAGTACTAATGTACCTCAGTAAAAATTGGCCATGCCCAACCAAGATGGCAGGTGAAACCCATTAATCGCTTTGGTTAATGTGGCTTAAGTGGTAACTAGGCCTGGAGGCAGCCCAGTTTAACGAAAAATTGTTTCAAGTTAAAGTTCCAACGCTTTTAAGAGCATTGAAACGTATAAAAATTTTTTGTAAAAATTATATGAGTGAGCCTTGTGGCCCTAAGAAAAATTGCCCGTTCAGCGTGATTACGTGAGGTTTCAGGAGGAGGAGCAGGAGGAGGAGGAGGAATATTATACACAGATTGATGAAGCAGAAATGTCCCAGTTTTGGATGGTGAGAGAGAACGATGCTTCCATCCGCGGGTGCAGCCTATGTATTGCTTAGGTATCGCTGCTGTCCGCTGGTGGAGAAGAGAAGTCTGGGGAAATCCAGGCTTTGTTCATCTTGATGAGTGTTAGCCTGTCGGCACTGTCGGTTGACAGGCGGGTACGCTTATCTGTGATGATTCCCCCAGCCGCACTAAACACCCTCTCCGACAAGACGCTAGCCGCAGGACAAGCAAGCACCTCCAGGGCATACAGCGCGAGTTCAGGCCACGTGTCCAGCTTCGACACCCAGTAGTTGTAGGTGGCAGAGGCGTCACGGAGGACGGCCGTGCGATCGGCTACGTACTCCCTCACCATCCTTTTACAGTGCTCCCGCCGACTCAGCCTTGACTGGGGAGCGGTGACACAGTCTTGCTGGGGAGCCATAAAGCTGTCCAGGCCCTTAAAGACTGTTGCACTGCCTGGGCTGTACATGCTGCTCGATCTCCGCACCTCCCCTGCTACCTGGGCCTCGGAACTGCGCCTTTTGCCACTAGCTCTGTCGGATGGGAATTTTACCATCAGCTTGTCCGCCAGGGTCCTGTGGTATAGCAACACTCTCGAACCCCTTTCCTCTTCGGGAATGAGAGTGGGAAGGTTCTCCTTATAGCGTGGGTCGAGCAGTGTGTACACCCAGTAATCCGTAGTAGCCAGAATGCGTGTAACGCGAGGGTCACGAGAAAGGCATCCTAATATGAAGTCAGCCATGTGTGCCAGGGTACCTGTACGCAACACATGGCTGTCCGCACTAGGAAGATCACTTTCAGGATCCTCCTCCTCCTCCTCCTCAGGCCATACACGCTGAAATGATGACAGGCAAGCAGCATGGGTACCGTCAGCAGTGGGCCAAGCTGTCTCTTCCCCCTCCTCCTCATCCTCCTCGTGCTCCTCCTCCTGAACGCGCTGAGATATAGACAGGAGGGTGCTCTGACTATCCAGCGACATTCTGTCTTCCCCCGGCTCTGTTTACGAGCGCAAAGCGGCTGCCTTTATGGTTTGCAGGGAACTTCTCAAGATGCATAGCAGAGGAATGGTGACGCTAATGATTGCAGCATCGCCGCTCACCACCTGGGTAGACTGCTCAAAGTTTCGAAGGACCTGGCAGATGTCTGCCAACCAGGCCCACTCTTCTGAAAATAATTGAGGAGGCTGACTCCCACTGCGTCGCCCATGTTGGAGTTGGTATTCCACTATAGCTCTACGCTGCTCATAGAGCCTGGCCAACATGTGGAGCGTAGAGTTCCACCGTGTGGGCACGTCGCACAGCAGTCGGTGCACTGGCAGATTAAACCGATGTTGCAGGGTCCGCAGGGTGGCAGCGTCCGTGTGGGACTTGCGGAAATGTGCGCAGAGCCGGCGCACCTTTACGAGCAGGTCTGACAAGCGTGGGTAGCTTTTCAGAAAGCGCTGAACCACCAAATTAAAGACGTGGGCCAGGCATGGCACGTGCGTGAGGCTGCCGAGCTGCAGAGCCGCCACCAGGTTACGGCCGTTGTCACACACGACCATGCCCGGTTGGAGGCTCAGCGGCGCAAGCCAGCGGTCGGTCTGCTCTGTCAGACCCTGCAGCAGTTCGTGGGCCGTGTGCCTCTTATCTCCTAAGCTGAGTAGTTTCAGCACGGCCTGCTGACGCTTGCCCACCGCTGTGCTGACACGCCGCGCGACACCGACTGCTGGCGACGTGCTGCTGCTGCTGACACATCTTGATTGCGAGACAGAGGTTGCGGAGGAGGAGGAGGAGGAGGGTGCTTTAGTGGAGGAAGCATACACCGCCGCAGATACCAGCACCGAGCTGGGGCCCGCAATTCTGGGGGTGGGTAGGACGTGAGCGGTCCCAGGCTCTGACTCTGTCCCAGCCTCCACTAAATTCACCCAATGTGCCGTCAGGGAGGTGTAGTGGCCCTGGCCGCCTGTGCTTGTCCACGTGTCCGTTGTTAAGTGGACCTTGGCAGTAACCGCGTTGGTGAGGGCGTGTACAATGTTGCGGGAGACGTGGTCGTGCAGGGCTGGGACGGCACATCGGGAAAAGTAGTGGCGACTGGGAACTGAGTAGCGCGGGGCCGCTGCCTCCATCATACTTTTGAAGGACTCCGTTTCCACAAGCCTATACGGCAGCATCTCAAGGCTGATAAATTTGGCTATGTGGACGGTTAACGCTTGAGCGTGCGGGTGCGTGGTGGCGTACTTGCGCTTGCGCTCAAACACTTGCGCTAGCGACGGCTGGACGGTGCGGTGCGAGACATTGGTGGATGGGGCCGAGGACAGCGGAGGTGAGGGTGTGGGTGCAGGCCAGGAGACGGTAGTGCCTGTGTCCTCAGAGCGGGGTTGGATCTCAGTGGCAGGTTGGGGCACAGGGGGAGAGGCAGCGGTGCAAACCGGAGGTGGTGAATGGCCTTCGTCCCACCTTGTGGGGTGCTTGGCCATCATATGTCTGCACATGCTGGTGGTGGTGAGGCTGTTGGTGGTGGCTTCCCAGCTGATCTTGGCGCGACAAAGGTTGCACACCACTGTTCGTCGGTCGTCAGGCGTCTCTGTGAAAAACTGCCAGACCTTAGAGCACCTCGGCCTCTGCAGGGTGGCATGGCGCGAGGGTGTGCTTTGGGAAACAGTTGGTGGATTATTTGGTCTGGCCCTGCCTCTACCCCTGGACACCACACTGCCTCTTGCAACCTGCCCTGCTGCTGCCCCCTCTGAAGACCTGTCCTGTGTAGGCGTTGCACACCAGGTGGGGTCAGTCACCTCATCGTCCTGCTGCTCTTCCTCCGAATCCTCTGTGCGCTCCTCCCTCGGACTTACTGCCCTTACTACTACCTCACTGCAAGACAACTGTGTCTCATCGTCATCGTCCTCCTCACCCACTGAAAGGTCTTGAGACAGTTGCCGGAAGTCCCCAGCCTCATCCCCCGGACCCCGGGAACTTTCCAATGGTTGGGCATCAGTGACGATAAACTCCTCTGGTGGGAGAGGAACCACTGCTGCCCAATCTGAGCAGGGGCCCGAGAACAGTTCCTGGGAGTCTGCCCGCTCCTGAGCATGTGTCATTGTAGTGGAGTGAGGAGGCTGGGAGGAAGGAGGAGTAGCAGCCAGAGGATTTGGATTTGCAGCACTGGACGGCGCAGAACTGTGGGTGGATGATAGCTTGCTCGAAGCACTTTCTGCCATCCACGACAGGACCTGCTGACACTGCTCATTTTCTAATAAAGGTCTCCCGCGTGGACCCATTAATTGGGCGATGAATGTGGGGACGCCAGAAACGTGCCTCTCTCCTAATCGCGCAGCAGTCGGCTGCGATACACCTTGATCAGGAGCTCGCCCTGTGCCCACACCCTCACTTGGGCCTACGCGTCCTCGGCCATGTCCACGTCCACGTCCTCTAGGCTTACCCCTACCCCTCAGCATGCTGTATTACCAGTGATTTCCCAGGCAGGAAATAAATTGGTGCAAGCCTGCAGGACAAATAGAATGTTTCCCTTTTTGGGAAACGGAGGGCCCACTGACTATATTCAATCAGATAAGATATGTGTTGCACAGAAATGCAGTTATATGAAGTGCAGTAGAGCGGTTACTTTTCACAGGCAGCAAATAAATTGGCGCAAGCCTGCAGGACAAATAGAATGTTTCCCTTTTTGGGAAACGGAGGGCCCACTGACTATATTCAATCAGATAAGATATGTGTTGCACAGAAATGCAGATATATGAAGTGCAGCAGAGCGGTTACTTTTCACAGGCAGCAAATAAATTGGCGCAAGCCTGCAGGACAAATAGAATGTTTCCCTTTTGGGGAAACGGAGGGCCCACTGACTATATTCAATCAGATAAGATATGTGTTGCACAGAAATGCAGTTATATGAAGTGCAGCAGAGCAGTTACTTTTCACAGGCAGCAAATAAATTGGCGCAAGCCTGCAGGACAAATAGAATGTTTCCCTTTTTGGGAAACGGAGGGCCCACTGACTATATTCAATCAGATAAGATATGTGTTGCACAGAAATGCAGTTATATGAAGTGCAGCACAGCGGAGACTTTTCACAGGCAGCAAATAAATTGGCGCAAGCCTGCAGGACAAATAGAATGTTTCCCTTTTTGGGAAACGGAGGGCCCACTGACTATATTCAATCAGATAAGATATGTGTTGCACAGAAATGCAGTTATATGAAGTGCAGCACAGCGGAGACTTTTCACAGGCAGCAAATAAATTGGCGCAAGCCTGCAGGACAAATAGAATGTTTCCCTTTTTGGGAAACGGAGGGCCCACTGACTATTCAATCAGATAAGATATGTGTTGCACAGAAATGCAGTTATATGAAGTGCAGCACAGCGGAGACTTTTCACAGGCAGCAAATAAATTGGCGCAAGCCTGCAGGACAAATAGAATGTTTCCCTTTTTGGGAAACGGAGGGCCCACTGACTATATTCAATCAGATAAGATATGTGTTGCACAGAAATGCAGTTATATGAAGTGCAGCACAGCGGAGACTTTTCACAGGCAGCAAATAAATTGGCGCAAGCCTGCAGGACAAATAGAATGTTTCCCTTTTTGGGAAACGGAGGGCCCACTGACTATATTCAATCAGATAAGATATGTGTTGCACAGAAATGCAGTTATATGAAGTGCGGCACAGCGGTTACTTTTCCCAGGCAGGAAATAAATTGGCGCAAGACTGCAGGACAAATACAATTTTTCCCTTTTTGGGAAACGGAGGGCCCACTGACTATATTCAATCAATAATATATGTCTTCTGGCCCTGCCTACACAATTCTCTCCCTGTAGTATTACTGCAAGGCGCAATGCTCTGCAGACAGCCGATTTTGAAAAGAAAAAAATATGCAACACTGCTAACAGCAGCCTGCACAGTACTGCACACGGATAGATGTGGCCCTAAGAAGGACCGTTGGGGTTCTTGAAGCCTACACTCACTCCTAACACTCTCCCTACCTAAGCACCACTTCTGTCCCTGTAGTATTACTGCAAGGCGCAATGCTCTGCAGACTGCCGATTTTGAAAAAAAACATTTTGTGCAACACTGCTAACAGCACCCTCCACAGTACTGCACACGGATAGATGTGGCCCTGAGAAGGACCGTTGGGGTTCTTGAAGCCTACACTCACTCCTAACACTCTCCCTACAGCAGCACCAGCAGCAGCACTTTCCCTCAGCTAACTCAGTCACAAGGCATCTGAGGCGAGCTGCGGGAGGGGCCGACTTTTATACTCGGGTGACATCTGATCGCCCCAGCCACTCACAGCAGGGGGGTGGTATAGGGCTTGAACGTCACAGGGGGAAGTTGTAATGCCTTCCCTGTCTTTCAATTGGCCAGAAAAGCACGCTAACGTCTGAGAGAGGAAACTGAAAGTAACCGGAACACCGCGTGGTGCTCGTTAAGAGTAACGAGCATCCCGAACACCCTAATATTCGCACGAATATCAAGCTCGGACGAGTACGTTCGCTCATCTCTAAACTCTACCTTTCCCTCTTTATTTATTTTTCACAAACACACATGTGGTATTGCTGCATTCATAGTGAGCTATAAAAAAATTTGCACATTTAACCCACACAGTGCACGTTGTGGAAAAAAATACAAAAAAGGCAAATATATCTGCAAATATATTTGCCTTACAAAAAACGTGATAGAAAGTGATCAAAATGTTGCATTGATAAAAAAATGCTGCTATTAAAAAGTGCAACTCATCCTGCAGGGAAAAAACCTTTTCCCAGCATTGTTGACAAAAACCTCAATTTGTAGGGGATCTATGAATGCAATGATAAACAATGAACACATTTTTTGGAAAATAAGTCAGAAAAAGTAAAAAAAAAATGTATGTATAAGATTGTGCCAAATAGATGGGACTCTCACTTATGTTTTTTTCTTGGAGGGGGTTCAATGTCCAAGAATCCCCCAGAAATCTCACTTATGCCTTGAAATGATCAGAAGTAGATAGAGCCCACGCTTACAGCTTCTGGACCTTGAACGTCATTTTATTGGATACATAAAGAGAAAAGGAAAGTGCAACGCGTTTCGAAGGTAGTGTCCTTTATCAAGCAAAATCTCAGCATGGAAAACACTCAATGTATATCATAGTATTAGTTCTGAGGTAATTAAAGGGTGAGTGGTTTCATTCACTCACCAAAGAAAGGGGCATTTTCCCATAATTTTAATGTGATTTACATCTCTGGAGCGAACATTTACATAGCTTGAGCACACTTTTTTACACTCCAGCAAGCAGAAATGTACATCGCTGGGGCGAATATGTTTGCGCTCCAGTGACAAGAAATTGAACTTTCTTTCTATGGTATTTCATTCAACAAAGTATGATCTATACATTCCAGTATTAAGGTTAACATTTACACATCCAAAGAAATTCAAAACAATTCAATAAACAATACATTTACTCCATTGCATATGGAGATGATAAAATGTTGGGTTGAGGTGTTGATGTTGGGTTGAGTTATTGTTGATAAGACAACAAGACAATGTCTATGTAAACAATAGAGGGTGGAATCATGGTAAGACTGAAGCAATATCCCAATTAGTCACACTGATCAGATTAAGTTGCAAATGAAATAGTAGCAAGAATAAGGGTGGGAGAATTTTAGGAGAATTTGTTAAAAATACCCAGTGTTTTAAAATTACTAAAATTACCCTAGTCTACACACAAGACAAGGAAGGTCAGCGCCCTGCAATGCGCCAAACACGAATAAGAGGGGGTCGGGGAAACGAACATAGATAAATAATATCATGATATAAAAATGAACCATAAAATTCACATATATACACACATTAAATTAATACCTGTATGGGTATAAAAATCTGAGATAAAATATAGAATATAAAATATAATCCGTAAAATATTGAATAAATACATATAATCCTCTGAGAAATGTATTCATAAATAATATATACACACATATACATAATATATATTAACAAAAATTGCACATAGAAATTATAACACAATAGTAAAGTATGAATCTATAAAAGAAAATATATATATATATATACTTAAAATCGAAGTGTAGTCTCATATAAAAGAATACCTAAAAATAATAATAAAAAAGATGATAAAATAATTCTTGCACTTTCTCTAAAACCCCATTTAGGCCCTGGGGTGTAAGTGTGTTTAACCTGGAAGATCCAATACATTTCTTTTGTCTTCAGTCTAGAGCATTGGTTCTTAACTTGGGTTTTGATCGAACCCCATTGGTTCATTGAGTTATTGTCAAGATACACACACTGCGTGTGTGTGTACGCGCGTTCCGTTCACCCCACTCATATTATTCGTGATGCTCCTCACTGCACATGTGCTAGGCTAGGGGAATTCCCAGATCTTCTCCACTACAAACTCTTGTTTCTCTCTTTTCTGGTTAACCACATCATAGCGTACCCTCTTATTGCTAAGAAAGCCCATAAGATATTCATACCGTTTGCTAGAACATATCTTTGAGAGTAATCCTTTTTGAGAATAGTAGACATAAAAACAAAGAAAAGGAACAGACTTTGTTACAAAAATGATATGAGAGTGGCACTTGCCAAGGTGAAGCCGGGCATTTCTGAACTTGTCTCTGAAAGGCCACAGCAAACGTCACATTGATTTGCAGTACGTATACATTAAGTTCATTGTGTAGAAATGATGCATGGTGTATTTTGTGCACTAATAAAATATATACCTATGTTTTTGAATTAAAAAAAAATCATATTTTATTTTTCCAATTACGAAGGGCTCGGTGAATGCACTTGTGGGGTTCAGTACCTCCAACAAGGTTAAAGAACCACTGGTCCAGGGAATGCTTCCTGAGGGATCTTTTCTATTGGGGTCAAACACATACCAGAGGGGTATTATGGTGGTTTAATAAACATTTTGGTTCCCTTCCGCCAACGTAAATGGGGTCCTTTTCTTTCCCTCTGATCCACCACCGATACCCCACTAAAGGTTCTTTTAGATGTGAGATACAGGGGTGCTATTCAAATATCCATTGCAATTCAAAGGAAATCCAATTACAACCAAATTGTGAAGTATTCTTCCTGGGGGAATTTATGAATTGTAACCAGGTTATTTTTTCAAGAGAATGCCCCTGTGGATTAAGGTAAAACTTTGGCATTAAGAGCAAGGGCAAACTAGCACTTTTCAAATATCCAGAGGGGTTTTACAAAGCACAGTATCTCCAGACACTTTTTAAACCACCATAATAGCGACCCCTCTGGTATACATTTGACCCCCTAAAAAAGATCCCTCAGAGATCATTCTCTAGTCTAGAGACAAAAGAAATGTATTGCATCTTCCGGTTAAATGCACTTACACCCAAAAGCCTAAATGAGGCTTTAGAGAAAATGTACAAATTATTTTAGTGTTTATTCATCTTTTATTATTTCAGGTATATTTTTAAATGAGACCATACTTGAATTTTAAGGCTATTTTAGTATATATGTATATATATGTTGGCCATTGTAAAAAGGCCATGATTGGGATATTGTTTCAATCTCACCATGCTACTCTCCCCCAGGCACACATACACCCACTATTGTTTACATAGACATTGGCTTCTTGTTGATAAGAAACTCAACAGTTTATTATCATCTCTATATGCACTTCAGCATGTGTATTGTTCATTGGATTGTTTTACATTTTTTTGGATGTCTAAATGTTAACCTTAATGCTGATATGTATAGATCTTAATCTGTTGTATTAAATAGAAAGTAAGTTCAATTACTTTCAGTCACTGGAGGGCAAACATATTCGCCCCAGCAGCCTACATTTCAGCTCACTGGAGTACAAAAACATATCGTACGCACCAGCTATGTAAAAGTTCACTGGAATGCAGAAACGTGCGCTCCAGGGACGTACATGATGTTAAAATGCCTGAAAATTGTGGGAAAACACACTTTTTTGGCAGGTGAATAAAACCACTCACCCTTTAACCCCTTAGTGATAAAGCCTATTTGTGCCTTAGTTTCCAAAACTAAATTTTGAAAATCTGACATGTTAATTTAACATAGAATCACTCTGTAAAGGTTTTGCATATCCAAGTGATTCTGGCATTGCTTATTTTGCCACATATTGTACTTCATTTAGGTGGTAAAAACAGACCGATAGAATTTGTGCATATTTATTAAAAGTGCCAACATTTGGAAATATTTTTTCACATTTTTAACTGCAATATCTGAAGTGTATGCAAACATAATGTACACGTTTTTTATGGGATATATATTTCCATCTGTTTACTTTATTCTGGACGCACATTTGAAAAACTTTAGTCATTTTAACCATTTAGGAGACGTGCAAATTTACCATTACTTGTCAACATTTTGAGGAACATATTGTTTTCCTACACTAAGCCAAGATTGCAAAGACTCATAGGTGTCAGAATGATAGATGCCACAATAAATAACCCCATTTTAAAAACGACACCCCTTAATGTATTCACTGAGGGGTGTCAGGAGTATTTTGACCTCAGTTCCTTTTCAGGAGTTAATGAAATTTAGAGGAGAAAAAATAAAATTTAATATTTTTGCAAATATGTTATTTTAAAGACACATATTTTTTTCTATAGTGCACATGAAAATGAGGATTTACATGCCAAAATGGATACCCCTGTTTGTCCTGTGTTCAGAAACATACCCATTGTGGCCCTAATCTTATGTCCATATGCACAATGGGGCCCAAAATGAAAGGAGCAGCCAGTGGCTTTCAGAATATAAGTTTTGCTTGAAGGTTTTTTAGGCCCCATTGCCCACTTGTAGAGCCTTTGAGCTACCAAAATGGAGAACCCCCACAAATGATCGCATTTTGAAAACTAGACCCCTTAACAAATTCATCTAGGGGTGTACTGCATATTTTGACCCCACAGTGTTTGAATGAATCTAAGCAAAGCAGAAGGAAAAATTATGATTTTCATTTTTTTGGCAATTGTGTTCTTTTTAAAAACAGTTGGTTTTGTACAGCACACGTGTGAATGAAGACTTGCATCCCAAAATGGATACCCTTGTTTGTCCTGTGTTCAGAAACATACCCATTGTGGCCCAAATCTGCTTACTGGACACACAGCTAGGCCTGTAATGGAGGGAACACCCATTGGATTTCAGGGCACAACTGAATAAATTCCAGGCTCAATTGCTGGTACAGCACATAACTGCATACTAACACAGGCGGTCATGTGCAGTGCACCTTTTTTGTTAATTCCTGTGCGGTCACTGACTGACGCAGGTACACAATGTAGGTGGATATGGGTTGCAGTTATATCCACGACCACGGAGCACAATGGGCTCTATGTTGCGGATATCTGCAGTAAAATAGCACATGCTGTGTTATGTTTTCTGCAAGTGAATTGTGTAACTCCGACCCGCTAATGTGAGTGGAATTGTGTAATCCAATGCATTTGTTTGATCTGCGGATCAAGCGCATGCGGAATGCACAATTTCTATCCGTTCGTGTGAGACCGGCCTAAGGTAGATCGCTACCTTTTTGTCACGTGACTGTGGATTCCTGAATGAGGCCACCAGTCACTGCTCCAGGCTCTCTTCTTCTGCACATGTGTCTGGCATTTTGCCGCTGGGTGCATGCACAGAAGCTGAGGAAGGTCCATGGAGGAGGATCGCGTTGGGGATCAAATGTGGAGGTCTCCGGTAAGAAGTTTCCTCTTCTCTCACTGATCGCATGCGAGAGGGGAAATTAAACATCAACTTTTTAAAACTTTTACGTGATTGCTATTATACTTTGGATACCGACGATTACGTGACCGCGACCGTGAAAGATCTTTGAACAAATTATTAAACAGCATGTATGCAAGTACATGGATACAAATGGAGTAATTAACCAGAGATAGCATGTGTTTGTAACAAACAAGTCATGCCAGACTAATCTAATTTCCTTCTATGACAGAATCAGCGACTGGGTTGATCAGGGAAACGCGGTGGATATAGTTTATCTTGACTTTAGTAAAGCATTTGATAAAGTATCTCATACCATACTTATTGACAAAATGACCAAATATGGGATCGACAAGGCAACTGTGAGGTGGATTCACAACTGGCTGAGTGATTGTACTCACAAAGAGTGGTCATAAATGGCTGCACATCCAAGTGGAAGAATGTCTCATGTGTGGTAACACAAGGCTCTGTCCTGGGCCCAGTGTTGTTCAACATTTTTATAAATGATCTGGAGGAGGGAATTATTGGGAAACTGATCAAATCATGTCCTATGAGGAACGGTTAAAGGATCTGGGAATGTTTAGCTTTCAAAAAAGAAGGCTGAGAGGAGACTTAATAGCTGTCTACTATTATCTGAAGGGCTGTCACAGTGCAGAGGGATCAGCCCTATTCTCATTTGTACAAGGAAAGACTAGAAGCAATGGGGTGAAACTGAAAGGAAGGAGACACAAATTAGATATTACAAAAATAGTCTGACAGTGAGGGTGATCAATGAGTGGAACAGGTTGCCACGGGAGGTGGTGAGTTCTCCTTCAATGGAAGTCTTCAAACAAAGGCTGGACAAATATCTGTCTGGGATGATTTAGTGAAAACTGCATTGAGCAGGGGGTTGGACCAGATGACCCTAGAAGTCCCTTCCAACTCTACCATTCTATGACCAGGGACTGCTCACCACAGCCCTCGGTCACTGCTTCAGGCTCTCGGCTACTTTTAATAGCTAGGAGCAAGGAGATTTTAAATTTCACGGGCCTTCCCCAGCTTCTGCGCTCGCGTCCGCCATTTTGGCAATGGGCGCATGCGCCGAAGCTGGGATAAGGTCAGTGGATAAAAATCCCATCGCGGGACATTGCCAGAGGCCTTACGTAAGTAATTTCACCTCCACTCACAGATCAGATCCGTAATGGGAGGTGAAACTTTAATTTTTTTAAACTTTTACATGATTACATGTGAATGCATCAGCCATTCTGGTGATGGGCGCGTGCGCAGAACCCAGGGTAATGTGTGCAGATAAATCCGTGGGCCGTAGGTACGTAATTTCATCTCCCTTGGTGGATATGATCTGTCAGGGGAGATGAAGTTCAAACTTTTTGACATTTTTTTCTCTTTTTTAACACTTTTTTTTTAAAACTATTACATGATCGCCATTATCCATTGGATAATGGCGATCATGTGACTGGGAACCACATACATCAGTTTGTGAGGGTATATGTATATATTGCCAAATGTTTTTTATGTTTTTATACCTGTATGCAAGTTCTATTCAAAGTTAAAATGAGAAAAACTTATATGTCGCCTTACATCAGATATTCCAAAAGTTTGCAAGGCTGAGAGAGAGATGTGTCCAGAAATTCAGAGATGATACAGAACCGAACACGAAGGCCGTGTGCTTGGCTGTTTTCCCAGAGGCGCCGTATCAAGATAACGACTGTTTAACTATGTATATGACTATCAGTGCCTCAGCCGGAAATCCGGACTTAACATATATGGTTATGTGGTGAATTTGAGCCAATGAGACCATTACCCATTCCTAGTGATGAGACCAAAGGGTATAAGATCCCATGTAATCTGTAATAAAGTGCGCAGTTATGTCCCCGTGTGAGGAACTATACCAGACCTCCGTGTGTGGTGTCTCTTCTTTACCGCCGGCAGCGGGGCATTGGGGTGGGCCTGATTGGTGCTGTACGCAGAATTTCCCTGACAAGTTCCCAGTGACATCTCCCTGCTCTCGGCTACTCATACTAGCCAGCAGCTGGATGATGTTAAGTTTCCTGGGCCTAACGGCCTTCTGCTCATGTACCTGGCGCTTTATGTCTGGCGCGCATACACAGAAGGCGGCGTAAGGTCCTGGAAGGACCAGAACGCCGTGGGACATCATGGAGGACAGAGGTGATTAGTTTCATCTTCCCTCGTGGATCCAATCCATGGGGGGAGATTAAATTTCCCTTTTTTAAAAACTTTTTTTTGCTTTAATGCGATCGCTGTTATCCACTGGATAACGCCAATTGCATATCGCTGCTCCTCATAACAGCTCCAGGTTGTTGGCTACTTCCAGCAGCCGACAGCAGGGAGCTGTCATGTCCACGGCCCTCACGGTTTAAATCCCTTGAGCGAGCGTGTTTTTACGGCCCTGGGAATTAAAGCCCACTTAGCTAGGACATAAAAACGCTATGGGGGGGGGTCACTAAGGGGTTAAAGGGAAAGTACAAATCGCTCCCTTCTATAATGAGGTCTCTGAGTTAAGGTGTAGAGATGAAAATGGTATTAATTTGAATTGATATTTAAATAGAATGGATATTTGAATCCTATTACCGTTTAGAATGGATTTGGACCTCAGAGTATCTCATGTATGAAAGATAGGATTAGACTGCACTGATTAAATAATACCGTCTAAACTTTACTGTGCTCGCTATACTGAAGGTCAGTATCTCTGCTTGCTGTAATACCCCAACCTAAGTGGCATAGATAATATTGCCATGCTGCACAGCTAGATTAGCTAGTTAATGTTGGTTAGGCTATACTCAGCGAGTTACAGTAAAAGATCAGTATCTCTGCTTGCTGTAAGATCTCAACGTAAGTAAGAAGCATAGATGATACTACTGTGCTAGGGTTAATCCAGTATATACATAAAGCTTTCTATATTATGAGCTATACGCTATATAACAGGGGTTAAGTTAGGATGGCTGGCTCTGGGGTGCTGTCCATTCCTGATAGGTTATATAATAACATTCATAACATGTAGTATTAGCTCTTCCTGTGCATTGCAGTGCTAATTTCTGGATTTTCCAAGATGGCGGGTGCTGGTATGACATGTGATGTGTGTTGATCACATGACATAATGTGTATCATGGGATCTATGATGCTGCCAGGAGGTGTTAACAGCCAATCTACAGAGTTACTTTTGATTGGAGTAGAGTGACGCTCCCCCAGTGAATGGGGTGGGGGCTTGGAGCATATATAGCTGCACTGGGCCAGTTGCAGTCATTATGCTGTCAGTCCACCATCAGGGCTGTACGGCTGCTGCTTATCTGACTTATTTTAGTGACAAACCTTTTTCCTGTTGCTTTAAAAATCCTCTGAAACATCTACCGTTATGATGTGGGAACATGCAGAGCGGGAGGGAATATAGATTAGATAATGATTTAAATGATAGCTGACTGGACTGATATTTAAGTCAGACCATATATAAAATAAGAGCTATTTTCTGGCCAGTATCTGTTCAGTATGGCTAGTATAATGTATGTCAAGCTGGAGTATTACAGCAAGCGGAGATAGTTACCTTTGCTGTAGCTGGCTTGGTATAGCCTAGCAAGTATTTAATCAATTTAGCTGTTCACTGTGGTTAGTATAATCTATGCTGCTTAGTTAGGTTGAGATGTTACAGCAAGCAGAGAAACTGACCTTTACTATAGCTTGCTCAGTACTGCCTTACCAGTATTTACTAGCCAATCTACCTGTGCAGCAGTAGCCAGTATTATCTAACCAATTTAGCTGTTCACCATGGTTAGTATAATCTATGCCACTTAGTTAGGTTGGGGTATTACAGCAAGCAGAGATACTGACCTTTTACTATAGCTTGCTCAGTAATGCCTATCCAGTATTTACTAGACAATCTACCTGTGCAGCATGGTAGTATCTATGCCACTTAGTTAGGTTGGGGTATTACAGCAAGCAGAGTTACTGACCTTTTACTATAGCTCACTCAGTATTGCCTTACAAGTATTATCTAGCTAATCTATGCAACTAAGTTGGGGTTTTACAGCAAGCAGAGATACTGACATTCCTTATAGCTAGCTCAGTACAGCTTAGACAGTATTTAGGCAATGCAGTCTAATCCTATCTCTCATACATGAGCTGCTGAGGTACAGACCCTTTCTAATCAGTAATAGGATTTGAATAGGTAATATATAGAATCAATTAACCATTTGCAATCCAATTTTGGGTCTAGGGTTTCCTAGGGGGCTTTCTTTTTCTGCCATTATACAATGGCATCATCTGCTGGCTAGAGCCAGTACTGCGGTATGTGACATGCTGGAGAGGCCCCCGACAAGAGTAGCCAGTAATGTACAGTAAGAATACCCTGTGAGGAATGTCTTCTGACATCGGAGCTGTACAGGCTTCAATCAGAAGGTCTCCAGATGTCATACAGTGGATTGGAAAGGGTTAATACCACTTTGATGTCTAATTGTCTACACCTTTAACCCAGAGACCCCTCGTTATAGAAGGGAGCGAGTGTACTTGTCCTTTTAACCTTTTTATCACTTCTTCCTGTGAAGCTCAATCGTGCTGGTTTTGTGAGAGGTGGTTGGGTACAGTCACCTCCTTAGTGTTCAGTATTTTTCTATATAACCTTCAGTTTTAGGCTCAATCCTGTGATAGAGCAATTATTGAATCTTCTAGCCCTCTGTTTTTTGTTTTTTTTCTCCATTAAAAATGACCGTCTTCTCGTCTTCAGACTTCCAATATAAGTAACTGGGCAAATGATGTTAAGAATCTATTCTCAGGTAATGAATTTCACATGCAAGTCAAACATATGTCTATCAACCAAACATTCAAATGAGCCTCGTGTGGCACAAAGTGTAAACTCTTGCTCACGACCTGAAGGTTGCAAGTTCAATCTCTGCGAGGTTCAGGTAGCCAGCTCAAGGACGACTCAGCCTTCCATCCTTCAGAGGTCGGTAAAATGAGCACCCAGCTTGGTGAGGGGTAATAGTTACCTGAAAGCGCTGCATAAAAAGTTGGCACTATACAAAAGATTTTAGACACCTTACACATCTTGAATGTCAGGACCTGGTGGGAGGTTCTAGACTTGGGGTTGTATCTCGAACATTGGATTGTTCCCAGAGGTCTCAGAATAAACATAATGCTCTTAGCTAGAGTACGCATTCCATCCTTTTAAGCCTCTTTTACATTGGTGCTTTTTGCTGCGATTTAGCGTGGCATTCTGAGTGCTGCTCCTTATCTCCATATACCGCTCTTGTTTGCAATGGAGCCACTTGATTTTTGAACGAGTCTGTTCTATTTTTGACGTTTAGCGTACCTTATCCATGATTAGGTCCGCAAAACTCCACTGACGGCCGCAGAGAGCTATGGCTGAAAACGAAAGTCGTGGCTAAGCGCTGGAATTTGAAATTGCGGTGCTTTGTAGTGCTGCGCTGTGAGGGAGGCCTTATGAAAATTTGGGGAAAAAACTTGCTGGGAGCTCATTAAAATTGATCAGCCAAGTATTAGAGGAGGAAAAGGTTGTTCCCGAACAGAGTTCTGCTCTTTTTGAAAATAGTGATTTGAGAAAGCCATGTAATTCTCCAGGGACTCTGAATATGAAAAAATGAGTCTGCTTCACATAACTATGTAGTCTTAAACCTGAGGGATTAAATGAACGACTTTCCTTTGCAGCATATCTAGAATGACTTTTTGTAGTAAGCGGCTCCTCTGTCGGGGTTTTATCTTTTCCTCTTTGGCTTCTTCCCACTATATGGGATTGTTTTATAATCCCTAGATCCTTATTATGGATTATCCTAGATGTTGGTTTGTGTAGTAATATTTTTGGGGACATCGTGCCGACCTCAATCGATTTTCCTATTGTCCTTTTCAGCGTTTTACTCGCCCTTAGCTGGCTCCATATGGGCGATTTTGTGATTTTGCTGCGAGAAAATCGTGACAAAATGGCATCTTATTCACAGCGATTTTTGGGAGCATCAGTGATGCTTTTCTTGGAGAATAATCTTGCATCGCTGCCGCCCGCAATGGCAATTTTATCGCTTTTCAATTGGACTTAGTAATGTTAAAATCGCATCACACCACAACGTGTTTGTTAGCATATTGCAGACATCGCATCAGTGAAAACATTTGCAGATGGAAATGAAACCATTGTAAATCATTGGTTTCATATTCTGCTTTTTTACTGGCTATCACAGCAGGCAAAAATCGTGCAATTTTACTCCCCTGTGTGAAGCCAGCCTAACCCTTAACAGCTGCTCTGCGTTTGCACAGAAGATATCATTTGCACGGGACTGCCGGCGTGTCTTTTGCGCTTGTGCGTCCATTATGGTCACCTGATCGGGGTTGGTTGTGGCTTCTTAGCTGCGTCATCTGAAGGACGGTCCGGACTTTGTAACCGTGTTTTTGAGTCTGCACAGTTTTCCCTGATACTGTGATGGGAGCATGGGGGAGATACTCTTGGTCTGTGATTGGCTGGAGTGAGAGGCATGTTAGGGAGGCCATTTAAATCTATCTCCGTTCATTATCCTTGGCTGACCTAATCCCTACCAGTTCACCATCAGAGCTGGTAGCGCGTTTTTTTTTTCCATTTATCGCTGTCAATTCACCATCAGAGTTGCCAGTATCTGATTGCTCTAATTCTTTAATATTGTTCCTGAGGAATTTGCTATGAAGGAAGCATGTTAAGAGTTTAGTTCACATTGCAGAGCGTGTCATTCATTTTTCAGCCTCTAGATTGTGTACTTGGTCTCTCTAGGTTTCCTCACATCACTAGCTCTCATTTACTAATGCTCTGTTGCACACAGGTGGATGGAAGCTTTCATCACCATTCCCTGACTGCCCACCAGAGCATGCATTAACCTAGCAGAGTTTCACTCCAAAATTCAGATTTCCTAGTCTCTTGGTTGCTGATAGCACTAGTGTAACTAATAGAGATGAGCGAGCACCAAAATGCTCGGGTGCTCGTTATTCGGGACGAACTTTTCGCGATGCTCGAGGGTTCGTTTCGAGTAACGAACCCCATTTGAAGTCAATGGGCGACCCGAGCATTTTTGTATTTCGCCGATGCTCGCTAAGGTTTCCTTGTGTGAAAATCTGGGCAATTCAAGAAAGTGATGGGAACGACACAGCAACGGATAGGGCAGGCGAGGGGCTACATGTTGGGCTGCATCTCAAGTTCACAGGTCCCACTATTAAGCCACAATAGCAGCAAGAGTGGGCCCCCCCCCTCCCAAAAACTTTTACTTCTGAAAAGCCCTCATTAGCATGGCATACCTTAGCTAAGCACCACACTACCTCCAACAAAGCACAATCACTGCCTGCATGACACTCCACTGCCACTTCTCCTGTGTTACATGCTGCCCAACCGCCCCCCCCCCCCCCACAGCACACACCAAAGTGTCCCTGCGCAGCCTTCAGCTGCACTAATGCCTCACCACCCTCATGTCTATTTAGAAGTGCGTCTGCCATGAGGAGGAACCGCAGGCACACACTGCAGGGGTTGGCACGGCTAGGCAGCGACCCTCTTTAAAAGGGGCGGGGCGATAGCCCACAATGCTGTACAGAAGCAATGAGAAATAGAATCCTGTGCCACCGCCATCAGGAGTTGCACACGTGGGCATAGCAATGGGGAACCTATGTGTCACACACTATTCATTCTGTCAAGGTGTCTCTGCATGCCCCAGTCAGACCGGGCTTTTTAATTCATAGACACAGGCAGGTACAACTCCCTATTGTGAAGTCCCTGTCGACCGACAGCATTGGTGGCTTCCTGGAACCCACCGGCGGTACATAAAAATATCCCATTGCATTGCCCAACACAGCTGAGGTAGTAATGTCGTGCTTAATGCAGGTGGGCTTTGGCCCACACTGCATGCCCCAGTCTGACTGGGGTTCTTTACAAGTGGAAACAGATGCATTTATAATTCCCTGTGGACCCACAGCATGGGTGGGTGCCAGGAAGCCACCGGCGGTACATAAAAATATCCCATTGCATTGCCCAACACAGCTGAGGTAATAATGTCGTGTTTAATGCAGGTGGGCTTCGGCCCACACTGCATGCCCCAGTCAGACTGGGGTTCTTTAGAAGTGGACACATGTAGGTTAAACTCCGTGTGCACCTACAGCATGGGTGGCTCCCTGGAACCCACCGGCGATACACAAAAATATCCCATTGCATTGCCCAACACAGCGGATGTAACGTCAGCTGTAATGCAGGTGGGCTAAAAATTCATTTGATTACACTGTAGGCGAGGGCCCACAAAAATTGCTGTATCAACAGTACTAATGTACATCCAAAAAATTGGCCATGGCCAACCAAGAGGGCAGGTGAAACCCATTAATCGCTTTGGTTAATGTGGCTTAAGTGGTAACTAGGCCTGGAGGCAGCCCAGTTTAACGAAAAATTGGTTCAAGTTAAAGTTCCAACGCTTTTCAGAGCATTGAAACATCTAAAAATTGTTTAGAAAAATTATGAGTGAGCCTTGTGGCCCTAAGAGAAATTGCCCGTTCAGCGTGATTACGTGAGGTTTCAGGAGGAGGAGGAGGAATATTAGACACAGATTGATGAAGCAGAAATGTCCCCGTTTTGGATGGTGAGAGAGAACGTAGCTTCCATCCGCGGGTGCAGCCTACGTATTGCTTAGGTATCGCTGCTGTCCGTTGGTGGAGAAGAGAAGTCTGGGGAAATCCAGGCTTTGTTCATCTTGATGAGTGTAAGCCTGTCGGCACTGTCGGTTGACAGGTGGGTACGCTTATCCGTGATGATTCCCCCAGCCACACTAAACACACTCTCTGACATGACGCTAGCCGCAGGACAAGCAAGCACCTCCAGGGCATACAGCGCGAGTTCAGGCCACGTGTCCAGCTTCGACACCCAGTAGTTGTAGGGGGCAGAGGCGTCACGAGGACGGTCGTGCGATCGGCTACGTACTCCCTCACCATCCTTTTACAGTGCTCCCGCCGACTCAGCCTTGACTGGGGAGCGGTGACAGTCTTGCTGGGGAGCCATAAAGCTGGCAAAGGCCTTGGAGAATGTTCCCCTGCCTGCGCTGTACATGCTGCCTGATCTCTGCGCCTCCCCTGCTACCTGGCCCTCGGAACTGCGCATTCTGCCACTAGCGCTGTCGGATGGGAAGTTTACCATCAGTTTGTCCACCAGCGCCCTGTGGTATAGCATCATTCTCGAACCCCTTTCCTCTTCGGGAATGAGAGTGCAAAGGCTCTCCTTATACCTTGGATCGAGCAGTGTGTACACCCAGTAATCCGTAGTGGCCAGAATGCGTGTAACGCGAGGGTCACGAGAAAGGCATCCTAACATGAAGTCAGCCATGTGTGCCAGGGTACCTGTACGCAACACATGGCTGTCCTCACTAGGAAGATCACTTTCAGGATCCTCCTCCTCCTCCTCCTCAGGCCATACATGCTGAAAGGATGACAGCCCAGCAGCATGTGTACCCTCACCAGTGGGCCAAGCTGTCTCTTCCCCCTCCTCCTCATCCTCCTCATGCTCCTCCTCCTCCTCCTCAACGCGCTGAGATCTAGACAGGCGGGTGCTCTGACTATCCAGCGACATACTGTCTTCCCCCGGCTCTGTTTCCGAGCGCAAAGCGTCTGCCTTTATGCTTTGCAGGGAACTTCTCAAGATGCATAGCAGAGGAATGGTGACGCTAATGATTGCAGCATCGCCGCTCACCACCTGGGTAGACTCCTCAAATTTTCCAAGGACCTGGCAGATGGCTGCCAACCAGGGCCACTCTTCTGTAAATAATTGAGGAGGCTGACTCACACTGCGCCGCGCAAGTTGGAGTTGGTATTCCACTATAGCTCTACGCTGCTCATAGTCTGGCCAACATGTGGAGCGTAGAGTTCCACTGTGTGGGCACGTCGCACAGCAGTCGGTGCACTGGCAGATTAAACCTATGTTGCAGTGTCCGCAGGGTGGCAGCGTGCGTGTGGGATTTGCGGAAATGTGCGCAGAGCTGGCGCACCTTTCCGAGCAGGTATGACAAGTGGGGGTAGCTTTTCAGAAAGCGCTGAACCACCAAAATTAAACACATGGGCCAGGCATGGCACGTGCGTGAGGCTGCCGAGCTGCAGAGCCGCCACCAGCTTACGGCCGTTGTCACACACGACCATGGCCGGTTGGAGGCTCAGCGGCGCAAGCCAGCGGTCGGTCTGCTCTGTCAGACCCTGCAGCAGTTCGTGGGCCGTGTGCCTCTTCTCTCCTAAGCTGAGTAGTTTCAGCACGGCCTGCTGACGCTTGCCCACCCCTGTGCTGCCACGCCGCGTGACACCGACTGCTGGCGATGTGCTGCTGACACATCTTGATTGCGAGACAGAGGTTGCGTTGGAGGAGGAGGAGGAAGGTGCTTTAGTTGAGGAAGCATACACCGCCGCAGATACCACCACCGAGCTGGGGCCCGCAATTCTGGGGGTGGGTAGGACGTGAGCGGTCCCAGGCTCTGACTCTGTCCCAGCCTCCACTAAATTCACCCAATGTGCCGTCAGGGAGATATAGTGGCCCTACCCGCCTGTGCTTGTCCATGTGTCCGTTAAGTGGACCTTGGCAGTAACCGCGTTGGTGAGAGCGCGTACAATGTTGCGGGAGACGTGGTCGTGCAGGGCTGGGACGGCACATTGGGAAAAGTAGTGGCGACTGGGAACCGAGTAGCGCGGGGCAGCCGCCGCCATCATGCTTTTGAAAGCCTCCGTTTCCACAAGCCTATACGGCAGCATCTCTAGGCTGATCAATTTTGCAATGTGCACGTTTAACGCTTGAGCGTGCGGGTGCGTGGCGTCGTACTTGCGCTTGCGCTCAAACTGTGGCACTAGTGAGGTCTGGACGCTGCGCTGAGAGACATTGCTGGATGGGGCCGAGGACAGCGGAGGTGAGGGTGTGGGTGCAGGCCAGGAGACGGTAGTGCCTGTGTCCTCAGAGGGGGGTTGGATCTCAGTGGCAGGTTGGGGCACAGGGGGAGAGGCAGTGGTGCAAACCGGAGGCGGTGAACGGGCATCGTACCACCTTGTGGGGTGCTTGGCCATCATATGCCTGCGCATGCTGTTGGTGGTGCCTCCCCAGCTGATCTTGGCGCGACAAAGGTTGCACACCACTGTTCGTCGGTCGTCAGGCGTCTCTGTGAAAAACTGCCACACCGTACAGCACCTTGACCTGTGCAGGGTGGCATGGCGCGAGGGGGCGCTTTGGGAAACAGTTGGTGGATTATTCGGTCTGGCCCTGCCTCTACCCCTGGCCACCGCACTGGCTCGGCCTGTGCCCACACCCTCACTTGGCCCTCCGCGTCCTCGGCTGCGTCCACGTCCTCTAGGCCTACCCCTACCCCTCAGCATGCTGTATTACCAGTGATTTGATTTCCCAGGCAGGAAATAAATTGGCGCAAGCCTGCAGGCCAAATATAATTTTTTCGCTTTTTTGCTAAGGGAGGGCCCCACTGCGTATATTCAATGAACAATACGTTTAATAACTGTGGTGTTGCCCTCAAAGTGTCACACAACTTTAGTGTAGCAGAGTTATTAACTCTAGCAGAGCAGGTATTTGCCAGTCAGGAAAGACAATGGCGCAAGCCTGCAGTAAACCGTAGCTGGTTGCGTCTGATTTTTGTACGTTGTCCACGCAGCACACACGTACACGGAGACCTTAGGACTGACAGTCAGGCCAAATATAATTTTTTGTCCTTTTTAGCAAAGGGAAGACCCCACTGCGTATATTCAATGAACAATAACTGTGTTGTGGCCCTGCCTACACAATTCTGTCCCTGTAGTATCAATGGAGGGTGCAATGCTCTGCACAGACGATTTTTAGAAAAAAAAAAAAAATGCAACCTTGCTAACAGCAGCCAGCACAGTACTGCACACGGTTAAATTTGGCCCTAGAAAGGACCGTTGAGGTTCTTGAAGGCTACACTCACTCCTAACACTCTCCCTGCCTATGCACCACTTTTGTCCCTAATGCCAGGTGCAATGCTCTGCACTGCCGATTTTGAGAAAAAAAAAAAAAACCACTGCTAGCAGCAGCCTGCACACAGGTAGATGTGGCCCTGAGAAGGACCGTTGGGGTTCTTGAAGCCTACACTGACTCCTAACGCTCTCCCTACAGCAGCACCAGCACAATAGTACTTTCCCTCAGCTCACTCACAAGGCATGTGTGGCGAGCCGCGGGAGGGGCCGACTTTTATACTCGGGTGACATCTGATCTTCCCAGCCACTCACTGCAGGGGGGTGGTATAGGGCTTGAACGTCACAGGGGGAAGTTGTAATGCCTTCCCTGTCTTTCAATTGGCCAGAAAAGCGCGCTAACGTCTCAGAGAGGAAACAAAGTAACCAGAACACCGCGTGGTATTCGTTTCGAGTAACAAGCATTCCGAACACCCTAATATTCGCACGAATATCAAGCTCGGACGAGTACGTTCGCTCATCTCTAGTAACTAATGGTCTGATATACACAGGTGAATGAGAGTTCTCATCGCCACTCCCTGATTACACATCAGTTTATCATCGGTTGAGGGTTTGAAGCATTTGCGCACAATATATTATCCAGTTATATAGGTTTACCATCAGCATCTATGATCTGTTCTGGTTCTGTACACGGGTGGATGGAAGCCATATCAGCATTACCTGATTGTCCATCAGAGTAAGTCATTTATCACTTTCTGATCAGCTGGCATTTTGGGGATTTACTATCTTTATTTGTGGCAGTTGATCCATTTGTGAATCACTGCTTATGTCTCTCTCACCCCATTATTGATCACTTTTTATGTATGAGGCCTCGATGGCAGATTATTTGTCATCTGTTCCTCTGCATTTTAACTCGGGGGTTATTAAACAAGAATCTTTTCTCTCTGTTGGGCATTTTATGACTTATGTTGATGGGGTAGTTAGAAGCCAAAGCTAGTGTATCATGCATTGAAATTTGTTCATAGGAGAACCTTTCAGTGATTTCATCCTGCCATAAATCAATCTGTAAACTGCTCCCAAGTCTATGTTGGAGTAGTATAGTGTCTACATATCTTTGATAGTGTGATAGCCAACCCCCTTCCGGAGGCTGGATCCCCACTAACACTAGTATGTTATTATGCCGTCCCCTTCATTCCCTCCTAAATCAGTATATTAACGCAGAAATCTGAGTCCTCTGACGTATCATGATACATACTGTGTTTTATCCACTTCTCCCACAGAGTATCATAAAGCTTTCTTTATAGCCTTTATTCAGCCCTTTCCACAAAATATAGACATGGAACAATTTCAGAAAGTCTGTGCTCGTAAGAAGTGTAGTGATCAGAGTTATTTACTGAAGGAGGGGGAATCTATTGCTCATAGCCCCCTTCCCTCTTCCCCTTTCCTCTTTCCCTTCCCAAGGAGATAGGTCAGGGTGGATCCAATCAATAGAATGTTGAAGGTACAAGATTTTTCTTTAACAAAAATACACAGGGCAGGTTGCAATGCATTCCGGTGACATGTACTCTCCTTTCTCAAGCATAACCACAACAAAGTACAACAGTAGTAATACATAGATATAACTCGTCAAACTGAAAAGTGACAGGTACCACGCCCCCTGACACTTTCCGTCCCTTATGTTGCTGTGTCAGCTGTTCCCCTTCTGGTGTATAACTCGTCAAACTGAAAAGTGACAGGACTGTCACTTTTTGTCCCTTATCTTAATGTGGCAGCTGCCTCCCTTCTGGAAGCAGGGAGCTGAATCAGCCTAGGTTATTATGCCGGCCCTTTAGTTCAGTGAAAATTAGCACGGGATAGCAGAAATGTCAGTCCTATGACGTGGCAATCATGATATACTCTGCGGAGCAGAGTATATTCTGAATATGTCCGGATTTATCTACATCCGAAGCCTATTACGATTATGTCCAGCTTTATCTACATCTGATATTAAGTAAAAATGAGTATATTATGAGACTGTAGATAAAGTCTCTTATTTCATGAAGTTATCTATCTCCGAGAGTGTATTATAAATCCCCAGCCTTTTTAGCCCCCACCTTTTTTTTGAAAAACAGACCCCTTCATAAAGTTAAACAACCCCCACCTTTTTGTTTTCACAACAAGAGAGAGAACGCAGAAGACTGATGCAAAGTTTTAAAAAGCTTTATTGAGTACACGTGCGAATACATAAATGAAAAAAGTTATAGAAATAATATATATAATTATTACACAATGAACTTTAACACAGTCGCATTTTTACAGTGATTTACAAATTTAACCAAGCAGTTTGAAGCATTGGTAGATTCCTCTTTTTAGGCAACAAGGTGGCCTGTGTCCCACTTGGCGGTGTGGAAGGATAAGGGAGGCTTTTCCTCTGCGGAGTAACGTGTGCTGAATCGGCGTTCAGGTCCATTTTCAACGCCTGGAGAATTTCTCTAGTGCTGTGGCTGCCAATGACTGTAGAAGGCATATTAATCTCGGCCATCGATCGCATAAAAGCGTCCCAACCCAGAGGGTAATTTTTCTTGGTAGCGCTATGGCTCTGCGTAGCATGACGGATCAGGTCCAATATGTTGGACCCTTGAACGGGTTGCCCTTTGTATACGAACTCCTCTTTAGCATTCCACGCTGTAATATCACCATACTGCGATAACCTGTTTAGCAAAAGTTCTGCATTTTTTTCTGAAACGGGGATTGTTATGATTTACAATTTCATGAACAGCATTTCTATTAACCCTTTCCAATCCAATTTGTATCCTGGTTTTCCTAGGGGGCTTACTCTTTTTCTGCCGTTAACAATGGTGCTATCTGCTGGCTAACGCCAGTACTGCATGAGATTACACATTGGATAGGCTCAGACAGCAGAGAGACTGGCAGTATACAGTAGGAGAACCCCGACGGGCGTCTTCCAACATCAGAGCTGTATAGCCTTAAATCATAATGTCTTCAGACGTCAGACAGTGGATTGGAAAGGGTTAACAGGTTCGGCATTTGACAATTGCTGATGACCAGTATCACTTGGAGTTACAATGTTTAAAGTTGTTAGCTCTTTTGCAGCCTGTTTAGCATGAACCAAGTATCTTTGTAAAACAGCTATGTATTTTTTAATTTTCACATCATCCGGTAGGTCGCTACGCTGTAAAACTGAGTTAATCTCGTCATCAAGGCGATGAATAGCAGCCTGTCGTATGTCAGTGGTTGTAGGAACACTGCCTTATTTTGTTCAGTTCGTGTTTAGGAACCAAATACATTTTCTCCGCATGTTCCATTATCGGTTGGCAAGTAGACTCGTAATTATCGGTATTGCAAAACCCAAGAGTGAACCTATAAAACCGCTGGCCTGATTGACTATACGCCTCTTTTTCTTTACGGTCAGGGTTTTATCACCCAAACGTCTTATAGCGCTGCGCCATTTTTTTAACGCATTTCTTTGACGTTCTTTTAGGGGTATACGACCTTTTAAAATGTTTAAAGCGATCTCCGCTATGGCTGTAACTAAATCATTGCTAGCGTTGCGTAAAATAGATTTTCTGACGTTGGGTTTAGCTTTCACCAGCCTTTTTAAGAGATTCCAATTACGACGGATTCTCTCAGACATCTTCTCACCAGAATGCACGGGGGGATAAAATAGGGTGCAAGACGGTGTACTCACTTTTTAGAGGTGATTTTTTTTTTTTTGTGAATATACACAGCTGGTAAGGCTGGTGGAAACAAACCCGTTCTCAAGCGCAGCTCCTCCGGCGTATTACCCCTTAAATCTACCAGCAAATATCCATAAGGCTCGCGTGTCGCATCCTCAAATGCTTCTAAGAAGCGCGTCTTTCCGGGGTACATCTGTCTTGCTAGTGTGACAATTTGCAATACATCACGAGGGGATCTGAAGAGAATCAAATACTTTGCATTTAAATTTATCGTTCGGCTTTTCTTACCTTGACAGAACACATTCTGCACAAGATATAAAATGCTGAGGTTTCTGTGATGTACATACTTGGTAAATGCTTTTTCTATTTCGCTGTTTTCACTAGCGCTCTCCATAAGATCATCAACAACGGTCAAATTTACCTTGTCGGGCGGAAATAAGTCATCATCTATAAATGTCTTCGGAAGGCCCTCGATAAATCTGATAGGGAAAGAAGCAGTCAGTTCATCATACAGTTTTTGCCAGCAGGAATAATACCACACAATGTTTTGGGGCTTGTGTGATATGTGTTTTCGGCATTATGTAACAACTGCTTTACAAAGTAACTTTTCCCAGAGTTAGAGGGTCCGGCTAAAATACACGAGAAGGGGTGTTGCAAACGTGTATCCATTATTTCAGCGCTAATCGAGATGTTATATTGTAAATTCGTCTAATAATCGCCTCCTCACTCGGTTTTGCACTTTGTGTAGCGCACCTGCGCCAGAGACCCGATGCTTCTTATTTCTTACAAAGCCTGGTCAGGAAAAGAAGCAGACGAGTCATGATACAGATTCAGCCAACATACATAAATTCAAACGATATTACAGGAACTGAATAGAATGTGTCAGATGGCCGTCTGACATATGAACTAATAGCCGAAAGGCAATGTCGTAAAATCATCTAACAAGTATCTTTGTGTAAACGCATCTTTGTGTTTTGCGCAATGGTCTTGTTTCAATATCCCAGTATTTCTTATTTCTCACAATCCCAGGCTGTTCTATGTGAATAGATTTCTGCGTTTCAGGGGAGGAATTGTGCTGATAATCCAAAACTAGATCTTTTAGGCTGTCAAAATTTACATGTTGCGTGTTAGCAACGTTTAGAGTTATGCCTTTAACTTTTAAGACGGTTTTACCCGTGTTCAGCTTGTAGCCGTAGGTTTTAGGCCCCGCAGACACAAACTCAGTGATGTATGTGTCATCGGGTATCTCGCTGGTTAGCTCACCCAGGTAATCGCCTAACGGCGGATTCCACTCGCCTTCTCGATGCACAAAAATGACCGAGTCTGTGTCGTGATAAAGACACCTCTCCTGCAGTCGGTCCAGAATAGAGTACAATTCTAGTCTGGCGTAAGTGGTTGTGAAACAAGCTATAAAGATGTTTGTGTTTTTTGTTGATTTTGTGATATTCTTTTGTGTATTTCCAGGTGATGTTGGCTGTCTCGTCATCAATAAAATTCAAACCTGAAATCTCATAGTAGGGGAGAAACACGTACTCAAAAAGCTCGTTGGGATTAGTCACGATGCTGATACATGGAAGGTCAGGTTTCTGGGCAAATTTACCCCACAAGGAGTTAAGGAAAAGTTTGGAGATTTGCCTTTTAGCGGAATTCACAACCACATTGTCAGGCTGTAATTGTACACCTTTTTCAAGAAAGGCGGCGATGTATTCGCGTTTCTTGACATCATCCGTACACCAGCTAGGGTAACCTGAGGCCTCCTGTTTATCCCTAAGATGTAACTTAATGTAGGGTGCAAACAGATCATCCGAGGTTCTAGGAAAATGCCAGATTTCGTAGATGTGTGCTATCCTGTACCCCTTCTCTACGGCCATCTCTAGCTCTATCGTACACCAAGTACTGACAATAGCGCGGTCCTCCTCACTGTGTGTGCAGGGTTCTACCTGTGAGTTTAGAGCGCATCTGTAACAGAGGGGGAACACCAACTTCTTGTTAATTTTCACAGGCAATACCGGGAAAAATAAATCTCTGGGCGGATATACTTTAACTTTTGCAAGGCCAAAGTAATTTTTGATGTAACCAAAATCTATATAAATGATCTCAGGGTGTCCTACAGGATATATTTTTGTTTTGTTGACAAAGGGGTACAGACTGGTGAAATCGTAGTAATTTATCTCCCCAGCATCCTGCTTGTGATAGAGCTTTATGGCGTTAGTTCGCCCGCCATAGAGTGCATCACGCGGTTCTAGTGGAACTGGGAACTGCATTTTGAGAAGAAATGATTGAAGCTGTGGATCCTTTTCAACCATTTCCTTCCACTCATGCTCCCACAAGATGCGCACTGTAAATCCGCATTGTTGTAAAACGTTTCTTGGCTAGAAAAGTGTGATACAGCTGGCTGTATGTGGTCTTAGTGAGTTTGTTTACATCCTTTTCATTGTAACAAGAGGCACATCCGTGGTCATAGCACCCGGCAAATTCAAAAGCGATGCGCTGACCGTTAACAAACGCATAGCCGTCCAAAAAATAGCGGCCCACCTGTTTCTCACCTCCTCTCAGAGCGTGTTGAATGTCAATGTTTTCTGTGTGAGACACGTACATGAGCCACTGAATAGCGGGTGTCGAGTAACGTTTTTTTGTGTTGTGATAATTATCAGCAGGTACAATGGCTATAGTGTCTTTTGGAAGGAATTTAAACATGTACATAGCCATACACACAGATGCCAGAGTGAGCTGAAAAGGATCAACACATATCGTCGTCGGAACCTTTTTGCGCCGCTCCGTACAGTATTTTAAAAGTCTTTTTAGTCATTTCCATGACTCGATCTCTGTAAAGCTCGCATGCTTGTCTCAAAACAGCAACATCTTTTTTGCAATAATTCTTTAGCTCTGCTTTAAAATCAAAAACAACATCTTTTTGCGACTCATACCATTCCATAAACTCCTTTTTCTCATCAGACATCATGTATTCTACCCCATAATATTTAACATCAGGTAGGGGTCCGACATAATTTTGATTTTCCTCAGTGTTGAAAAAGTGTGGGAAGTGTCCCTTGGAATCAGAAAAGCCCATAGCTTGCGGCAACTTGCTAAGTTTCATGGGTATGAAACTCAGCGAGTCTATGAACCTCAAGTTCATATCAGGCGCTGTCACACACAAAAGCCGCCCTCCTTGACTAATCAGCTTTACACGTATTCGTTCTCGGATCAATTGCTTAACAATAAAATACGCATCGTATCTACCAGCATTGTGGGCGATAAAGGTGTAGCCTGCAAACTTGCCACTGGCAAAGAACTGGACAAAGTCACGAGTGCACGTTTTACCCTCGAACTCCCAAGAGTTCTGACCGTACAAGGTCGATGCAAAAATGAAATTCGCTATATGCAAACCCGTATCCTGTGAACATTCAAAATCGTAAAAAATATACCGTTCGTTTTTCTTAGGCGGTTTGTAGCGCTGCATGTAGCACAGATGTCTATCAAATTTTTGCAGCGGGGCACGACAAAGGTGGCAGCACAGCCCCTTACATTTATGACCATCATCACTGTTGGGCACAAATCAATAACAACGATCACAAAATGTTTTAACTCTGCAAAATGTAAAATCAATCGCGGCCAACTTCTCATGCCGTGATAAACATTCGCTCGAGCGACAAAATACACGGCAGTTGGGACAACGATACTGTTGTCCGATACTTTCAGCGCAATCATTTTTTTGGCATGCTGTACAAAAATGCTGGCAAGAATGGTTATTCTTGTGGTGGTAAACCGAATTACAATGATCACAAAAATATTGTTCTCCAATAAAGCTTTTGATGTTTGTAATTCCATAGTAATGTTTATCATGATACAAAATATACACAGTTTTACCTGCGGACACGGAGCCTGTGTGATAATAGCGCCAATCACCATCGCTATGATACAGAATTTTGATAGATATGTTCAGGTATCTCTCAAAAGCATCTACATCACTAAAACTGACCAGCTGGTTTTCAGGAATTCCAAGAGCAGCGTGTAGCTGCTTAGCACATGCCAATAAATCACCATCAGCAGCAGGAGCAGCTGCTCCCACCTCCAGCATTGCGTACAGGCTAGCAGCCAAACACAGGTTTGAATCATAATTGTTGGTCATACAACCAGCGCTTTTTCTGTTTGATCTTTGTGTAAAGTATCGAATTCATGCGCCTGCGACGATTCATACCACCTCTCCTATTTTTTATTATTGTGACAACCAGATGCAAACAATCGCCGGATAAACATTCAGCATTACTTTTGACGTGCTGAAGCCACAGCGCTTAAAAAGCTCTCCACATTAAAATCATCCCTGAGCTGCTTTTTGGAATAAACCGTATCCAGAGAACTGCCACCATTCAGACTTAGATGTATGTAGTCGCCGGGCTGAATATCAGTCCATATTCTATTGAACAAAGACTCAACAGCACCGTGAATGGCCCTCATAGCATCGGTAAATGACTGTATACAGTCTAGATTCACAAACCTGAAATGCTCTACATGCTCAATGCCCCTGAACCTTGAAAGGTCGCGGCGCCTATGAAAAAAAGACTCTAAAAAAACCGACCCATCACCAGGCTGATCAACAACTGCATCGGGCTAATGATGTTCAGACAGTTGTGAATGTTGCTGAGTGTCTGCACCCTGTCTCTGTGTTGTGTCGTGTAGACTTTCTACTTTTTCTACGGTCAATGGACATCCTAGCTGCGTGGCTCATTTTTATAGCTTTTTTAACAACCCGTGATCTGTGAAAGCCAAGATGTTTGTTTTTTTTGTTACATTTTTTCAATCCAGAGCCTGTCATTGACAGTCATGAGGAAGCACTTGCGTGCTTTCTCACTAATTCAGTCAATTCTCGCTTTAAAGCAAATATTTCTGGACCTCTGCGAGAGTCTGGCTCGGAGGTCAAAAGCTTCTGAGCCCTTTTGTGTACAGCTTTCAAGGATGCTGCTATCCCTCCAATCTGAAAGGCCATATAGTGTATGCTATCAAATTCATTCCCTATAGCTGCAGGCCAATACCTCTCTGAATTGACAATGGTTTTATCATCGTGCGTTTTTTGTCTTTTACCCTCTGCGTTATCAAGAGCTGCTCCCCTCTTTCTACGACTAACAGTGTTAGTGAGTGATCCAGATAGATTTTGCGGTGTACCAGTCACCACAGCGCCATGACCGGGCAGCATATTTGCACCTATTGCTGTGATGTTTTTGGGAGCTACGCTTCTCTTTCTACGTGTTTTAGGGGCAGTGGGTGCTGTCTAGTGTTTGTTGTGTATCACATGTAGGTATGCTATGACAGTCCCGTATATCGTTTGAATTTAAGGCATGCGGCTTACCAACGCTTCTGTCGCTATTCTGGCGTTCAACCATCGCAGAAATTGCTGAGAGATTCGTATCCGCCGCTCCCATCTTGACGGGTTAACGGTCCTAGTCCAGGATTTATGCGTGCAAAAGAAGCTGTATTATAATCCTCTGTGACGCATCCATTTTGCGGCTTTAATGGAGATGGTCTCGGTTTGCAGCGACCAACAGAAGTTGTGTTGTATTCCCCTGATAGAGATTGGTCTTCATCTAGCTCTGAAATCGGTAATAGCGAGTCGTATCTTGGCCGACCATTTTGAGGCTTAAACACGCCGAGCTCCGGGTTGACACGCATCGCTGAAGGATTGGCATATCTAGGCACTGGCTGTATTAACTCAGATGCGGGTGTTGGATTACAGTTCATCAGTGATGCAGTATCTATATATAAAAAAAGAAAATGTGTCGGAATGAGTAAAACATAATCCGTCGATATACGTTATAAGTTACCTATTACGCAGCGTATTAGCAACCAGCGTATATCCTGACTCAACGCCATAGATTACATCGCTAAACAAGGGTTAATAATGCACAGCAGAGCCATGTTTGATGCCGCTTAACACAGCTAACGCGTACTAAAAGTTACCCAGACTACAGCAATGCATGGCAGCATGTATATTTACGCAGCGATGTACTAAAAAGCTAATCAGACTACATCTATGCGTATTAACGTGTGTATTTACAAGTATTTAAATATGTTTAATCGCTTAACTTACGCCATTGCGGTATAATGCTAGGGGCGTCAGGCCTGTGCTTTTTTGCTGGGATATTTTCTTTATTCGCCAGCGTTCCAGGATTCATCCAATTTTTCACATGGTCCGACATTTCACAGGCTTTAGAGACTTGGGTGTCTTTAGCATCTTCTGGTGCAATTGACATCTCTGTAGAAAAAAAAGTAATTTAGTTTCTACATCTACACGTTTGCAAATATGGACAAAGGCCTTAATTATATAAATCATACCTCTGAGTGCGATATCTAGAATGTCAGCAACTGTAGAACATTCTTCAGAACTCGTAGGAAACAGTTCAGCCAGAGCGTCAGCGCCCAAATTCTGGATATCGTATAGATCCGCTTAAACATTGAAAAAAGTGAAAATGATCAGAAATGCGTATAAATAACGTGATTTTATAAAAAGAAAAAAATTAAATACAGTTTTACCTTGTTCGGCTTCAGTATACAGATTTGCCAGAAGATGTTGCGTATCGTTTCCTTGAGCGTCCATCTGAAATAAAAAAAACTTTCTGTGAATATTTCTAAAATGCATAATCTCTTTAGATGTATTAAAATAAAAGAAATATAAACAAATTTAAAAAAAAATACAGGAGATGTTTACCTTTCAGCTGAGGGAGAGAGTTCAGAGGGCTTCTGTGTGAGGTTGTTAGATACTGTTATGACATCGCTGTTTCAATTGTCCTTTTTAAAGAGCTTCGCGTGGGAAAATGGTCATCCACCTAGCTATCTATGCTAACTAACAGATGTGTCAATCTGCCAAAAACCTGCTGTGTCATTCGTTTTTTACCCACTAAAGACATTTGTAGAGTCGACTTGTTAGCTATCAGTAATCTGCTATGTCATTCGTTTTTTAATCCACGAATGACATTTGTAGAATCGACTTGATAGTTGTCAATAACCTGCTATGTCATTCGTTTTTAACCACTAAAGACATTTGCAGAGGAGGCTTTCATAGAAGCCTTCTTTGATGTAGCTTGATTAACTCCCAATTCATGTGGTAAAGTTCCTCTTGATGTTTATCACACACAGGGCGTCTTTTTTCCTCTGACTCTGTTTTTCCCTGGACTTTTGAAAAGCTAGAGCTTTCTTTAGATTTATTACCTTAAACCAGTATGGATTCTAGAAGCTCTGAAGACATTTTACGCAGAAGATATTTTAATCCCACAAAGCCTGGCTTATTCGGTGGAATTGATAAGCTATGCAAGCATATTAATGGTGTGAAACACCGACGTGTTGCCCAGTGGCTAACAGCGCAAAATACTTAGTCTTCATAGAGCGTCCAGAAAGAAATTTGTAAGAAATAAAATAATTGTATCAGATATCGACTATCAGTGGCAGGCTGACCTCGTAAGCTTAATACAATATTCTAAAGAAAACAACGGCTTAAAATATATTTTAACAGTTATAGATGCGCTATCAAAATATGCATGGTGCGTAGGTTTATCAGACAAATCAGGAAGCAGTGTCGCGAAAGCCTTCGAGCTGATATTTGAAAATGATGGCCGTGTCCCCCAAAAACTTCATACAGACCTCGGAAGGGAATTTGTGAACCGCCCCATGAAACAGCTTTTGTAGTTCCTACAGTATACATCATTTCTATACGACTAACTCCGTAAAGGCCGCATTGATTGAACGTTTTAACCGGACTTTAAAAACACGAATGTGGCGATACCTCACACAACAACACTTTTCGTTATATTGACATATTACCTGATCTTGTATTCAGTTATAACCGAACTTATCGTACTATTCAGTGCCGTCCAGTGGATGTAATGAAAAATAACTCTAAATATGGCGAAATGTCTACAGCGATATTCTGAACTCGAGGCATGACAACCCTTCATTAAATATTGGAGATCATGTACGAATTTCTCAATATAAAGCAACATTTGCGAAAGGTTATGAGCAATCATTCACGGATGAAATTTTTGTAGTCAAATCTATTAATACGCGGTTTCAAAAACCACTCTATAAACTAGCCGACCTGAGCGGTGATCCTATAGAGGGAATATTTTATAAAGGAGATACAGCGCGTACCGGCTGACGCTAACCGTATTTACTGAATTGAAAAAATACTGAAGAAAAGACGGCGACGCGGTACTACGCATTATTTTGTAAAGTGGCTCGGATACCCTTCAAAATTTAGCAGCTGGATCACTGAAAATCAGTTGACGACCGCATAGATCATGGAGTCTGGCTCGTTTTATATAACTCTCCCTAGTAACGCGTCCTCTAAAATTTACCCTGAAAACACAATTTCTACTTATACTACGAAATTGGCTAAGCCTGTTCATCTCTCGGGACTTTATGAAGTGGCATTAACGGAGATACAGTACCCCCATACGTGGGATACGCTTGATCCGTACGAAGGCAACTTTTTCATCGCTAAACAGGGGGGTGTCTTTAACGAGTATTATATGAAGCCTGGATTTTATTCTAACATTGCGGATTTGGTAAGAGCCATCAATGAACGAATTGAAGTCTTGAAGATAACAAACGACGTATTTAAACTGCGTTATGACGCTGTGAGAAGAATTGTCAGTTTCCGATTCGCCAACCATACAGTTTGCCCCGGGACATAAGTTGTCGGTTCTGTAAGGCCTACCAGAATATAGCGAAGCATCTGTCGGTACTATACCTGAAAGACGAAAACAATACGCCGATATAAACGCAGGCTTTTATACATTGTTTATTTACACAGATATCGTTCAGCATCAGATTGTGGGAGATAGTTATGTCCAGTTATTAAAAACCGTCGAAATCAGCGGTAAAAATACCGATATTGTCACGTTGCACTACGCCCGCCCGGATTACATACCCTTGTGCAAACATCATTTTGACTCTATCACAATTACAATTTTATCCGATCAGGGCAGTCCTGTTAAATTCAAGTACGGAAAAAGCTTAGTACGATTACACTTTAGGCCGCGCAACGAATCGTCACGTTAAAATGCTGTCTCAGAGGGTGTATGGCGACCCCCAAGTGTACGTGAATTATTACGTGGCTCAGTCGGGTCGTGGCCTGGAAAGCTTCCGGGGTGATGAGTATATGTATGGGGCGGGGCTTGCTGGATTGTTCCGTGGGCTTTTTAGAAGAGCCGTTCCTCTTTTCAGAAAAGGCCTAGAATTAGTAAAACCGCATGTAAAGACGGCTGTCAAAAACATCGCTAAAGACGCAGTCACAACTATCTCCACAGCTGTTATGGATCGGATCAATCAGCCCCAGCAAGCTCAAAGTGGTTCAGGCCTTGTTTATGTCACCAAAAATACTCGTAAAAGAAAAAGGCGTCCCGCAACGCCCCCGATGCTCATGGATAAGAGCGCTTTGCGTAAAAGACGACGACGTCAGAAACAGGTTAGACGCTCAGCGGACGACATCTTCTAACTCTCCAACATGGCTTTCATACACGACGGGTCCATAGAATGCACCAAATCTGAATTGGATATTTTCGCCATACCGCCCACACAAACGAGTATTGAAAAATCGCTATTTGTTGAAGTACAGCCTATAGCGGCACTCACCGAGAACGCACCATTGGAATTCTTCATATCGGGCAGCGGAGAATATTATTATGACTTAAATAATACCCTCCTACATCTAACCTGCCGTATAGTTAAGCAAGATAACTCGGACATCCCAGACGGCGCTCGCGTTGCATTTATTAATTATCCTATAGCGACGCTTTTCAACCAAGTGGACATCACGCTGGGGGATCGTATTATCTCGCAATCAGATAATCTTTATAGCTATAGAGCGTATATTGAAACTATTTTGAATTATGGTTCTCAAGCGCTGGCATCACAGCTTACGGCTGGACTGTTCTACAAAGACACGTCTGGTCATCATCATGATAGGACTCTTGATGGCCCCAACTTAGGCTTCATCAAAAGAGCCCAGGCCTCACGCCGTTCTAAATATGTGGAACTTTTGGGTCCTATTTATGGGGATATATTTAACCAGCCAAAGCTCATATTAAATGGATTGGATCTTAAGGTCAAAATGACTAGAAATAAAGACTTTCTGCCTGATTGTCTTCCGATCCAGAGCCGTATAAAGTTCAAATCACGCGAGCGTCCCTGTTCATAAAACGCGTGCAAGTGTCACCGGCTGTCAGAATAGGTCACAGCCAAGCACTTCTTTCGTCCACGGCTAAATATGGGCTAGAAAGAGCCTGCCTAAAAGTCTATAGCGTGCCTGCAGGGGCCCGAATTACGAACCATGAAAATCTGTTCCTCGGGCAGATTCCTAAAACAGTGATATTAGGATTTGTCGATAATGAGGCCTTTAGCGGATCGTATCAGAAGAATCCTATCTGCTTTAATCATTACGACATCAATTTTGCTTCTCTGTATCTGGACGGACAACAGATACCCGCCAGGCCTTTTCAGCCTAATTTTGATGCCGAATTAGCCATTAGAGAGTACATGGCTCTTGTGCATATTTCCGGAAAGGACAAATCAGACAGCGCGATCGCTATTGACCGAGAAGAATACATTCGCGGTTATACTTTTTTTTTTTTCCTTTTTGATCTTTCTCCGGATCAGGAACCAGGATTACACTACTCCCTCATTAAAACGGGGAACCTGCGGGCAGAAATCAGATTTGCCATCCCTATGCCGCACACTATAAATATGATAGTGTACGCCCTCAACCCAGCTATTCTGGAGATAAACCACAGAAGAGAAGTCCTGTATGATCACAACTAATCATGAATAATCTACAGATTACAAATCTTCTCAAGGCAGATCCTTATACCGATCAGCTATTTGCGGGTGTATATCCCTGTGACTTCTTACCCCGTGATGTTGTATCTCAAAAACCGGCCGCCTATGTTGTAAACACAGACGATTCCAGCCATCCAGGTCGTCACTGGGTACTAATTATCTTGTGTGATGATGAGAAAGCCCTATTTTTTTGATAGTTACGGCTTACCACCGACAAGTGAGCTATTTCCAAAGGCGTTTATAAACTTTTTAAAACAGAATTGTCGCAGATACATATATCAAGATAATCAGTTACAAGATACGCTTAGCGCTTATTGCGGCCATTACTGCGTGTTTGTACTTTACCAAATTGCTAGGGGAGTTTCTTATAAAAAAGTATTGGATTGTTTCAGTGACAAATTTTAAATCAAATGATGTATTTGTGGCAGCGTTTGTAAAGTATAATATACCACGCATAAACTAGGGCTGTAGATTGAATTGTACATATAGCCAGGGCTGTTGCCCCTTAGGTCCTTGAGTGATCATTTTTCAGAAAGTGGCTATGTTTACTTGATTGACTGGTCTTATTTCCCGCCTCATATTTATGCATACAATTCATTAGTATGCACACGCCCTGTGGGCGTCGCTTTTTCGCTGGCTTCCAGCGCAGTAAGAATATTTCAGTCTGCTTCGCAACTCTGACGAGCTCACAACTACTAAGCCATGATGTATGAAGCTATGGACTCCGCACCGCGAAAGGCAGATAAAGAGCGCCACGATGCTGATTTGGCTGCTATTTTACAGCGAAGTGATTTGACCCCAGGATTCAAGCATGGCGCAGTGCTTTTGCTACACAGACTCACGCTGAACAGGAAAGTTATAGCGTGGAACACTAAAGGGGAGTTCGTCTACAAAGAAAACGCTATCAGAGGGTCCAGTATCCAGAGTTTGATCCGTCATGCTACGCAAAACCACAGTACTACCAAGAAAATTCACCCTCTGGGGTGGACCACCTTCATGCATGCTTTGGCTGAGATTAATATGCCTTCTACGGTCATTGTTGACCCCCGACTACGAGAGGACCTGGATGAATTAAAAATTGAATATTTGATCACCGCTTTGGCCGCTCTGAAATTGTAAGAAAAAAGATACTTTTACTTCATACATGCATTATTTGATGAAAAAAGGAGCCTTGCTGGCTGAGGACTCTGTACATTGCAGTTATAATATTTTATGTATTCGCACGTGTACTCAATAAAGCTTTTTAAAACTTTGCATCAGTCTCCTGCGTTCTCTCTCTTGTTGTGAAAACAAAAAGGTGGGGGTTGTTTAACTTTATGAAGGGGTCTGTTTTTCAAAAAAAAGGTGGGGGCTAAAAAGGCTGGGGATTTATAATACACTCTCGGAGATAGATAACTTCATGAAATAAGAGACTGTAGATAAAGTCTCATAATATACTCATTTTTACTTAATATCAGATGTAGATAAAGCTGGACATAATCGTAATAGGCTTCGGATGTAGATAAATCCGGACATATTCAGAATATACTCTGCTCCGCAGAGTATATCATGATTGCCACGTCATAGGACTGACATTTCTGCTATCCCGTGCTAATTTTCACTGAACTAAAGGGCCGGCATAATAACCTAGGCTGATTCAGCTCCCTGCTTCCAGAAGGGAGGCAGCTGCCACATTAAGATAAGGGACAGAAAGTGACAGTCCTGTCACTTTTCAGTTTGACGAGTTATACACCAGAAGGGGAACAGCTGACACAGCAACATAAGGGACGGAAAGTGTCAGGGGGCGTGGTACCTGTCACTTTTCAGTTTGACGAGTTATATCTATATTACTACTTACAACTTATATAACCATAGAGGAAATGCAACACACAAAGTAGTCAAAAATGAGGAGCACTAATGCTCTAATAGTTACATTACTGTGGTTTAGAGTGACGTCTCTGGGTTAGAAAGCAATCCATATATTAACATACTATTTGATTTCAAAAAGCAGATTTGACTATAAATACATTCTGGCACATCATCCATAATATGAACTAATACCTTGCGAGAACAGATATGAAGGGAAGGTATTTTAGGGTGAAAAAGGCTGCATTAAGAAGGAACACAGTGGGGAATCCCGCTCACATCTTCCTGTTTTATGTCGCGCACATTACATCATGATGGCAACAGATGGATGATGCATGTTGCTGTGGGCGAGCGCCATGTCTACACTAAGGTGTCACGCTTCATGACAGTGACTTACGATAGACATTACTCCCTTCCCAAGGAGATAGGTTAGGGTGGATCCAAGCAATAGAATGTTGAAGGTACAAGATTTTTCTTTTAAAAAATACACAGGGCAGGTTGCAACGCGTTTCGGTGACATGTAGTCTCCTTTCTCAAGCATAACCACAACAAAGTACAACTTATATAACCATAGAGGAAATGCAACACACAAAGTAGTCAAAAATGAAGTTACATTACTGTGGATTAGAGTGACGTCTCTGGGTTGAGGATAGAAAGCAATCCATATATTTAACATACTGGTTGGTTTTCAAAAAGCAGATTTGACTATAAATACATTTTGGCACATCATCCATAATCTGAACTAATATCTTGTGAGTGCCGATGTAAAGGGTAGGTATTAGGGTGAAAAGGTTGCATTAAGAAGGAACACAGTGGGGAATCCAGCTCACAGCTTCCTGTTTTATGTCGCACACATTGCATCATCATGATGGCAACAGATGGATGTTGCTGTGGGCGAGCGCTGTGTCTACCCTAAGGTGTCACGCTTCATGACAGGGACTTATGACGCCTTTGTTTGTTTGGTAAAGGAGGTGGTTTGCCAGTTGTCTACCTGAGGACACATTTGCCATTACACGCAGTAGCGTCATAGAGCAGCGACACGTGTCTCCTTTGTGTGGAATGGTTGGCATCTCGCTGTTTGTCAGAAATCTGTATTGGTATAGGAGTGCCGTGCAGGAAGACAATTAAATCCACCAATAGAGGCGCCCTCCATTAACAATAGGGGTACAGCAATTTAGATATACATCAAATGAAATCTGGACATGCATAATCATAAGGTAAAACCACATGTACATAGTGTAATAAAACAATAATAGTGTGGTGGATGCATTGTATAAACATCTAATAATGGTTACATAATAATACTAATCCATAGCATAATTTTTTTTCGAGAAAAACCATGCTGAAGCAGTGAAATAAAGTAACGCAAGGATAAGATAGGAAGAAATTTGAAAATATTAACCTAAATATTTAGGAAAACAAAGCTTTTCCACAAGACACTAACCCATTGGGGACAAATGTTCAAACGGAAAATCCAGAAAATCTTTCTGAGGTTGGAGAATTTCCCTCTCATAATTTTTTTTCAAGTGGAGTAACCTCAGACAGCTAGGGTTGCTACGAGGGACTGCTAAGCCTTTGGCTTTACCCAGAAAGAAATGAGATAGGAAGATGAAACTTTACATTCCACATACTCCTCCACTGATATCAACCCACTCCTTACATCGCTATTCCAAGTTCTGTAAGCCTTGCAAAAAGGATTTCGGTTGTGCCTCAAACCAGTCATCCGTAGCAGCCATGGCATCAGAAATGGTGTGAAATTTGAGGTGTTTGTTCAGGTTTGGAAACAGATGATAGTTGGAGAGAGCTAGATCTGGTGAACAAGGTGGGTGGTCAACCAGCTGGAAGCCTAGCTCCTCCAGTTTTGCCGTGATGGCTTGTGCAGTGTGAGCGGCGGCATTGTCATGCAGGAACAAGATTCCTTTGGACAGCTTGCCGCGCCTTTAGGCCTTCAGAGCTGCCTTCAATTTGTCCAAAAGTTCAATGTAATACCTTGCATTGATGGTGGAACCATTTTGAAGGTAGTCCACCAGCAGCACGTCCTCCTTATCCCAGAACACAGACGCAATCACCTTTTAGTGGCGGATTTTTGCACCCTGAACTTCTTTGGGTGAGGAGAACCACTGTGCCTCCACTCTTTTGACTGCTCCTTGGTTGCAGGGTCATACAAATAAATCCAGGTCTCATCCATAGTGACCAGTCGATCCAGGAAGTTCTGATCAGTCCGGAAATGCTGACAAATGGACCGGGAAGTTTTCACTTGCATGCTTTTCTGATCTGGTGTCAAACATTTGGGGACCCACTTTGCAGATAGCTTCTTAATGTTCATGGATAATGACAAACACGTTCACGAGAAATCCCCATGATGTCTGCTATTCCTTTAGCTGAAATTCGCTGATTTTCTCAATTATGAGGTTGTGCACAGCACTGACGATCTCCGGAGCAGCAACTACTCTCGGTCGTCCAGGACGCTCCTCATCATTGGTACTGAAGTGGCCCGATCTTTAAATTTGGCAACCCAGTTCTTAACTGTAGAATATGAAGGGCATTGATCCCCCAATGTCTGCGACATATCACCATGAATATCCTTTGCAGACTTTCCTTGCATAAACAAGAATTTTATCACTCCTTCTGCTCATTTGCTGTGAATATCACCTTAGACTCACCCATTTTGTTTTCCCGCCTGCCTAGATCACTGTTGCCATAAGCTACAAACACAGTATTGAAAATCTATATTACATCACATGAAAGCCTTGTCTAACACTCGTTGCCATAGAAACAAAACACAAAGCCGAATTACCATAGAAACAAAAGAACACAAAGCCGAAGACTTATCAGCAGCCCCTCGTATTATGACAAGTAGAACGTCTGTAGACGCCATAGGATCCTGACTTGGCTAGTGAGAGGCCCGTTACCCCATCCTGACACAAGTATCTTTGTAGCGCATCAATGTATTTTTTAATCTTCACATCATCCGCTAGGTCACTACATTGTATAAACGGTGGTAGTCTCATCAAGGCGATGCCTGGCATATATGTTAGGAGTCATTTGTAACTGCTTGTCTGTTAAGCTGGTGTTTAGGGACCAAGTATATTTTCTCTGCATGCTCCATTATTGGTTGGCAAGCAGACTAATTATTGGAATTGCAAAACCCTATGCACTTTTACTTTATGGTCGGGGTTTTATCCCCTAAACTTATAGCGCATAGCCACTTTTTTTAGTATATTTGACGCTGTTCTTGGGGGTATTAGATTTTCTGACATTGTTTTTTCAGAAGACCCCAATTATGGCGCATTCTCTGATATCTTGTCACTACAACATGCAGCGAATAAAACCAGGCTTTGTAATGACCAACTCCCCTTCTTAAAGGTGTTTTTATCTTGTGAATATACAGAGCGGGTAAAGCAGGCGGAAACCAACCTGTTCAAAAGTGTAGTTCCTCTGGTGCATCGCCTCCTTTAAATCTGCTAACATAACCATAAGGATCCTGTGTGGCATCTTCCCTCGGGGTACATCTGTCTCACTAGTATAACAATTTGCTATTTTATCGGGGGTTGTTTTAAAAAGGACCATGTACTTGGTTAAATTTATTCAGCTTTTTTACCCTGGCAGAATGTTCTATACAGATAGATAATGCTTATTTCTGTGATGTACATAGAAAAAGCCTTTACTATTTCAGTTTTCACTAGCGCTCTCCATGAGATTGACAATAGACATATTTACCTTGTCAGGAGGAATAAGTCTATAAAAATCTGCAGCAGACCCTCAATAAATCTGATGGGAAAAGAACGAGACAGGTCATCATAGTTTTTGCCAACATGCGTAAAACCAAACCTTTATCGGGTTTGATTTTGTGCCCCCACGTTGTGTAGCAACTGCTTTACAAAGTAACTCTTCCCAGAGTTAGATTGGCCAGCTGAGATACACCAGAAGGGGGGTTGAAATCGTGTCCACCATATCGATGCTAATAGGTGTTAAGCTATGGTGCAAATTCACCCAATCTCACGCGATTTTGGCGGTTTGTGTAGTGGTGTTGCACCACAGTAGCGATACTTATTTCTTACAACTCTTGGTTAGGAAAAGCAGTTAGGCTATCATGCATAAAATCAAATGATATTACGGGGTTGCAAGTGTTTTGTGTATCTATAGCGGTGGATTTCACAGTAGCGGAACAAATATCCTTAAGGTAGGGTTGTAAAATCATCTAATAGGTGTTTCTTTGTATAAACACACTTCTTCTTTGTGCAGCATCCAAGGAGCCGGCCCACAGCCAAGGAGATGGTGGAGTAGATGAGGAATACTTGTTACGGTGGCTCTACCATGACCTCCCCTGAGGGCAGCCCGAGACCCGTCCAAGTTACTACAGGGGGAGGTCACAGGGAAAGACAGTTGAAAATTACCTTGAGTCTCTCGTCACTCGTGATGCCATCATTCCATCCTCTGTGCTGAAACTGGATGTTATAATAGTCCACGCGCAGGGTAACTTTTCATGGACAAACCGGGAATGGTTGGTAGTGTCTGTTTTTTACTTTTAACTTCAGAACAGTTCAAACAAACACTAGGGTACTAACAATTACCCTTCCATAAGCTGCTGCGACAGGGAGGACGTCTTGGGACGACTCCGGACAATCCACTGGCTAGTTATCTGTGAGACATAGATATAGATTTATATTCTATATTCACGGTCACATGACATACAACATATTTCTCAGACATAACCCAGACGTTAACCCACTCAGTGCTGCAGAGGTGCAATACACATCAAATGCATACAACACAGAAGATGCTGACAACACCATTGCACAAGACAAACCTTTACCATTATAGAGGGGCCCCGTTTAACTCTGGGCCACTACATTTGTTTTTCACAGTGGCCTTGTTTCAGTATCTGAAAACTTATTTGTTCCATACCCAGGCTGCTCTACGCTGATTTTCTGTGTTTCATAGGATGTGAATCATAGACTGGTGGAGTTGGAAGGGATCTCCAGGGTCATCTGGTCCAACCCCCTGCTCAGTGCAGGATTCACTAAATCATCCCAGACAGATATTTGTCCAGCCTTTGCTTGAACACTTCCATTGAAGGAGAACTCGCCGCCTCCTGTGGTAACCTGTTGCACGCATTGATCTCCCTAACTGTCAAAGTTTTTCTAATATCTGATTTTGTCTCCCTTTCAGTTTCATCCCTTTTGCTTCGTCTTTCCTTGTGCAAATGAGAATAGGGCTGATCCCTCTACACTGTGACAGCCCTTCAGATATTTGTAGACAGCTATTAGGTCTCCTCCCAGCCTTCTTTTTGGCAAGCTAAACATTCCCAGATCGTTTAACCGTTCCTCATGGGACATGATTTGCAGATCGCTCACCATCTTGGTAACTCGTCTATGAACTTGCTCCAGTTTTGCCTTTTTAAAATGGGATGCCCAGAACTGGACACAGTATTCCAGATGGGGTCTGTCTAAGGAAGAATAGAGACGGATAATCGCCTCACGTGAGCTAGACTCTATGCTTCTCTTATAACATCCTAGAATTATTTGCCTTTTTGGCAGCTACATCACATTGTTAGATCATAGTCTGAACATGAGTCATTAGTATACCCAAGTATTTTTCACATTCTGCTTAGCCCAATTCCTCCCATTCTGTATTTTTTTCATTTTTCTTGCCCAGATGTAGGACTTTGATATTTAACAAGGAGAAATGCATTGTTAGTCGCCTCCCACTGTTCAAGCTTTTCTAAATCTTTTTGAAAACGCTCTTGCTATCCTTCCTCTCTTGCTGTCCCTCCTAACTTTGTGTTGTCTGCAAATTTGATCAGTTTCTTATCAATTCCCTCCCCCAGATCATTTATGAAAATGTTGAACACTGGGCCCAGGACAGAACCTTGTGGTACCCCACTTAATATATTCTCCCACTTGAATATGCAGCCATTTCTGACCACTGAGTACGATCACTCAGCCAGTTATGAATCCACCTGAGTTGCTTTGTCAATCCCATATTTGGTCTTTTTTTTTTTTTTTTTTTTTTAATAGTGGCATGAGATTTTGTCAAATGCTTTACTAAAGTCAAGATATACTATATCACCGCATTATCCTGATCAAGCCAGTCTGGGATTCTGTCATAGAAGTAAATTAGATTCGTCTGGCATGACTTTTGTTACAGACCCATGCTGGCTTTCCTGGTATAAGATAGATGAAAAGTGATCTCACGTCTTTGCCAGGTTGTGTTTGCTCCTTTTTTACTATTTTCATTAGCAGGACTATTCCCACGCCCTTCACCACTTAGTCCCAGTGGTCTGTTTTAACACAGACATAATAAATCCAGGAGCTCAGGCTATGGGAAAAAATTTTTCCTGCTTTTATTCATCAGTGCTCATATCAGGATTGCATGGAGAACGCGTTTCAATAACTCGAACCTTGTTCCCCTCATCTCGACATTTACATCCGGTTTTCTTAAAACCAACTTTCATTAAAACACCTGATTTTTTAACCCTTTACTACCTCAGTGTTTTGGGAGCAGAGGGGCAGCACTACCCAAGATTGCAATATTGCCATTTAACCCATTATTCAAATGATTAGTTATAAGTTTCCAACTTTTTTTTTTCCTATTTTTAACATAGGTTGTTTTCCAAAAGATGAATCCATTGCAAGTTCTTTTTCACTGCTAATCATATGCGCTATAATACTGCACTCATCCTTTTACATGCTATATTTATATCAAGGTTTTGTTTTTAATACATTATTCCTTGTAATTAAACACACTCCTAAAATCTCGTGAAAAGATGCGGTTTAAATTCGTCAAATATTTTTGGACGACTTATGCTCTGACGTGCGTTGTATCATATATTTGTAGTGATTTTTTTTGTTCTAGTTGCTTCTAGTTACATAAAAATAGAAAAAAACAAATGTATAATTCTATTCTCTGGGAATACTTGTATGAACTTAATGTAAAGATCTGTTTTTTGTGTTCATATACACGGGGTACCTGGTTTCAAAAGTTAGTATCCAGAAACCTTCTCTTTAGTATTCTTGTTTGGTCTATTTGCTTTTTTCCCCTTTCATTAATTTCTTTCCATACCGTAATCAATAAAGCTCATGTATTTAGTGTTGCTCAATTAAGTGTTTTTTGTTGCCCCGGAGTGATTTTATGTTTGAATTTATGTATAGAAGTCAGGCTCACAAGCCTGTAGTTTCATGGGTCCACATTCTTCCCTTTTTTAAAGATGGAGAAAACATTTGCCCTTCTCCAATTTTCTGGGACTTCTTCTACTCCAGGAATTTTCAAAGATTATGGCGAGTGGTTCACAGCAATTACCTCGTTGCTTCCTTTAGCATACTAGGATATAATTCATTTACACCTTGAGACTTGAATTCATTTGTTAGCTAAGTGTTCCCTCACTATCTCTCTGCTTATATAGATAGAAAGCCTGCATTTATTTATACTCCCAAAAGCACAGGGAAGATCAGTTGATCTTTCATCTACTTTGAGAGAAAACAGATGCAAAATAGGAATTCAAAAGTTCGGCTTTTATCCTGTTAGCATCCAATAGCATCTTTAATTTTTTATTTATTTATTTTTTGCTTTTGACATCCACACCGTGGTTGCTGATGACCGTGGAAGGTATTTTGATCTCTGCCATCGAGCGCGTAAAAAAAATATCCCAACCCAAAGGGTGATTTTTCTTGGTAGCGCTATGGCTCTCTGTAGCATGACTGAAGTCCCAGTTTGTTAGAGCCTTGGAGACTCTCCCTCTAGTAAATGAAGTCATCTTTCGCATTCCAGGATGTAATATCGCCATTCTGCGACAGTCTGTTTAGCAAAAGCTTTATTTATTTTGAACCATGGATTGACATGACTTACAATCTAATGAATAGTATTTTTTATTAGGAGCGGTATTTGACAATTGCTGATGACCAGTTTCACCCGAAAATTACAAGGTTTTAAAGTTGCTAACTGTTTTGCAAGCTGTTTAGTGTGTACCAAGTATCTTTGTAAAACATGTGTTTTTTTTTAATTCACATCTGGTATCACTGTTGTAAAATTGCGTTCATTTCAGCATCAAGCCGATGTATATCTGTCGTATGTTTTGGTGTCATTTGTAATGGCTAGTCTTTATCTTTTTAAGACTGTTTGGGCACCAAGTACGTTTTCTCCGCATGCTCCATTACTAGTTGGTAAGCAGACTCATAATTTATTGGGATCACAAAGCCCAAGAATGAACCTATAAAACTGCTGACCTGATTTACTATACGCTTTTTCTTTACGGCCAATGTTTTATCATCCAACCGCCTTATAGCACACCGCCACTTTTTAGTATCTTTCTGCTGCACCTTTTAGAAGTATCCTAGCTTTTTAAGATATTTTAAAGTGCTCTCCGCTATGGCTGTGATTTTATATCATTGCCTGTGTTGCGTAAAATAGACTTTCTGATGGCTGGTTTTGCCCTCACCAGACTTCTTAAGAGAGCCCAATTGCGCCGTATTCTCTCAGACATCCTGTCAGCCCAAAGTGCGAGGAATAAGAGTCGTAAAAAAAGGCAAACTCTCACTTTTTAGAAGCATTTTTTTTTGTGGATGTACAGTGGGTAAAGTGGGGGGAAACAAACCCGTCTTCAAGCGATGCTCCTATTGCTGCTTAAGTCTACTAGCAGGTATCCATAAGGAGTGTGCGTGGCTTCCTCAAAAGCTTCTAAGAATAAGCATGTCTTCCTGGGGTACATCTCTTTAGCTATTGTGACCAATTTGCAATTTATCGTAAGGAGTTAATTAAAAAGGGCCATGTACTAAGTGTTTAAATTGATCGTATGGCTTTTCTTACCTTAACAAAATGTTCTGCACAAGGTACAAAATGCTCAGATTTCTGTGATGTACATGCTTGGCAAACGCTTTATTTCGCTGTTTTCGCTGCCACTCTCCATGAGATCAAAAATTGTCAAATTTACCTTATCAGGTGGAAATAAGCCATAGTCTGAAGGTCTGAGGTAGGCCCTCCTATAAATCTAATGTTCGGAAAAGAGGCAGAGTTCATCAGAAACCATCTGCCAACAAGAATAAAACCCAGATGATGCCATAAGGCAGAGTTGTGTTGTGTAGCGGCCTTGTTTCGATGTCCCAATACTTATTTCTTAACTTCCGGTTGCTCTACGCTGATAGTTTTTTTGCGTTTCGGGGTTTGTGTTGTGAGGATAATCCAAAACCAAATCTTTCAGGCTGTCAAAATTTGAGCTGAGTGTTGCCAACATTTTAAAGTTATACCTTTTTTAACTTAACACGATTTTACTCATGTTCAGCTTGTACCCATAGGTTTTGGGTCCCGCAGATACAAACTCAGTAATGTATCGGTAATCGGGGATCTCGCTGGTCAATTCACCCAGATAGTCGCCTAACAGCAGATTCCACTCACCTGGCCAGTGTACAAAAATGAAAATCCGTGTCGTGATAAAGACAGTATTCCTGTAGCCTTTCCAGAAACAAATAGAGCTCTAGGCATGCGTAGGCTGTGGTAAAGTAGGCTACAAAAGATGTTGGGTGTCTTGACAGTGTGGTGCGCTCGTGTATTTCCACGTGAAGTTGGCTTTTTCATCATTGATAAAATTCAGGCCTGAAATTTCATAGTGAGGTAGAAACACAAGTTAGTATTACGTCCATACCTCATATCAAGCCCCCCCCCCCTTTTTGGAAAGTGACAGGTGCCACGTCACTTCCCATGACCTTTCACCCTCCCCCTTTGGCGTGCCATCTGGCAAAACCTCCATGTTTTTTGAACTGTGGATTGACATGACTTACAATTTTATGAACAGTATTTCTATTATCAGGAGAGATTTGACAATTGCTGATGACCAGTTTCACCCGCAGTTACAAGGCTTAAAAATTGGTATATGCTAAACAGGACGCAAAAGACCGAAGTATCTTTGTAAAATATCTGTGTATTTTAATTTGCACATCAGGTGTCAACACTGTAAAATTGTGCTAATTTCATCAAGGCAATGAATAGCCGACTGTTGTATGCTCGGTGTCATTGTAACGGATTGACTTATCTTAAGATCATGTTTAGGCACGAAGTACATTTTTCTCTGCATGCTCAATTATCAATTGGGCAAGCTGACTCGTAATTATTGAGATTGCAAAACCCAAGAGCGATCTGATAAAACCGCCGACCACTATACGCTTCTTTTTTCTTCACGGCCAGTGTCTTTATCACCCATCCGCCGTATAGCACACAGCCATTTTTTTGTATCTTTTTCTAAGTAGCTTTTAGAGGTATCCTACCTTTTAAAAAAATATATTTAAAGCGATCTCCGCTATGGCTGTAATTAGATTGTTGCTCGCGTTGCGTGAAATAGACTAACGGCTGGTTTTGCCTTCACCAGACCTTTTTTTTTTAGAGTCCAATTGTGATGTATTCTCTCAGACATCCTGTCTGCACAATGTGCAAGAAATAAAATGTCGCAAGAAAGACTCACTTTTTTTTTTAGAAGCCTTTTTCTTGTGTGGATATACACAGCTGGTAAAGTGCGGGGGTGGGGTGGGGGGTGGGTGGTATCTGTTTTCAAGCAATGCTCCTCAGGCGTAATTGCCTCTTAAATCTACTAGCAGATATCCGTAAGGAGCGCTCATGGCATCCTCCAAAAGCACGTCTTCCCAGGGTACTTCTGTCTAGCTAGTGTAACAATTTGGAGCTTATCACGAGGACTTTTAAATAAAACCATGTAATTGGTATTTAAATTTTATTGTACGTCTTTTTTTGCCTTGACATATTTTCTGCACAAGGTACAAAATGCTCAGATTTTTGTGGTGTACATACTAGGTAAACGCTTTCTCTATTTTGTTCTCGCTGGCACTCTCCATGAGATCAACAATGGTCAAATTTACCTTATCAGGTGGGAATAAGTCATCTATAAAAGTCTGAGGCAGGCCTTCTATAAATCTAATGTTAGAAAAAGATGCGGAGAATTCGTCATAAAGCGGCTGCCAACAGGAATAAAAATAGAGGATATTGCTGGGAATATGGGATATATGCGTTGCAGAGTTATATAACAATTGCTTCACAAAGTAACTTTTCCCAGAGTTAGACGGGCCTGCTAAAATACAAGAGAAGGGGTGTTGCAAACGTGTTATTATTCACAGAGACAGAGAAAATCCTAAGATCAAGATTTGTATTGCCTTTCACAGTTAGGATTAATTAAATAAAAACATGCAAACTTTATTAGAATAGATCTAAAACCAAGGCACCAATTGGGCAAATATAGTTAGTTGATTTCCAAAATCTTATTAGATAGGGAAATCCATATGAACGTGAAATTCACACAGGTCGCCGCTTATGTGCCAAAGACTTAGTTAATTGGACGTCATTACTGATCATCCTAATATAGGTATATCAATCCAAGTAATAGTATAGTAATGTTGAATGTCGACACACTGTGGTTCGTTGTTAATGAATTACACAGGGCTTATGCATGTAGCACTCATACTATAATTGAGCAATCGCTCTGGGGCTGACGACATTGTATTATATGATAAAAAATATCATAAAATCTTTGCAAGTGGCTTACTGATGACACTTTGATCGTCGTGGCGCAATTTGTTTCCATACGCTTCAGAGATAGGTGATAGGTCCAGCATTCTCACGCATCAGTTTTGCTGCCTTCATGGACTCCATGGACTCCATGGATGGTTGGCGACTTCCGTCGACGATGATGCTCGTTCATAAATTATGCTTCTTTTTAGAGGATGACGTCTGTAGGTATCCATTTACATCTGCGGCATCTGTATTGGAAAAATACTTAGCTTAACACAAACGCATAGGAGGCAAAATAGAGGGGTTCTTTGGCGAGGAGTAAATGATTGGTGCTGGATTAGGGGGTATCTTTAAATTGCTTTTCTGAAGGGCCGTTCCTCTTTTCAGAAATGGTCTAGAATTAGTAAAGCCTCATGTAAAGACAGCTGTCATATCAATTAACGCAGTCACTTCTGTTTTGGTGGCTGTTATGGACAGGCTCAATCCACAGTGGCAAGAACAGCGCGGATCAGGCCTTGTTTCCTTTGCTAAAAATACCCGTAAAAAGACGAATCGTAGCACCCTTTCACCCGCTGCTCATGGATAAGATCGCTTCACACGACGCCATCAGAAACCTGTTAGATGAGCAGCAGACATCTTTTAATTCTCTAACATGTCTTTCATACACGACGGATCTGTGGGGTGCACCAAATCTATATTGGATATTTTCACCATACCACCCATGCAAACGAGTATTGAAAAATCGCCGACAACACCCCGTTGGAATTCTTCATATCGGGTAGTGGTGAATATGGTTACGACTTAAATACTCTACTGCACCTGACGTGCTGTATAGTGAAACAAGCTAACACCGCCATCCCCGACAGGGCTTATGTGGGGTTTATTAATTATCCTGTCGCCATGCTTTTTCAATCAAGTGGACATCCCATTAGGGGATCGGCTAATCTCACAATCGGATAAGCTTTATAGCTATAGAGCATATATTGAGACTATTGTAAATTTATAGTGCTCAAACGCTCGTGTCCCAATTTACCGTCGGTCTGTTTTTTACAAGGATTCGGCCGGGCATCATCATGAAAGGACACTTGATGGCCCCAATTTAGACTTCGTTAAAAGAGCCAGCGCAACACAGCATTTTAAAACTGTGGAGCTTCTGGGCCCTATTTATGGAGACCTATTTAACCAGCTGAAGCTTATTTTGAATGGCCTGGATTTAAAGATAAAATTGACTATTGATGATGATTATCACCAACATATTCCGCAGCGCTTATAGACAGGGAATACAGAGACAAAAAATAAATAATTGCAGAACCATGGTTACACGGTAATCAGTTGATGGAAACAATAGGGGTGAGGGTCCTGCTCTAATGAGCTTACATACTAAAAGTAATGGGGTGATACAGAAGGTAAAGGGCTGGAGATGTGCACGGTATGGCGAGGTGGAGAGTGAGGGATTCTATACACATAGACAATGGTCAGATATTTGGCCGTGTGATGGCAGAATCTGTATGACTGCAGGAGCGGTTTATGATGGCTAGCAGGGATTGCAGTCAATAGGTCAGGGAGCATGTTATCAGGCTGAGTACAGAGGGGTTTGTTTAGGGTATGTGGTATGCCTCCCTGAAGAGGTGTATTTTTAGAGCATGCTTGAAGTTCTGCGAGTCCTGGATTGCCCGGGTAGCCTTTGCAAGTGTGTTCGAGGACTGGTGTTGCTCTGGAGAAGTCTTGGAGGCGGGAATGAGAAGTTCGAATTAAAGGGGCGCCCAGTCTGGTTTCGTTAGCAGAGTGGAGAGCCCGGGTTGGGTGGTGGATTGAGATGAGGGAGGCAATATAGGGGGGCACTGCGCTGTGGCGGGCTTTGTGGATGAAGGTGGCGAGTTTAAAATGAATTCTACATTTAACGGGCAGCCAGTGCAGTGACCGACACAGGGCAGAGGCATCCAAGTAGTGACTGGACAGGAAGATGAGCATGGCTGCCGCATTCAGGATGGATTGGAGAGGGTAGAGTCTGGTGCAGGGGAGGCTGATCAGCAACGAGTTGCAATAATCGAGCCGAGAGTGGATGAGGGCAACGGAAAGCATTTTTAGCGTGTCTACAGTGAGAAAAGAGCAGATTCTTGCTATGTTCTTGAGGTGCAGCTGACCTGTTCAGGCGAGAGATTGGATTTAGGGGGTAAATGATAGATCAGAATATGACCCCAAGGCAGCGGGCATGTTGTCTAGGAGTTATGGTGGCGCCACAAACCTGAGATGGAGATGTCAGGATGAGGACAGTTAGTGGTGGGTGGAAATACCAGTAAGTCAGTTTTAGAGAGGTTTAGTTTTAGGTAGAGAGGACATGGTGTTAGAGACAGCGGACAGTTGATGTTTTGGAGGAAAGCTGCAGAGATGTCACGGGAAGAAGTGTATAGCTGGGTGTCGTCAGCATACAGTTGGTATTGGAGGCCAAATCTCCTGATGGTTTGTCCAATAGGGGCTGTGTAAATAGAGAAAAGGAGGGGGCCGAGGACCTAGCCCTGGTGGACCCCAACAACAAGAGGTAGAGCCAGCAAAGGAGACGCTGAAAGAGTGGTCAGATAGGTAGGAGGAGAACCAGGAGAGCATTTTCCTTTTAGGTCGATGGAGCGAAGCATACTGAGGAGGGGTTTGTGGTCAACAGTGTCAAATGCTGCGGAGAGGTCAAGGAGGATCAGTAGGGAGTAATCGCCCCTCAATTTGGCTGTCAGTAGGTCATTGGATACCCTTGTAAGGGGAGTTTCTGTCGAGTGTTGTGGTCAGAAGCCAGACTGTAGAGGGTATTGGAGAGAGTGCTCTGATAGATAGCTTACAAGGTGGGAGTAAGCTAGGCGTTCTAGTAGTTTGGAGATGGAGAGATTAGAGATGGGTTGGTAGTTGGCAGCATCAGTCGCGTCCAGAGTCGGCTTTTTTTAGCAGGGGGGATATGATGGCGTGTTTGAAAGAAGAGGGAAAGATGCCAGAGGTCAGAGAGGTTGGATATAGTGGTGAGATGGGCGATGACCACTGGGGAGAGGGATCGGAGGAGGTGTGAGACGAGGGGGTCTCTAGCGTACGTGGTGGGGCGAGCAAAGAGCAGCAATTTGGAGACTTCTTCCTTTGTCGTTGGTCTGAGTACAGACACTGAGCAGGAGCTAGATGCAGTGCTGACAAGACTAGGGTCAGGGCTAGTCTGGAATTGGGCAGTTATTTCCTGATGGATGTCATCAATTTTCTTTTTGAAGTAAGCAGCCAACTCTACAGCACTGAGATCCCTCACAGGGGGCTGCGGTTTAGGGCTGAGGAGGGAGTGAAAAGTATCAGAGCCGTTAAGGGTTGTGCGATAGTGAGGAGACTAGAGAGGTGAAGTAGACTCTTTTGGTGTGGAGGAGGGCGAGGTTGTAGGTTCTGAGCATGAATTTGTGGTGGAGGAAGTCTGCGGACGTTTGCGACTTTCTCCACAGTCGTTCAGCACTTCTAGACCACCGCCGGATGAAGGGTGTTTGTTTGAGGCATGAGCCAGGGTTGCCGCGTTCCACATTGGATGGCTCGGGTCATGGGGGGGTGCCGCTTCATCCAGGGCATGTTTGAGAGCGGTGTTGTAGTGAGCGGCAGCCAGGTTGGGGCAGGAGAGGAGAGAGGGGACAGAGGACTGTAAGGATTCAGCAAAGTCCTGGGTATGAATGGCCTTAACGTTCCTGTAGGTATGGTAGGTAGGTGGGTCTGGAGAGGTGTTAGGGAGCATGACAGAAAAAAGCGAGGAGCTTATGATCCGAGAGCGGGAGAGGGGAGTTGGTGAAGTTGGAAGCAGTGCAGAGATGGAGGAAGACCAGATCAAGAGGGTTTCCATCCCTGTGAGTGGGAGAGGCTGTGAGTTGAGAGAGACCAAGGGGGGAGGTGAGCGAAAGAAGCGGAGTCAGGGTCATTAGTGGGGATGTTAAAATCACCTAAGATGAGGGTTGGAATTTCGCAGGATAGGAAGTAACATAGTAACATAGTATGTAAGGCCGAATGAAGACATTGTCCATCTAGTCCAGCCTGTCTATCCTACTGTGTTGATCCAGAGGAAGGCAAAAAACCCCAAGGCCAGAAGCCAATTAGCTCTTTTGGGGGAAAAATTCCTTCCCGACTCCCTAATGGCAATCAGACTGTTCCCTGGATCAACCCCTAATAGTTCCTACCTGCCTATATACCAGGATTGACACTTAACCTAATATTTATATCCTGTAATATCCTTCTCCAGAAAGAGATCAAGTCCCCTTTTAAACTCCTCTATGGATTTTGCCATCACCACTTCCTCCGGTAGAGAGTTCCACAGTCTAACTGCTCTTACAGTAAAGAACCCCTTTCTGTGTTGGTGATGAAACCTACTTTCCTCTAATCGTAGCAGATGTCCTCTTGTTACCTTTGTGGTCCTGGGTGTAAACAGATCGCGGGAGAGATCCATGTGTTGTCCCCTCATGTACTTATACATGGTTATTTGGTCGCCTCTTAACCTTTTTTCTAGAGTAAATAGTCCAAAAAAAGTGGGGGAGGCAGGCAGCAAATTAGTCCAAAAACAGGCGAGGAGCACCTGGGGGCGGTAGATAACTGCTACTCGCATGGACAGTGGACTGAAAAGCTGTAAAGTATGTACCTCAAATAATGGAAAAGTGAGTGAGGGTACGGGGGGATGACTTGGTAGGTACATTGCAGGGAGAGAAGTGCACCTCCTCCGCCACGCCTGTCATCTGGTCTCAGGGTATGGGACAACTGCAGGCCATTGTAAGACAGTGCAGCAGGGGAGGTCATGTAAGACAGTGCAGCAGGGGAGGTCATGTCAGACTGCTGTATCCATGTTTCTGTGAGCGAGCAGATTCAAAGATATAGCAGTAAAAGTCGTGGATGGTGGGGAGTTTATTACATGCTGACTGGCAGTTTCTGAGCGCACATTTAAAGGAGTCAGGGGAGGGTATGCATGGGCTAGCAGTTGGGCTTGGATTTTATTAGTGAGTCAGGTAGGGGGTAATGGCTAGGAGGAGTGGAGGGTGGGCCAGAATTGGGTGAGATATCCCCAGCAGCTAGTAGCAGCAGGATAGCTTTAAAGTGTAAAGCATTTAGGCAGTTTGTGACCTACCTGTCTCCTACCCTGTTGAACTGCCATGGTCAAACTGCATTATACTTCATCCAGCCATACTTAATACAGCTTATATTCGAGTGGCATACATGCTTACACTGATATTGTGAAAGTTAAAAGGTACGACTAGGAAACAGCTGGGAGTGGCTAATCAGGTTCCAATTGACTGACTAGCCAGCTGACTTTAGCATTGCAAACCTAGTGACCAAAAGGACGAGGGGGATGAAATTTATTGCTCTCCTTAGATAAGGCAAGTATCTCAACAAGCATGGGTGAAAGATGCCATTTGGGGAGATGGATTGCAGAAATGAGTTTCATTTAGCCAGTAAAACGTACCAATGCAAAACACACAATTCACAGCAAGCAAGCAGTACAGATGATTTGGGCAGAGCAGAATAGCAGAGCAGGTTCCGCTTGGAGTGGGGTGGTGCAGAAATGAACGTACCTGTTGAGAGACAGAGAAGGTAGATGGATGTAAACTGCATCATACTTCATCCAGCCATACTTAATACAGCTTATATTCGCGTGGCAGCCACACGCATGGCATACTAGAAATAAAGACTTTCTGCCTGATGTCCGCCGACCCTGACTGTTTTTAAAACTCAAATCCTTCATTCTTCAATTTTCATCAAGAGTGTACAAGTATCTCCTGCAGTCAGAATAGGCCACAGTGAAGCTCTACTAGCAACCTCCACTAAATATACTTTAGATAGAGCTTGCTTAAAGGTTTATAGTATCCCTGGTGGCAGCCGAATTACCAACCATGACAATTTTGTTCCTGGGCCAAATAGCTAAAACCGGGATATTAGGCCTTCTGTACAATGAAGCCTTTAGCAGCAGCTTCCAAAAAAGTCCTCTGTTTTTCATCATTAGTCTGTAAACTATGCAGCCTTGCATCTGGATGGTCACCAGATTACAGCCAGGTCTTTTCAACCTGATTTTGATGCTGAATTAGCGATTAGGGAATACATGGCGTGCGCGTGTGCGTGTGTGTGTGTGTGCGTGTGTGTGTGTGTGCGTGTGTGCGTGTGTGTGTGCGTGTGTGCGTGCGTGTGTGTGTGCGTGTGTGTGTGCGTGTGTGCGTGTGCGTGTGCGTGTGTGTGCGTGTGCGTGTGTGTGTGTGTGTGTGTAAATCTCCGGAAAGCAGAGAACAGACGGCTCAATTTCAATTGATAGGAATGAGTTCATTAGTGGCTATACATTTTTTTACTTTTGGCCTTTCCCCAGACTTGGAACTGGGTACGCACTTCTCTTTTGTTAAAACTGGGAACCTGCCAGCGGAAATGAGATTCGCCCTCCTCAACCCTGCTATTCTGGAAATAAATCACAGAAGTCCTGAACGATTTTAGAATTAAATTATGAACACTCTAACTTACGAATCTCCTTAAATCTGATCCTTTATACTTTGGGAATTTTTGCTGGGGTATACATAAGTGATTGATTTCCTCCCACGCTTCAATGTGGATAAAAAGACCTTTGGCTTATATAATACTGATTATTCCACTCTGCGAGGATGGCACTGGGTGTTAATTGTACTATGTAACTCGGAGCCATCTTTTTTGATAGTTATGGCTTACCCCCAGATAATGACATTTTTTCCCACGGCTTTTATAGTTTAAAAAAAAAAATTGAGGTGCACATCAGGATAACCAAAATTAGGATACTGACATTGTATTTTGTAGACATTACTGTGTGCTTGTATTATATTACATAGCTCGTGGATTATCTTATGATTGCATTTTACGTTTCCTTACGTCAGATTTAAAAAAAAATTTGTTTAACTTTTTATAAAAGAAAAATTGATGCCCAATACCGCTGTCAAATCCCTTGTGTTTTTAAAATATGATCTGTGCAGCTTTATAAGATAGATACACGTGTTGGCTATTAAGAGTCCTTATTGATTCTAGCTGGGTAATAGACCTTCATTCATCACTACACTGACATCCTGACAGAGCTGGAGCTAATTAGCTAATGGTTGCAGATGTGTAACTAATGCAAGACATGCCCCATTCATTAATACACAGCCCACCTACTAGGGCCTGAACATTAGTGGTTGGCGTGACTAAATACAATCAGCTTATCACACTACCTCAGTTTTGGACTCTAAGGACCGAGTTCATAGCTATATTGAAGTTAAGACTTTTTAATATGGACTCGGACTACACAATTCTGTCCATACACGCTGCTGAAATGAGCAGGTTATGATGATGAAATAGCGGATGTCAAACAACGCTGGGACCTGCCGCAGCCGTGCAAGAAAAACAGAGCGATTTGCTTACTGAGCTAATCAATCGCTGGGATATTATTACATGGAACAATAAGCACGAAATAGTATATAAAAATGTTGTAATTCATGGAACCAATCTCACTGCGCTGGTCAGGCATATGACGAGTTACACGTTTGTGAGAAACTATACCGATGGTCTGGAACATTTTTATGCATGCAATAGCAGAGGCTAATGTACCAAGTGTACTGCAGATGCATGTAGTAGTGAGTTGGTATCTTTGAAGATGGATTGTTTAATAGAGGCCATGATGGATGTTAAACTTAGTCAAAGACTTTTGCGCTGTTTCCGCTCAAACATGCTGGACTTAATCCGTTATGCTACCCCACTCAAAATCACACGGGACTATATATCTGTTAACATTATACAGTGTTCTACACATCAATGTAATTCTTATGCATTCATTTATGTAATAACTCATCGCACATCAGTTATATATTCAGTGCGCTCAATAAAGCTTTCTGAAACTTTGCATTGTCTACTGTGTGTTCTCTATAATACTGCCACTGTCAGGCTATACATAAAAGCTTATTAGGAGGGTGTGGAAATGCTAAAAAGGTTATTAGGGGGTGGAAATGCTAAAAAGGTTATTAGGGGGTGGAAATGCATTCTATATATTAACCCTTATACTCATAAGGCAACTTGAATGGTATATAATATAAAGTCAGACTATAAATAAAATAAGCCCTTGATTTATCATGAGACACACTTTATTCACAGTGTGTCATGATACGTCACAGGCCCTGGAATGCGGAAGAGGCCCCCACCAACCTCCCAGGTGGCTGCTAGATGGCGAGCCAAAGGAGGAGGTTCAAAGGTCATGGGAAGGGGGTGAGGCACCTGTCACTTACCAAAAGGGGGCAGTTTGACATGAGGTATGGACGTAATACTACTAACACATACTCAGATCATTGGGGTCACTCACAATGCTGGCACATGGGAACTTCGATTTCTGCACAAATTTTCCCCACAAGGAGTTTAAGAAAAGCTTGGAGATTTTATCTTAGCAGGATTTACGTGTATTTCACCCTTACGCAATTGCACACCTTTTTCAAGGAGGGAATTGATGCATTCATTTTTCTTCACACCAGCTAGGATATCCTGAAGCCTCTTGTTTATCCCTAAGATGAAACTTGATGTTAGATGCAAACAGATCATCCGATGTTTACAAAAAATGCCATAATTCGTAGGTGTTGGCTATCCTGTAGCCTTTCCTGAGCTATATCGTACACCATGTATAGATAGACCTCTAGTCATTGGTATGACTACACAGCTCTGAGGTGTGAATTTAAAGCTTGCGTGTAATAGAGGGGACATATCAATTTATGATTCATTTTCACCAGAAGCACTGGGAAAAATAAATTGCGCGGCAGACACTATCTTTTGCAAGTCCAAAATATTTTTGATGTAGCCCAAATTTTTCATGAATAATTGTCGAGTGCCCTGTAGGGTAAGTCTTTTCTTGATAAAGTGGTAGAGACTAGTGAAATCATTATAATTTATTGTCTCACCCTCGCTCAGTCTGTGGTAAAGTTCTATTGCATTGGGTCGGACCCCCCCCCCCCACCCCATCCCCTGTAAAGCATGTCATGAGTCTAGTGACACTGGGGACTGCATTTTAAGAAAAAATGCCTGAAGGGTCGCATCCCTCAACTAGTTCATGCCATTCATCCTCCCATAAGACAAGTAAGGAGTACCCTATGTCTTGTAAAAAACAAACTCTTTTTAGCTAAAAAAAAAAAAATTGTCCGGTATACTGTAACACATACGAATGCAGACGAGCCTCCGACAGCACAGTCCTGTCCGGTATACTGTAACACATACGAATGCAGACGAGCCTCCGACAGCACAGTCCTGTCCGGTATACTGTAACACATACGAATGCAGACGAGCCTCCGACAGCACAGTCCTGTCCGGTATACTGTAACACATACGAATGCAGACGAGCCTCCGACAGCACAGTCCTGTCCGGTATACTGTAACACATACGAATGCAGACGAGCCTCCGACAGCGGATACACAACAGATTCCTGGTCGAAATTCACAGTGGTGGTGCGGCTGTTGACGCCTTATGTGGAAATGCTGCCGAATTTGTCATTGCCATGTGCGAACATACCCTAAAAGGTTGCTTACCAACAGCATATACGCTGTGTATTTTCCAGGTGTATATTACAGCACACTATGTGGAAGAGATTATACTGCATCAGCTGTAGAATTTTAATCCGATGTATGTCAACATAGGCTGAGGATTGCAAAGTGAGATCCGCAGCTAATCTGCATGAAAACACATGGCAATTTTTGCTGTGGAATTTCCATTGTGGAAACTGTCCCAATGTAGACATAGCCAAACAGGCAATCATATGACACTTTTTCCTGTCAAAGGGCTAACTAGGTAACAAACGCCCACTGTCCAACCAGCTGTCAAACCTCTGCAAGGAAACGTGCTCACAATTACTGTTGGCATAATTTAAACAGTTAAGCTTACCTGTTTCACAGTAACACAGTAACACTGCATAACTAATTCATTTTCTAAATGCATTAGTGCTATTCTAGGATTGAATAGGTAATACACAATCATGTGATCCTTGAAAGAGCTATTGGAGTGTCTATTGGTGGTGTTACTAACAGCTGTAATGTCATTTGGGAAGAAAACCTCTGCAAAATGTGGTTAGTCTGCTCTGTCCTGAGCTCATTCTAAGCATTTAAGTATGGAGCATATTATGGGTACCTGAATGCCTCAGATCTAAGCAAGGAGCGGACCCACAACGAACATTTATCCACTAGATAAGTAATGAACATATGATTTCTGTGACCTCCAATAATCACCAGCCATAGAATGAAGGGTCCTAAGACCTCCATTCTTTACTGCAAGAGAACAGTCAGTTTGGTTGCAGGGCTGGTCATGCACGAACACTGCCGCTACAATCAGTGTCTGATGCAGATGGAAATAGCTGAGGGCTATACTTGGCCATTTCCATTCACATGATCAGATAATTAGATATCCACAGGAAAAAGGTGATGTGTACATTGTGGTTAGAACCCCTTTTAAAGGTGTGTTCTTTGTTTCCAGAATGATTCTCTGAAACCTGTATCCAAATACGGAACTCTAATAACTGACAAGATTTCACTTTAGTTTGGCATGTCGAGAGGCTGGGGATGCAGGGTAGAAGGGGGGTTTGTCTTTTCGAAAAACATTTTGTCTGGAAGTGGTGGTCCATTGCATTCATCGAAATATGGGGTTTCCTGCTTTTACAATACATTAAAAAGCCTGGTATAGCTGGGTGTACTTGGTTTTAATGTTATTTTGAGCTTTTTCATTGTAGCAGATGGGGCAACCATGGTAAAAGCACCCCTGAAATTCAAAAGCGATACGTTTGCCGTCAACATATGCGTATTCATCTAAATAACAGTTGCTGACCTGTTTTTCACCACTCAGCACTTGCTGCATGACTGTTTTTTTGCAGTGAGACACTGAATAGCAGGGGTTGAGTACCCTTTTTTAGCCTTGTGGTAATTATCAGGAGGCAAAATAGCTATAGTGTTTTCAGGTAAGAATTTAAACCTGTATATAGCCATGCATACAGACGCGAGAGTAATATTCTGGAATGTGTCAACACAATAAGTCACACTAACATTTCTCTTTCCGTACAATACCTTGTAACAATTTTATTTATTTTTTTTATAGCCATTTCCATCACTCGATCTCTAACATTCACAAGCTTGGCGCAACGCTTCGGCATCTTGCTTACAATAAGACTTCAGTTCTGACTTAAAATCAGAAGTGCATCCTTTTTGCATCTCATACCACTCCATGAACTCCTTTTTGTTATCGGGCATCATGTACTCGGGTCCATAATATTTAGCATCAGGTAGGGGGCTGACATAATTCTGGTTTTCTTCAGTGTTTGAAAAAGTGAGGGAAATGACCGTTGCAGCCACGATACTGTGCCAGTCTAAACAATCAGACAAGCGACCAAACACGTGGAAACTGGGACATGGGAATATCGATCCCGTGCTTTCGACACATGACTGTCTGGCAAGCTGTGCAAAAGTACTGACACGTGATTTTATTTTTGTGGTAAAAAAACTGCAGTGATTACTTTTGTGATCAGTCCCAATAAAACCGCCTATATTCGTAATCCCGTAATGGTTATCATGGTGGTGGATGTATACAGCACCCCCGCCAGATGTTTCACTGGTGTGAAAATAATGCCAATCACTGACTGTGGTAAAGAACCCTTATGGTTATTCCCAGATATTTCTCAAATGCCGCAATATCGCTAAAACTCACTGTCCAGATGTCCAATTCATGATGTAATTGTCTAACTCGTGTCAAAACACCATCAACAGAAGCCTCCTCTAACAGCGCATATAGACTGGCTGCTAAACACAGATTAGTTATAATTGTTTTTTTTGTTTGTTTTGATCTGGGTATAAAGTATGGATTTCAAATGCCTCCAGCGTCTCCTTTCCTATTTCTGACTAAAAGGACCATGACTATCAAGCATTCACCAGCTAAACACTCCACATTACTCTGTTATGAGTTGGCCACGACATTTTAAGAAGCTCTCTGCGTTAAAATCATCCCTGGCCTGTTTTAGCGAATAAATAGGATCCAACCATTGCCCCCCTTTGACTCTCCACTTTATAAAATCACTGGGGTGTATATCCCATCTGATTCTGTCAAGCAGAGCCTGAATGACGCCATGTACAGCATTAACAGCATCAACAAATGAGTGCAGTGTAAATTTACAAAGCTGAAATGATCAACATGCTCAATGGCATTGACGCGTTTAACTTTACGCTGTCTATGAAATGCTGTAAAAATACTCATCAGCAGGTTGCTCAATCTGATCAGCCAGCTTACAACATTGCTCCGGCGGTGGGCTCAGAACAAGGCCCTCATTATTTACATGTTTAGGCGTATTTGGACTCTGCGAGGTATGTGTGGGTGGCTCAGGACTTTGAGGAAAGGTTCTGTCATGGATCTTTCGACCTCTGTTCGGCTATCGATCTAGCGGTCATATGCAGCATTTTTATAGTTTTTTTTTTTTTTTTTTTTTTACAGCCTTTGTTCTGCGACAACCAGTAGCACCGTTTTTTTTTTTTTGTTTTTTTTTCAAGCCTGATCCAACCATAGTCAGAACGTGTCAGGTTGGGGCAATTCCCGAAATCCTGGATCCACCAAGCACGTTTTAGTGCTGCTGGTATAGTTCAAGAATTTTCAGGGGTTCTATTGTGGTCCAGCAAACGGACTATTAGCTCTTATTGCTTCTGCAGCATATGCGATACTTTAGCGCTAAGATTTGTTAGCTTAGCAACAAGGTAGGGGTCTAGACACTGCATTTTATTTAAAAGGTCTGATATGCCCACCAGCCATGGTTTGTAAATAGGAATGTCACCATTTCTGTGTCATCGGTCTTTTTGCACCTTTGTGCTCCTCAGATAATTTTCTCTTGCTACGCTGTTTAGTGGTTGCTGTAGGTCTAGCTAGCGACTGCTGTGTATCAATACATGTTATGGTTATAGCGCTAGCATTAGCCTCGGCTACAGGCTGTTGTATCAGTTCGTGTTGCATTATGACAAACCCGTATATCATTTGAAATTACGTCATGCGGCTTACCATTACTGCGGCAAGTGTTTTTTTGTTTTTCAGCTTCTTCCAAAATAGACACGAGCGCTGGTTTTCTCAAGCATTTGTTTGTCTCTTAATAAGCTGCATCGTTTACCAACATCCACCGGGGGGACGATTCATTTGTCAGTTTTATGCTTGGTTCTAATGGGTGCAATGTCAGTAGTGTCGCGTATCTTGGGAAATTTGGTTTGTCTGTAACCCCGGACTGGATGCATCCGTCGACGCGCTCACAGGCTCTATAGAGGTTAGGGGCAGGTTTGACAACGCCATTGTTTGTTTTTTTTGGGTTTTTTTTCCTCATGCTGCAGCGACGATTCTCTGGAAGAAAAGTGTGACGTTAATGAATTAGTGATTTACACATGTAGCACTTTATAGCTATAATTGACCAATTGTGGGGACCTGACCACGTCGTGTTATGACAAAGCAATATATCATATGAAATTGCATGCGGCTTACTGATGCCGCTGCTATCATTGGTAGATTGGTTTTCGCAGGCGTCCAAAATATGTCATAGGGCCTCCATTCTTATGCACCCATTTTGTTGTCTTAATGGGCTGTTTGGCTGGTTGGCGACCAACGGTCGTAGAGGCTCATTCATGAATTGATTGGTTCTAGAGTATACCATTGTCTGTAGTAGCGCGTTTTACATCCACAGCGCCTGTAGTGAAACAATAGCTATTTAGCCTAACGCATAACATCTACATAAAAACAGTGCAAATTGTGTGTATAAAATGGACCATATGGGCTGCAGGGCTGGTTGTCTGCTTCCACCGCCATAGGGGCTTGTTCATGAATTGCGCTTGCTTCTAGAGGATACGGTCTCTCTAGCTGATCACGTACATCCACAGCATCTGTAGCAAAACAATAGTTATTTAGCCTAACACATATCTGCATAAAATGTTGCATACGCATGTATAAAACCTACCATTTGTAGAGCGTTACAAGATCAAATTGCGTTTTCATCAAAATCCTCGATGCGTGCATACCCAGTGCTCCACTTTGAACAGAAAAATAAGTGGGTACAATTTAGCAAATTTAACATTTATCCATCTTTAGCGCTATAAGAAATCAAATGGATAAATGTATACCTAGAAATCTGGCTGTTGCTAATTTCAAAGGGCAAACTATTTATCCTGGTTTCCATCTGAAAATGCAAAAACATTAATAGGCCAAAACTTGTTTTCTAGCGACGCAGCTGGTCCAAAGACAATACATTTTTAAAATATTTAGCCTATGGTATTACCGCAGCATTAATTAATGCTTATATTAAGGACCAGATATTAAAAATATACATACAATATAATTAGTCGAACAGTAGTCCGCTATAATCCACCACCGACACAATACCGCAGTTACAATATAAATAGAGCTATTATATGGCATCACAATTTTTAAATATTTAGCCTTTAGTATTAACTTATTTCATGCATATATATCTGAATATTAAAAATATACATAAAATATAATTAGTATAAATACAGTAATCATGGTTTGTTTGTTTTTTTTTTGCTTATACATTAATATGAAAACTTTCAGCAGTATTTTGGGGGGTCCAAAAGATGAGCTCTCTGTAAATTTGGCATGTATGGCCTGTTTGGCTTCTGTATGTATGTATGTATGTATGTATGTATGTATGTATGTATGTATGTATGTATGCCCCTTCATCGTCCCGAGACATCTCTGTCCTATAATGGAGGGTGGTTATCTTGTAACCGGCTTTTATTGTTCCTGGATGTGATATTTTTCTTCTGTAATTAATTACTTTGACTACTACATCTGGATTTTTATTTATTAAAGTGTCATGATTAGAGATGAGCGAGCACCAAAATGCTCGGGTGCTCGTTGCTCGAGTCCAACTTTCCGTGATGCTTGAGAGTTCGTTTCGAGTAATGAACCCCATTGAAGTCAATGGGCGACTCGAGCATTTTTGTATATCGACTATGCTCGCTAAGGTTTTCATTTACAAGTGCAAATCTTTTTAAAACTTACGAAAGTGATGGAAACAACACAGATACGGATAGGGCAGGTGAGGGGCAACATGCTGGGCTGCATCTCAGGCTACCAGGTCTCACTATTAAGCCACAATAGCAGCAAGAGTGCCCCCCCCCCCCAACAATTTTTACTTCGGACAAACCCTCATTAGCAAGGCACACCTTAGCTAAGCACCACACTACCTCCAACCAAGCACAAGCACTGCCTGTGGGACACACCGCTGCCTCTTCTCCTGGGTTACATGCTGCCCAACCCCCCCCCCCCCCGCACGACCCTGCGTCCGCAGCGCACACAAGTGTCCCTGCGCAGCCTTCAGCTGCCCTCATGCCACACACTGGCCACAGCCACACCAACCTCATGTCTATTTATAAGTGCGTCTGCCATGAGGAGGAACCGGAGGCACACACTGCAGAGGGTTCGCAGCGCCAGGTCGCGACCCTCTTTAAAAGGGGCGGGGCGATAGCCCACAATGCTGTAGAGAATCAATGAGAAATTGGCGTTCGATCTTCATTCCAATCCTGTGCCACCTCCGTCAGGAGCTGCAAACGTGGGCATGAGTTACATAGCTATGGGGAATCCATGTGCCCACACAGTATTCATTTTGTCTAGGTGTCGCATAGCTGAATCCACACTGCAAGGGGAAAGCCATCTGCACTCTGCCTCCTACCCAAGTCAGTCAGTGTCTTTGTGCCAGACCGGTCAAACACCGCGATGGGAACTAAGTTTGCACCAACAGCATAGGTGGGTCCTAGGCAACCCAAGACATGAACAATAAATCAGAGCAGCCAAATATGGCAGACTTGCACCGCACCGACGACATAGGCCTCGGTCCACAGCTTTAGCAATCATAGGCATGAAGCGGACTTCGATGCTAGTTCATCTGCGACGGGCTCATTAAATCAGTTTCCTTTCCCCGCTCCAATGACTGGATTAGCCAGGTAAAAGCTCCACAGCCCCAACTTGGCGCAGTTGCAGTTCCCCCGGGACATAGGCCTCGGCCAACAGCTTCAGCAATCGTAGGCAGGAAGCGGACTTTCACTGCACCCAGGACATAGGCCTCTGCACAAACCCTCAGCAATCGTGGGCCTAGAGCAGACTCCAATGCTAGCGTAGCTGTTAACGTCTCATTAGCGCTGTATCGCTCCTTGTTTGTCCCATTGCAGTGCCCCGGACAGCTGAGCTATCGTCAGATAAAGTACAGGTGGACTTCGGCCCACACTGCATGCCAGTCAGACTGGTTTTTTTGGGGGCCAGATACGTAGAACACCACGATGGGAAAACTTAGTGCACCCATACTATGCACAGACCCCTGTAGTATTCCTGTAGCAAAGGTATAAGCTGACCCCACTAACAGTTATGTTGCAGAAGTCTAGGTAGACCCCAGTAACATTTCTGTAGTTACAGTATTGACAGACCCCTGTAACATTTCAGTAGCAGCAGTATAGGCAGAGCCCAGTGACATTTCAGTAGCAGCAGTATAGGCAGAGCCCAGTGACATTTCAGTAGCAGCAGTATAGGCAGAGCCCAGTGACATTTCAGTAGCAGCAGTATAGGCAGAGCCCAGTGACATTTCAGTAGCAGCAGTATAGGCAGAGCCCAGTGACATTTCAGTAGCAGCAGTATAGGCAGAGCCCAGTGACATTTCAGTAGCAGCAGTATAGGCAGAGCCCAGTGACATTTCAGTAGCAGCGGTATAGGCAGAGCCCAGTGACATTTCAGTAGCAGCGGTATAGGCAGAGCCCAGTGACATTTCAGTAGCAGCGGTATAGGCAGAGCCCAGTGACATTTCAGTAGCAGCGGTATAGGCAGAGCCCAGTGACATTTCAGTAGCAGCGGTATAGGCAGAGCCCAGTGACATTTCAGTAGCAGCGGTATAGGCAGAGCCCAGTGACATTTCAGTAGCAGCGGTATAGGCAGAGCCCAGTGACATTTCAGTAGCAGCGGTATAGGCAGAGCCCAGTGACATTTCAGTAGCAGCGGTATAGGCAGAGCCCAGTGACATTTCAGTAGCAGCGGTATAGGCAGAGCCCAGTGACATTTCAGTAGCAGCGGTATAGGCAGAGCCCAGTGACATTTCAGTAGCAGCGGTATAGGCAGAGCCCAGTGACATTTCAGTAGCAGCGGTATAGGCAGAGCCCAGTGACATTTCAGTAGCAGCGGTATAGGCAGAGCCCAGTGACATTTCAGTAGCAGCGGTATAGGCAGAGCCCAGTGACATTTCAGTAGCAGCGGTATAGGCAGAGCCCAGTGACATTTCAGTAGCAGCGGTATAGGCAGAGCCCAGTGACATTTCAGTAGCAGCGGTATAGGCAGAGCCCAGTGACATTTCAGTAGCAGCGGTATAGGCAGAGCCCAGTGACATTTCAGTAGCAGCGGTATAGGCAGAGCCCAGTGACATTTCAGTAGCAGCGGTATAGGCAGAGCCCAGTGACATTTCAGTAGCAGCGGTATAGGCAGAGCCCAGTGACATTTCAGTAGCAGCGGTATAGGCAGAGCCCAGTGACATTTCAGTAGCAGCGGTATAGGCAGAGCCCAGTGACATTTCAGTAGCAGCGGTATAGGCAGAGCCCAGTGACATTTCAGTAGCAGCGGTATAGGCAGAGCCCAGTGACATTTCAGTAGCAGCGGTATAGGCAGAGCCCAGTGACATTTCAGTAGCAGCGGTATAGGCAGAGCCCAGTGACATTTCAGTAGCAGCGGTATAGGCAGAGCCCAGTGACATTTCAGTAGCAGCGGTATAGGCAGAGCCCAGTGACATTTCAGTAGCAGCGGTATAGGCAGAGCCCAGTGACATTTCAGTAGCAGCGGTATAGGCAGAGCCCAGTGACATTTCAGTAGCAGCGGTATAGGCAGAGCCCAGTGACATTTCAGTAGCAGCGGTATAGGCAGAGCCCAGTGACATTTCAGTAGCAGCGGTATAGGCAGAGCCCAGTGACATTTCAGTAGCAGCGGTATAGGCAGAGCCCAGTGACATTTCAGTAGCAGCGGTATAGGCAGAGCCCAGTGACATTTCAGTAGCAGCGGTATAGGCAGAGCCCAGTGACGTTAATGCAGTTACGGTCCTCTCCTTGGCCCAAACAAGTTTCTCCGATAACTGGTAACACGAGAGAAAATACATAATGCGCATTGCTGATCCCCTGACCCCAAGCGGGAGGAGGAGGTGGCAATACAAGGCCAAGACAGCATGACCTGGACCCGCTATAGTCTGTGTGGAAGCACGTTAACGGGCCCAGGGTCAGGCTGGGTTCCGCGCATCCACCATGAATTTTTCCGCCTCCTCCCCCTCCGGCTCCTCCCCCTCCGGCTCCTCCCCCTCCTCCAAAATGTGCTGAGATAGACATGAGGGTGCTCTGACTATCCAGCGACATACTGTCTTCCCCCATCTCCTGTTCTGACCGCAAAGTGTCAGCCTTTATGCTTTGCATGGCACTTCTTAACAGGCATAGCAGAGGAATGGTGACGCTAATGATTGCAGCATCCCCGCTCACCATCTGGATAGACTCCTCAGTTTCCAAGGACCTAGCAGATATCTGCCATCCATGCCCACTCCTCTGTAAAGAATTGAGGAGGCTGACTACCACTACGTCGCCCAAGTTGGAGTTGGTATTCCACTATAGCTCTACACTGCTCATAGAGCCTGGCCAACATGTGTAGCGTAGAGTTCCACCGTGTAGGCACGTCGCACAGCAGTCAGTGCACTGGCAGATTAAACCGATGTTGCAGGGTCCGCAGGGTGGCAGCGTCCATGCTGGACTTGCAGAAATGTGCGCTGATCCGGCGCACCTTGCCGAGGAGGTCTGTGTGGTTAGTTTTTCAGAAACCGCTGAACCACCAAATGAAAGACGTGGGCCAGGCATGCAGAGCTGCAGAGCCGCCACCAGGTTACAGCCGTTGTCACACACGACAATGCCCAGTTGGAGGCTCAGCGGCGAAAGCCAGCGGTCGGTCTGCTCTGTCAGACCATGCAACAGTTCGTGGGCCATGTGCCTCTTCTCTCCTAAGCTGCCACGCGACATCGACTGCTAGCGACGTGCTGCTGACACATCTTAATTGCGAGGTAGAGGTTGCGTAGGAGGAGGGGGAAGGTTTAGTAGAGGTGGCATACACCGCCGCAGATACCAGCACCTGGGTGTGGGTAGGACCTGAGCGGTCCCAGGCTCTGACTCGGTCCCAGCCTCCACTAAATTCACCCAATGTGCCGTCAGGGAGATATAGTGGCCCTGGCCACCTGTGCTAGTCCCACGTGTCCGTTAAGGGGACCTTCCCAGTAACCGCGTTGGTGACGGCACGTACAATGTTGCGGGAGACGTGGTCGTGCAGGGCTGGGACGGCCCACCCTGAAAAATAGTGGTGACTGGGGACTGAGTAGCGCGGGGCCGCCGCCATGTTTTTGAAAGCCTCCGTTTCCACAAGCCTGTACGGCAGGATCTCCAGGTTGATCAATTTGGCAATGTGCACGTTTAAAGCTTGAGCGTGCGGGTGCGTAGTGGCGTATTTGCGCTTTCGCTCCAACGCTTGTGCTAGCGACAGCTGGACGCTGCGCTGTGAGACATTGCTGGATGGGCCCAAGGACAGCGGAGGTGAGGGTGTGGGTGCAGGCCAGGAGACGCTCGTGCCTGTGTCCTGAGAGGGGGGTGGGATCTCAGTGGCAGGTTGGGGCACAGGGGGAGAAGCAGTGGTGCAACCTGGTGGCGGTGAACGGCCTTTGTCCCACCTTGTGGGGTGCTTTGCCATCATATGCCTGCGCATGCTGGTGGTGGTGAGGCTGGTAGTGGTGGCTCCCCGGCTGATCTTGGCGCGACAAAGGTTGCACACTGTCCGTCGGTCGTCTGCGCTCAGTAAAAAACTGCCAGACCTTTTGAGCACCTTGGCCTCTGCACGGTGGCTTGGCGCGAGGGGGTGCTTTCGGAAACAATTGGGGGATTATTCGCTCTGGCCCTGCCTCTACCCCTGGCCACCCCACTGCCTCTTCCAACCTGTGCTGCTGCTGCACTTGCCTCCCCCCTCTGAAGACCTATCCTCAGTTGGTTTATCAAACCAGGTGGGGTCAGTCTCCTCATCGTCCAGAAACTCTTCCTCTGAATCCTCTGTGCGCTCCTCCCTGGGACTTACTGCCCTTACTACTACCTCACTGATAGACAGCTGTGTCTCATCGTCATCGTCCTCCTCACCCACTGAAAGCTCTTGAGACAGTTGCCGGAAGTCCCCAGCCTCATCCCCCGGACCCCGGGAACTTTCCAAAGGTTGGGCATCGGTCACGACAAACTCCTCAGGTGAGAGAGGAACCATTTTTTTTCCCAATCAGGGCAGGGGCCCAAGAACAGTTTCTGGGAGTCTGCCTGCTCATCAGAATGTGTCATTGTAGTGGAGTGAGAAGGCTGGGAGGAAGGAGGAGCAGCAGTGAGAGGATTCAGAGTTGCAGCAGTGGACGGCGTAGAAGACAGGTTGCTGGAGACATTGCTGGATGCACTTTCTACCATCCACGACAGGACCTGCTCGCTCTGCTTGTAATAAAGGTCTAAGACGTGGACCCATAAATTGTGATATGAAGCTGGGGACCCCAGAAAGCTTCCTCTCTCCTAATCCTGCAGCAGCCGGCTGCGATTCACCTGGACCAGGAACTCGGCCTATGCCCACACCCTCACTTGGAACTTCGCGTACTCGTCCACATCCTCTAGCCCTACCGCTCAGAATGTTGGATTACGAGCAGACAGAGCGGTGTAAAAAATTTTTGAATTATTGGCGTGCAGTTGGAGGGAAACACCGCTTATGTTACGCAAGCTGCAGCCAGAAAAAAAATTATACGGGAGCCTGCAAGCAGGCCTAGCTGTGCAATATGCAATAGTGATACACCTAAACTAACACCAGTCACGCAGTGAAATGCAGAGGGTCACAGGTAGCCGTAAGAAGTTTTTTTTTCTTAATTTTTGGGAAATGCAATCCAGGCTATATATCGTGTATCTGACTTTCCCTCTAACCGGGGGCTGTCGCCGTCCACTGTGTGTGCAGTGGACAGCAGACACAGCGGTGTAAAAATTTTGGGAATTATTGGCGTGCAGTTGGAGGGAAACAGCGCTTATGTTACGCAAACTGCACCCAGGACAAAAAATATTACGGAAGCCTGCAAGCAGGCCTAGCTGTGCAATAGTGAGGTACTAGAACTGCCAGCAGCCACAAAGTTAAATGCACACTGTCCCAGATAGCCCTAAGCAGGAGCTTTTTCGGGGTACTTGTTGACAGGATTCTACACTACCACTGTCCCTGCCTCACCAATACTGCCCCTATACTCTGTATAATTGGCTGCAGACTGAGAACGCAATACTCTGCAGAGCACAAGATGAAAAAAAAAAAAATGAGCAAAACAGCTCCCAGCAGCCACTACAGTAATGCACACGGTCAGATGTGGCCCTAAGAAGGACCGTTGGGGTTCTTAAAGACGCCAACACTCTAACTATAGCACCAGCTGCACACTCCCTAATCTCTGCCAGCGTGTGTCTGAGGCGAGCAGCGGGCGGTAAAGCTTTAAATCGGTGGTCACTTGATCTCGCCAGCCACTCACTGCAGGGGGGTGGGATAGGGCTGGAACGTCACAGGAGGAAGTTGTAATGCCTTCTCTGCATGTCTATTGGCCAGAAAATGGTGCAAAACTTTCAGGGAAGGAAATGGAATTGACTCGAGTAACGCGTGGTCATGATGGGTAACTCAGGAGGTCAGAAGGTCGCAAGATTCATCTAGACTTTTTTTTCACGGTGTGTTAGCCACCTGGCGACTGACTTAAATTTGTTAGTTAAAAATCCGGATGTAAATAACATGTAAACGGCTTTCGCTGTTCCTGTCGGTGATGTTAGATCTTTAATCACTTTGTGAATACCCGATCTGGTTTTTTATTTTATTAACGTGTCATGATGGTAACTTGAGGAGGTCAGAAGGTCTTAAGCTTTATCTACTTGCCAGGGTGGATTAGCCACCTGGAGAGGGGAGTTAAATTTGCTAGATATATGCAATAAAGCTGTGCTTGGCATTCTATGTTCTGTAATTATGGGTTTTAAGCTGCGGATGATAGAATCAAATGTGATAGATACTTTATAAAAAGTTGTGTAATTAAAACAGTGAATGCCCTCCATGATGCGTAATTACTAGGGATGAGCGAGTATTCTCGCTAAGGCACTAGTCGCTCGAGTAATGTGCCTTAGCCGAGTATCTCCCTGCTCGTCCCTAAAGATTCGGGAGCTGCCGCAGCTGACAGGTGAGTTGCGGCGGGGAGCAGTGGAGAGCGGGCGGGAGAGGGGGGGGAGAGAGATCTCCCCTCCGCTCCTCCTTGCTCTCCCTAGCAGCTCCCCGCCCCGCGCCGGCCCCCGAATCTTTCGGGACGAGCGGGGAGATACTTGGCTAAGGCACATTACTCGAGCGAGTAGTGCCTTAGTGAGTATACTTGCTCATCCCTAGTAATTACCAACATGGCCTCTTCACGGATTGCACACAAATTGCAGTGACTATTTTAACCTCACACTGCCAGGTTTGTACTGTGGGCTTGATAATGTGTATAAATCGAAGCGATGTTACTGAATGGTAGTGAAAGATTGTTAGCCTTCACAAGCTAATCAGAAATTTGCTAGAAATAATAAAATTGTATCGGATATCTATTCCCTCTGGGAAGCTGACCTGGTGTGTTTTAATACAGTACTCTAAAGAAAATGAGGGAATAAAATATACATTTTAACAGATGCTTTATCAAAATGTGTGGTGGATCGGATTAGCATCCAAATGCATGGTGTAAACCTTCAAGCTGATATTTGAGAATGGCAGTGGCTCTCCCTGAGCCTTCATTGTAGTCCTTGGCTCAGATAAATAATGCTGCTCTTGGTAACTGAGATGGAACACCCCACCAGCAGGAACAGTTTGCTGTCTTGGGATCACGGACTTCGTTGGTTAGCCAATCAGAGCTGCCACTCCATGAACCAGTTCCAGCAAGTCAATGAGGCCATTAATGTAATGGCTGGGTTTGCTTCTGAGCACTGGATCTGTTCACTGGAGCCACGGCCCTCATAATCCAATAACCTCTTGCTGGAGCTGGGGTATTCCAGCCCCCATACCAGGAAGGGAATGCTCAGTGGTGTGAACTTCAGTGAAGACTGGCGGAGCGCCGCTGCCCAGCGTCAGTGATCTAGATGTCAGCTTCAAGGTTAGTTTTTCATTGCAGTTGGAGTGGAGCTGGAGCATATTTTTGAGGGCTTATTTTAAGCCCCCCCTCAAATTTAATACAAAGGCTATGGATTACTACCGTGGTACATTTTTTTACCATGGGAATAACAGCACCTAGCTGCTCCTGTCAGGACCGGTGCAACCACCCACTCTGTGCTAACTAGGACAACCTGTCCACTGCAAACTTTGACTATACTAACTAAACTCAGTTAATAGTCATTACATCAACTTGTTTCCTAAAATGAAATGCCTGTTAGGACTTAACAGTATTGCACCTGGCGTGAGAGACCCCACAAAAGACGCTGACACTTGTTGAATACAAAAGTAGAAAAATGTTATTTTACATCTCAACAGCATATAAAAACATGTACCCCAAAACAAATCAACATTGGAAACACAGGGCAGCAGATAACTCTGCCTGCTAGTCTGGAAAATGGCAAAGCGGGACCAAACTGGAGCCATGGGCCCAAACTCCAGCCCAAAGTCCACCACAAAAAAAGAGGCAGGTGGGCTAACTGGTGGGACCGTCTGACCGATGGAGCGACTTTCACACGGGGTTCCAAAATGCTCTACCCTCCCCCCCAGGTGGCATAAGCCAGAGTCTCTCCAGCAGGCTATCCATCGTACTGCGCAGGGCTAGCACCTTTTGTGGTGCATGCCTGCACATTTGTGAAAAACCACTCTGGCCCTGCATCCAGGGGGAAATGGCAGCAACACTGTGGGTAGTGAAAAAAACAAAACATAAGTATGCCTTCACACTGGTTAAAGGCAATGCATTGAGGAAACGTACGTAGACTACAACACTGCCAGGGCACTTTATCCTTTTTGAAAATTTACCCTGGCCACCTGTGACCTATGTTGCTCTGGTGCCACCCCATGCCTGCGTTGTGCCGCTGGAGAGACAAAGGGGAAAAAAATGAGCTTCACACCTATGGCGCAAACAGCCAGTTGTAAAGAGTCTATGGCCCCTGGCCAGACATATCAGCAAACCGTGCCATACACACTACTCAGATGTGCATGGCCATTGTAAGGTCTGCCCATTAGTGTGCTAACCAGCCCATGGAACATGGGGCCCTCTTTCAAGTGTGGCAAGCCCATAGTTTATAAACGTGGGTAAAGCAAACCGGTTTAAAGGAATAAATGGCTTAAGCCCGACAACCATGTATTTGTAATCTCATCCAACATTAGGGTACAAACACAATACACACTATTGGGCAAGAGGGTACGACAGTAGCAGGCATACAATTTGAACTGGGCATAAAGACAATGAGGGAATAGACTGAGGAGGACAGCACATTGTGCCCTAAACCCGGCTTTGGCCAAAATTATTGCTTTTGTAAAAAAAAAAAAAAATTTGCTCAAATAGCCCATAAAGAAACGCAAAAGCAATAAAGGGCCTAATTCCACAATTGCCTCTCCCTGTGAGCCTCCACAACCGCCCCCCACACACCTGCACTACCGAAACCCCAGAGCTCATTTCTTTTTTGAATGTGCCATGTTAAGCTTTTACTGCTGCCCGCGCATACTTCTTTGATTTAATGCGTCTTTGCCTGCGGCCCGGTGAAGTGAGCACATTCAGCTCGAGAAAGTGGATGTTAACAGCCGCATTAACACTTTTTTGGGGCAGGAGCTGGGGACCTGCAATATGCATTTCTGCACAATTTTTGGACAAACCTACACACTTTGGCACAAGGGCAGAAACGTGTCTGCCACTATAAATGTGGCACATCACAGCAGTTGTTGCACTAATCTTACAATCAGGTAATTTCCCTAATCATTGGAACAGTAAACATAGATGCAAAGCTAAACTGTGTGAAGGATGGCTCACACGAGCGTGCAACCAGTAGACTTGTGTAGAAAAATGTTGGCCAAATCGCTATTAAATGTGTGTGCTGCTTTATCCGGGATATAGCTTGCCAACTTTGGCAACCCTGTGGTTCATCCCATCCTGGTCCATTGAGAAATAGAGGCAGTGTACAAAGCATTTTTTGAAATCAACCGTTTGTCCTTACACAGTGAATAAATTGTTGCTTCTCGCATTGAAAAGCCTAAGGTTTTTAGGGGAGGGGGGGAGGAGACATTTTGCCATTGCTCTGGCTTCAAAGAGGGCTAGGTTGTCCAACATATGGGGTAACCTAAAAGGACTAACTCATTTAGGGCAGCTTTAAAAATAAGCTAACCATGGTTCTCAATCTCCAACATGGAGACTAGTCCCTTTTCTTGAAGCCAAAGGGCACTGTACATTAAACCACCCTATCCCCATGAACCCCATTTATGCATTTAACCAATTGTTCTGGGATGGCCACCCACCTACCCTTTGTTTTCTACTCCACTGCCAGCCATGTGGACTTTTGGAACTGACAAGTGGTCTATTCCAAATCCCACAAAGCCCATCCAGCATTAAGCAAAGTAAAGACTGTCCAACACAAAGTAAAACGCAAAAAAAATATTTTACAATACAAATGATGGAACAAAAATAACCATTTTCGGTTTAAGCATTTAGATTACTGGCCTGTCGCAGAATAGAAAAGCATAATGCAAAATAACGTTTGGTAGCCTAACTAATTGGCCCATGGCCCTGACTGCTAGATTGCTGGGCGCCATGGCCAGTTTGGTAGAGGGAAGGCCTGCTTATTACCCGGTGCATCATCAACTGCAAACTTGAGCTGGCAGTCTGCCTCAGCCATGCGCCTGTTGGACCAAGGCAATGCTGGAGCCTAGTGTATTGCCAAAGTCTTGCCAGTCCATAAAGGCTTGCTGAGGTTGTGGATGCTGGTATCCAAATCTGCCATGAAGATATGGGGAGTCCATTGTGCTACTTGGTGGTGCCTGGCTGGGTGGTCTAGGCCATAATTGAAGAGGGAGATAGGGCTGCATAAATTGCTGCTGATGGCCAATCTATGTCCCACTTCCTACAACTGGGCAGCACTGGTAGATGGGCTTTGAAGTGGCCGCATCTCAGGAGGCCTGATATCTGCTACAACTGCTGTGGGGGATTCATTACAACTCCCACCAGATACACAGTAAATTTCAGACGGTCAGGGGTAGCCCAACAAAGGAGCTTTTAGCCTGTATATGACTTTTTCTTTAAGTGGCTGTGGCCGTACACTGTGCGTGAAGTTGACGGCAGGCACAGAGCGGTGTAAATAATTATGGAATTATTGGCGTACAGTTGGAGGCTGACAGCGGTATTGTAACGCTAACTCCAGGCAAAAGCAAAGACTATGGAAGGCTGCAAAGAGGCCTAGCTGTGCAATACTGATGCACTGCAACTCCCACCAGACACAGTAAATTTCAGACGGTCAGGGGTAGCCCAACCAAGGAGCTTTTATTGTAATTTTGTTTGAAAGAAAACAGGCTATATAGCGTGTATGACTTTCCCTTTATCAGGGGCTGTCACCGCACGCTGTGCCTGAAGCTGACGGCAGACACAGAGCAGTGTTAAAAATTAGGGAATTATTGGCGTACAGTTGGAGGCTGACAGCGGTTATGTAATGCAAACTGCAGCCAAAAAAAAAATTATACGCAAGCTGCAAAAAGACCTAGCTGCATAATAGTGAAGCACTACAACTCCCAGCAGCCAGGCAGTAAAATGCAGACGTTCAGAGGTAGCCCTAAGGACCGTTGGGGTACTTGTTGACAGGATTGTACACTCACTGTCCCTGCCTGACCAGTACTGCCCCTATACTTTGTATAATTGACTGCAGACTGAGAACGCCTTAGCTGTAATAGTCTGCAGAGCCCGAGATGAGAGAAATTTTTTGGTGCAAAACTGCTCCCAGCAGCCACAACAGTAATGCACACTGTCAGATGTGGCCCTAAGAAGGACCATTGGGGTTCTTGAAGACTCTAACACTATCCCTGAATGAGCAACAGCACCTTCCCTAATCTCTGCCAGCGTGTCTGAGGTGAGCCACGGGCAGGACCGCTTTAAATACTCGGTCACTTGATCTCACCAGGCACTCACTGCAGGGGGGTGGGATAGGGCTGGAAAGTCACAGGAGGAAGTTGTAATGCCTTCCCTGCATGTCTATTGGCTAGAAAATGGCGCTAAACATGCAGGGAAAGAAATGGAATTGACTCGAACATCGCGTGGTGCTTGTCTCGAGTAACGAACATCTCGAACACCCTAACACTCGAACGAGCAAGCTCGGATGAGTGTGCTCGCTCATCTCTAGTCGCTACTTATTTTGGCATTCATTTTTATATTTCTTCATCAGCATGTGTTTTTATGTATATATTTACTTTTTATAAAAAAAATACACTCAGGGCTGGGAAGAAGTTCTTTTGCTATTCCTCAGTATGCAGTCCAGCTTTCATGAAGTAAATGAAGACCATTGCCAGGAGATAGTATTCATCATAGTCTGAAGTGCTTTGTAGTATTTTTACTAACCTTCTCACAAGTGTCCCAGTCCATCCAGTCCTCTTCCATCTGGTTGGCTACGAACCTAGCAGGAAAAAATAATGAATCACTATTTATTGTAGTACTCACTTTATATCTATTCAACAGCAAACTGTTCTAACAATTTTGGAGCTGGGAAGCAGTTCTTTCGATATTCCTCAGTCTGCAGTCTGGCTCTCATTAAAGTAAACGAAGACCATCGACGGGAGGTACTATTGGGACACTTGGAACTTCTTTTTTGTGTAACCTGTTTTTCCTATTGAAGAGCCTTTCTGTGTCCTGATAATCCCTTTTAACATGGCAGATAATCTATAAACTGGCACTATTTATTTCTTCCCATAATAATTTCTTACCTTTGTCAGTCTCATGTAGCTGTCTGTGATGAGAAACAACCAGATGTATATATCGTCTAGGAAAAGAAGAAATATATCTTTCATAAACATCATTTTTAACTTTTTTTAGTGACTAACAGATTAACAAATGGAGTGATGGCTATCTACTATAGTGTGCACCTGCTTCACCACTAGAAGTAATAGGAGTAATGGGTCTCACCAAAGACTCTCTGAAGAATGCAGCCATCTCCAGTTGCCATAGGGTCTATCCCTTTATCCTCTTTTGGAGGTGTCGCTGGATGGTAGACCTTGAACTGTGGCAGAATGATACTATATTAGGCAAACTTCACATGAGTGGATTACAGCCACACTTCTTCATCCATGGTATGGATGTGTTTACTGGCCTAACTGATTTACTGGCCAAAACTTTTACCATTCCAGGAATCTACCACCACAGACAATGGTGTTGTACCACAATAGGCTTTTATTACTGCTATGCTAAATGTCTGAGGGTGTCACAGCTGGGACCTCAACAATCCTGAGAACAAGGATCCAGTGTACGCACCCCTATATATAGTAAGTTAAAGTGAAATTTATTACCTCCCATCAATCACAAAGAGGGTACAGCAACATGCAGAACAGGAAAAACCCCAGTGGAGGAAACCTATAGGGAAACAATGGTGGCTGTACTGTCCTGCCTTCCGGGCAAACTTGGGGAGGGCAAAATTATAAATGTGTGCAAGACACAAGAACAGTGATTGTATGTGTATTTGCACCTACAAGTATGTACCATGAATGTGTAATCTGTTACCGCTCAGCTTCTGGATCTTCTGGCTGGCTCACAATTGCCATTCCTCCTTTTATGGCTGCCTCTCAGACTTACCCTTTGCATAGAGTAAGACAGATTGCCTTACAAAGCCTGTAGAGATGAAGGCTGCTCCATGGGCCATAGCAAAGCGTGGCTTTCATGGATGGGTCTCTCACGTCTCCATGCCCATTGTAGAGTATTTTCTACCATGATCTAGAATTAAACACATGGATAACATTATCACATTAATCCCAGATTGAAGTACTCATTTTTACTAACCTGCTCACAGGTATACCCTTTCACCCACGCTCTGAATCCAATCCAACAAAGCAACGTGGTCATGGTGGAGTTTTTCTCTCTGTGTCCAAGTGTATCCTGAGACCTACCAATATATCTCATGATGGAAGACGACTTCCTCTTCTATCTGGTTGGCTAAGAACGTAGCAGGAGAAAAAAATTAATGATTCACTACTTACTTTAGTTTTCATTCTATATCTATTCATAAGCAAACTGTTCTAAAAGAAATTCAGATCTGGGAAGAAGTTGTTTTGATTTTCCTAAGTATGCAGTCCAGCTCTTCTGAAGTAAACTAGGACCATCGTCAGGGAATACTAGTGGGATGAGAAGGACAGTGTGTTTTTTTTTTTTTTTTCTTATTACCAATTATGTTAAAAGCATATAGAAACAAGATCAACAAGGCAAATGTTAAATAAAGCAACAAACTCTGGAACAGCAGGAAACTGAGCTGCGGAGTGTAGAGAAAGGACCAGCCAGAAATGATGGCAACGCAGGGACCCATCTGCACCTGAACTGCGACAAGTCATGGATGTTTTGAAAGATGCCGTTGACTTTGCAGACCTCTGTTTTCCAAGTTAAAAGGCAACAAGTTCGAATACGGCTTTAAAGAAGGACAGATAGGCTGAAGCAACTCAATTTTATTAAGATAATGAACCAAATTGTAGAAAAGTGCTAATTAAACTAAATTACATGAAATGGGTGATATGGCATACACTTTTACAATATTTCTTATGCAAAGGTTAACTACTGATATCACCAAGAAATATACATTAGATGAGCGAACGTACTCGTTGAGGGCTATTTTTCAATCTAGCATCGTTTTTTTTTTTTTTTTCCCCCGAGTAACTGCTAGAGATGAGCGAGCACCAAAATGCTCGGGTGCTTGTTACTCGGGACGAAAATTTCGCGATGCTCGAGGGTTCGTTTCGAATAACGAACCCCATTGAAGTCAATGGGCGACGCGAGCATTTTTGTATATCGCCGATGCTCGCTAAGGTTTCCATTTGTGAAAATCTGGGCAATTCAAGAAAGTGATGGGAACGACACAGCAACGGATAGGCAGGCGGGGGGCTACATGTTGGGCTGCATCTCAAGTTCCCAGGTCCCACTATTAAGCCACAATAGCGGCAAGAGTGCCCCCCCCCCCCCTCCCAACAATTTTTACTTCTGAAAACCCCTCATTAGCAATGCATACCTTAGCTAAGCACCACACTACCTCCAACAAAGCACAATCACTGCCTGCATGACACCCTCGCTGCCACTTCTCCTGGGTTACATGCTGCTCACCCCCCCCCCCCCCCCCCCGCACGACCCAGTGTCCACAGCACACACCAAAGTGTCCCTGCGCAGCCTTCAGCTGCCCTCATGCCACGCCACACTTATGTCTATTTATAAGTGCGTCTGCCATGAGGAGGAACCGCAGGCACACACTGCAGAGGGTTGGCACGGCTAGGGAGCGACCCTCTTTAAAAGGGGCCGGACGATAGCCCACAATGCTGTACAGAAGCAATGAGAAATATAATCCTGTGCCACCGCCATCAGGAGCTGCACACGTGGGCATAGCAATGGGGAACCTATGTGCCACACACTAATCATTCTGTCAAGCTGTCTGCATGCCCCAGTCAGACCGCGGTTTTTTATAAATAGTCACAGGCAGGTACAACTCCGCAATGGGAATTCCGTGTGCACCCACAGCATGGGTGGCTCCCTGGAACCCACCCGCTGTACATAAATGTATCCCATTGCAGTGCCCTGGACAGCAGAGCTAACGTCAGATTAAATGCAAGTGGGCTTCGGCCCAAACTGCATGCCCCAGTCAGGCTCGAGTTTTTTATAAGTATACATAGGCACGTACATCTCCCTAATGGGAAGTCCATGTGGACCGACAGCATGGGTGGGTCCCAGGAAGCCACTGGCGGTACATAAATATATCCCATTGCAGTGCCCAGCACAGCTGATGTAACGTCAGCTTTAATGCAGGTGGGTAAAAAATGAATTGGATTACACTGTAGGCTAGGGCCCCAAAAAATTGGTGTACCAACAGTACTGATGTACCTCAGAAAAATTGCCCATGCCCAACCAAGAGGGCAGGTGAAACCCATTAATCGCTTTGGTTAATGTGGTTTAATTGGAAACTAGGCCTGGAGGCAGCCCAGTTTAAAATAAAAATTGGTTCAGGTGCAAGTTTCAACGCTTTTAATGAGCATTGAAACGTATAAAAATTGTTTACAAAAATTATATGACTGAGCCCCTTGTAGGCCTAAGAAATTGCCCGTTCGGCGTGATTACGTGAGGTTGCAGGAGGAGGAGGATGAATAGAATACACAGATTGATGAAGCAAAAATGTCCCCGTTTTTGATAGTGATAGAGAACGATGCTTCCATCCACGGGTGCAGCCTACGTATTGCTTAGGTATCGCTGCTGTCCGCTGGTGGAGAAGAGAAGTCTGGGGAAATCCAGGCTTTGTTCATCTTGATGAGTGTAAGCCTGTCGGCACTGTCGGTTGACAGGCGCGTACGCTTATCCGTGATGATTCCCCCAGCCGCACTAAACACCCTCTGACAAGACGCTAGCCGCAAGACAAGCAAGCACCTCCAGGGCATACAGCGCGAGTTCAGGCCACGTGTCCAGCTTCGACACCTAGTAGTTGTAGGGGGCAGAGGCATCACCGAGGACGGTCATGCAATTGGCTACGTACTCCCTCACCATCCTTTTACAGTGCTCCCGCCAACTCAGCCTTGACTGGGGACCGGTGACAGTCTTGCTGGGGAGCCATAAAGCTGGCAAAGGCCTTGGAGAATGTTCCCCTGCCTGCGCTGTACATGCTGCCTGATCTCTGCGCCTCCCCTGCTACCTGGCCCTCGGAACTGCACCTTCTGCCACTAGCGCTGTCGGATGGGAATGTTACCATCAGTTTGTCCACCAGGGTCCTGTGGTATAGCATCACTCTCGAACCCCTTTCCTCTTTGGGTATGAGTGGAAAGGTTCTCCTTATACCGTGGGTCGAGCAGTGTGTACACCCAGTAATCCGTAGTGGCCAGAATGCGTGTAACGCGAGGGTCTCGAGAAAGGCATCCTAACATGAAGTCAGCCATGTGTGCCAGGGTACCTGTATGCAACACATGGCTGTCCTCACTAGGAAGATCACTTTCAGGATCCTCCTCGTCCGGCCATACACGCTGAAAGGATGACAGGCAAGCAGCATGGGTACCCTCAGCAGTGGGCCAATCTGTCTCTTCCCCCTCCTCCTCAGGCTCCTCCACCTCCTCCTCCTCAACACGCTGAGATATAGACATGAGGGTGCTCTGACTATCCAGCGACATACTGTCTTCCCACGCCTCCGTTTCCGAGTGCAAAGCATCTGCCTTTATGCTTTGCAGGGAACTTCTCAAGATGCATAGCAGAGGAATGGTGACGCTAATGATTGCAGCATCCCCGCTCACCATCTGGATAGACTCCTCAAAGTTTCCAAGGACCTGGCAGATGTCTGCCAACCAGGCCCACTCTTCTGTAAAGAATTGAGGAGGCTGACTCCCACTACGCCGCCCATGTTGGAGTTGGTATTCCACTATAGCTCTACGCTGCTCATAGAGCCTGGCCAACATGTGGAGCATAGAGTTCCACCGTGTGGGCACGTCGCACAGCAGTCGGTGCACTGGCAGATTAAACCGATGTTGCAGGGTCCGCAGGGTGGCAGCGTCCGTCTTGGAGTTGCGGAAATGTGCGCTGACCCGGCGCACCTTTCCGAGCAGGTATGACAAGTGTGGGTAGCTTTTCAGAAAGCGCTGAACCACCAAATAAAAGACATGGGCCAGGCATGGCACGTGCGTGAGGCTGCAGAGCCGCCACCACGTTACAGCCGTTGTCACACACGACCATGCCCGGTTGGAGGCTCAGCGGCGCAAGCCAGTGGTCAGTCTGCTCTGTCAGACCCTGCAGCAGTTCGTGGGCCGTGTGCCTCTTCTCTCCTAAGCTGAGTAGTTTCAGCACGGCCTGCTGACGCTTGCCCACCGCTGTGCTGACACGCCGCGCGACACCGACTGCTGGCGACGTGCTGCTGCTGACACATCTTGATTGCGAGACAGAGGTTGCGTTGGAGGAGGAGGAGGGTAGTTTAGTGGAGGAAGCATACACCTCCGCAGATACCACCACCGAGCTGGGGCCTGCAATTCTGGGGGTGGGAGGACGTGAGCGGTCCCAGGCTCTGACTCTGTCCCAGCCTCCACTAAATTCACCCAATGTGCCGTCAGGGAGATATAGTGGCCCTGCCTGCCTGTGCTTGTCCACATGTCCGTTGTTAAGTGGACCTTGGCAGTAACCGCGTTGGTGAGAGCGCGTACAATGTTGCGGGAGACGTGGTCGTGCAGGGCTGGGACGGCACATCGGAAAAAGTAGTGGCAACTGGGAACCGAATAGCGCGGGGCCGCCGCCGCCGCCATCATGCTTTTGAAAGCCTCCGTTTCCACAAGCCTATACGGCAGCATCTCCAGGCTGATCAATTTGGCAATGTGCACGTTAAACGCTTGAGCGTGCGGGTGCATGGCGGCGTACTTGCGCTTGCGCTCAAACAGTGGCGCTAGCGACGTCTGGACGCTGCGCTGAGAGACCATTGCTGGATGGGGCCGAGGACAGCGGAGGTGAGGGTGAGGGTGTGGGTGCAGGCCAGGAGACGGTAGTGCCTGTGTCCTCAGAGGGGGGTTGGATCTCAGTAGCAGGTTGGGGCACAGGGGGAGAGGCAGTGGTGCAAACCGGAGGCGGTGAACGGCCTTCGTCCCACCTTGTGGGGTGCTTGGCCATCATATGCCTGCGCATGCTGGTGGTGGTGGCTCCCCAACTGATCTTGGCGCGACAAAGGTTGCACACCACTGTTCGTCAGTCGTCAGGCGTCTCTGAAAAACTGCCACACCGTAGAGCACCTTGACCTCTGCAGGGTGGCATGGCGCGAGGGGGAGCTTTGGGAAACAGTTGGTGGATTATTCGGTCTGGCCCTGCCTTTACCCCTGGCCACCGCACTGGCTCGGCCTGTGCCCACACCCTGACTTGGGCCTCCGCGTCCTCGCCCGCGTCCACGTCCTCTAGGCCTACCCCTACCCCTCAGCATGCTGTATTACCAGTAGTGCAGAAACAGAACGCTGTAATTAAATGTGCCACTTATTGGCCTGTGGTTGGACGCTGACTTCGCTTACGGAACGCACAGTAGAGCCAGGAAATAATTTTGCGCAAGCCTGCTGTAACACTTAGCTGGCTGCGTATGAATTAGGAGGACAACTACACCCAGCACAGACCCAGTACACTGAGGACAGTCACAGGCAGCCCAAATAGATTTTTTTCCCCAAATGTTTTTGGAAAGGCCCACTGCCTATATTCAATAAATGTCTTCTGTCCCTGCCTCACCACCACTACTGGCCCTGGAGTATGTATAATTACTGCAGGGCGCAATGCTCTGCACGGCCGATTATACAAAAAAAAATGTGCAACACTGCAAAAAGCAGCCTCCACACTACTGCACACGGTTAGATGTGGCCCTAAGAAGGACCGTTGGGGTTCTTGAAGCCTAAAATAACTCCTAACACTCTCCCTATAGCAGCTCCGGCACCAACAGCACTTTCCCTCCTCTATGTCAGAATGCATCTGTGGCGAGCCGCAGGAAGGGGCCGATTTTATATACTCGGGTGACACCTGATCTCGCCAGCCACTCAGTGCAGGGGGGTGGTATAGGGCTTGAACGTCACAGGGGGAAGTTGTAATGCCTTCCCTGTCTTTCTATTGGCCAGAAAAGCGCGCTAACGTCTCAGAGATGAAAGTGAAAGTAACTCGAACATCGCGTGGTACTCGTCACGAGTAACGAGCATCTCGAACACGCTAATACTCGAACGAGTATCAAGCTCGGACGAGTACGTTCGCTCATCTCTAATATTGATTAATTAAATCTGGTTTACAAGATTGTTCAGTCTTTTTGAACGTATGTAAATTATGTCTTTTACCCCAATCCATCATGCAACTCTGATCCATATTGCAACATTTTATGCATCAGCAAATAGGGATCTTCTCCATCCTTGGGTTGAGCATAAAAACGTCCAGAATGTTCTTTTCCTCTATAAAGTTGTGCTATTCCTTTTTAAAAGTAGCATTTGGTATTGTACATCCAATCAAGTGTGTGCATGTGAAATTATCTTGTTTTCTTGGTTTGGCACTTTTTGTCCATTGCCATCTCCATTCTAGATCAGGAGTTCCATCAGGTGCTCTAATTGCTGTCAACTGCTCTCCTGGGGTAAGTGGATTTGCCAAAGGAACCACAAGTGCCAGCAGACCAATCATCCAAATATACCATTGAATCTAAAAAGATCAAGCAGCATACAATTACTCTCTGAGATAACATCTTTCTGTTGGTACATGTTCCCATTTATCTTGTCCTGCTTTCATTATCAGTACCACGTTGTCTGCGCATCTAGCGATGATTTTAGCTGCTTCAGGAGGACCCTTATCTCCTGGCTGCTTTTCCATATCTTGGCACTGTTATTCAAGGGGTCAATGGAACCAAAATTCTTATCCACTCGTACAGTAACCAAAGTGGGGGCTTGTCCTTTCACCACTTACATCTTAGAAATGGACATGACCAACAGCTGTGCAATCCTGTCTCCTTTTTGAATCAATTTCACCTTGGTAATCTTGATCAATGATTCCACCCATTACCTGTAGTCCCATCAAAGCCAATCCAGATTGTGGAGCTATCAATCCAAAATGATCTGGAGGCATTTGAATACCAGTTGCTGTTCTAATTTTGTTTTTACTACCGCTTTGTCTAAACCAATTTCTTCATGAGCATTCAGATCTAACCCTGCTGCCTGTGGAGTAGATCTATATGGACCCAATGCACCTGGTTCTATTTCCCAATAAATAATCGTTTGCTCAGATGCTGTAGCTTGTAAAGGCATTACTGCCAAATTGGGAGTAGTCATTCTCATTAATGGAGTTTCCTGTTCTCCGATTGGCCAATTTTTATTCAGAACATTTTAAGGCCTCATTAAGAGGTCTCCATTGTTTATAGGTTCCTCCTGCTAACTTTCTCTTAACATTCCATTCATCCTCACTACTAAACCAGCAGCTTGAGGATAATGCGGAATGTGAAAAATCCATTCAATATTGTCTCTACAAAATTGTGCAACTTTCAGACTTGAAAAAAATGCAGCGAAATGTGCGTGATAAAAACGCAGAAGTAAAACGCAAGTGTGCAAGAGCCCTTAGGCTTTCAAAGTACTATTAGCATTAGCCATCTTACTTGGACATTCCAACATATACCCTGAATATGTATCCACAGCCGTGCATACATATACACATCCAGTATCCTGGGGGCAAAGGACCGATTTTGTAATCTATCTGCCAAATTTACCCAGGCAATTTTCCCCGAGCAATTTGGCCTCGAACTACATGGGGAACAGGCCTGTGCTGTGAATCTTGACAAACCGGACATTTTGAGAATTACTTCCTTTATCATATCTAACCTGATGGGCACCCCTCTGGATTGTGCCCACTGATCAGTGGCTTTCTCTCCAAGATATCCACGTTTTTGATGGGCCCACTGAGCCAATCCCAAAAGCTTATTGTCTGTTTGAACAGGTTCTCTGACTTCAGCAGTTGATATTTTCGAGTGTTCATCAGCTATTGTATTGTAAAGTCTTTCCAGGGTATCTGCGGTACAATGAGCATCAACATGAAATACAGTAACTTTTACTCTTTGCACAATTGCCCAAATATCTTGCCACAATTCCTTCCCCCACACTTCTTTGCTATAAATCTTAAAAATCATTCTCTGCCCATGTGGGAAGCCATGTAGTCAATCCATTTGCCACTGACCAAGAGTCTGTGTACACGGAGCATTCACTCAGAGATTCCTGTCATAATACACTATAAACAGCATATAATTCTGCATATTGACTACTCTTTCCCTCACCTGTTATTAACATTCTGTTAGGTCATCCAAACATGGCAGACAAAGTGCGCTGAGGCCATAGGCCTCTGCCCACATCCTTAGCAATCGCAGGCATAGACCGGAGTCCGATGCTAGTACAGCAGTGAACGTTTCATTAATGCTGTTACGCTCCTCTGCTTTGGCCCAAACGAGTTTCTCAGATAACTGTGGTAACACGAGATAAATTCATGATGTGCATTGCTTATCCCCTGACCCCAAGCAGGAGGTGGCCTTACAAGGCCAAGAAACCATGACCAGGACCCGCTGTGGCCTGTGTGGGAAGGATGTGAGCGGGCCCTTGCCTGGCTCGGTCCCAGCAAATACCTTGTGAGACCCAAGGTGCTGCAACTGACATAGCAATCAGCAGTCCATGTGCCCACACAGTATTCATTTTGTTTAGGTGTCAGATAGCTCTAGTGACACCGCAAGGGGAAAGGCATCTGCACTATGCACCCTACCCAAGTCAGTCAGTCACTTTGTGCCAGACAGGGAAATCCCTGCTATGGGAAGTCTTTGTGCACCCACAGCATAGGCAAGCCGAAGGAACCCTAAGACAGTAATAAATATGAAGAAATGATAGTGCCCAAACATGCCAGACTTTCACTGTGCCGAGGACATAGGCCTCTGCACACACCCTCAGCAATCGTGGGCATAGAGCAGACTCCGATGCTAGTACAGCTGTGAAGGTCTCATCAATGCAGTAACGCTCCTTCTTTGGCCCAAACCAGTGTCTCATAACTGTGGTAACACGGGAGAAAATACATGATGCCCAGTGCTGATCCCCTGACCCCAAGCAGGAGGAGGAGGTGGCATTACAAGCCCAAGACACCATGAATAGGACCCAGTATAGTCTGTGTGGGAAGCACATTTAGCGGGCCCAGAGTCAGGCTTGGTTCCAAGCCTCCACCTTTGTGACCCAAGGTGCCCTGAGTTGCATAGCAATGGGAAATCCATGTGTCGCAACATAGCTCAACACTGAAAGGGGCAGTCTTTGAGTTCCTTGGCCTAGCCTATGCTGTTAGTGCACAAAGATGGTATTACACAGGAAGAAATCGGAGTGCCCAACCATGGGAGAGTTGCGCCCCGCCAAGCAACTTGGCCTCGGCCAGCAATTCTGGCCTAGTCAGTCACTGTAGTATTTGGGCCAGATAGGTAGAACACCGCGATGGGAAGACTTAGTGCACCCATAGTATAGACAGACCCCTGTACAATTCCTGTAGCAAAGGTATAAACGGGACCCCTGTAACATTTTTGTAGCTGCAGTATAGGCAGACCCCTGTAACATTTTTGTAGCTGCAGTATAGGTAGACCCCAGTACCATTTTTGTAGCTGCAGTATAGGTAGACCCCAGTACCATTTTTGTAGCTGCAGTATAGGTAGACCCCAGTACCATTTTTGTAGCTGCAGTATAGGTAGACCCCAGTACCACTTTTGTAGCTGCAGTATAGGTAGACCCCAGTACCATTTTTGTAGCTGCAGTATAGGTAGACCCCAGTACCATTTTTGTAGCTGCAGTATAGGCAGACCCCAGTACCATTTCTCTAGCAGCACTATAGGCAGACCCCAGTACCATTTTATATAGCGGAAGTATAGGCAGACCCCAGTAACATTTCTGTAGCGGAAGTATAGGCAGACCCCTGTAACATTTCTGTAGCGGAAGCATAGGCTGTGAGGAAGGAGGAGCAGCAGCCAGAGGATTCAGAGTTGCAGCAGTGGACGGTGTAGAAGACAGGTTGCTGGAGACATTGCTGGATGGATTTTCTGCCATCCACGACAGGACCTGCTCACACTGCTCTGTTTGCAATAAAGGTCTACCACGTGGACCCATAAATTGTGATATGAAGCTGGGGACCCCAGAAACTTGCCTCTCTTCTAATCCCGCAGCAGCCAGCTGGGATTCCCCTGGACCAGGAACTCGGCCTGTGCCCACACCCTCATTTGGAACTCTGCATCCTCGCCAGCGTCCACGTCCTTGATCCCCTACCCCTCAGCATGGTGCATTACGAATAGAGCAGACACAGACCACTGTAAATAATTATGGAATTATATGCGTACACTTTTATGCAGAGAGCGGAATCGTAACGCTAACTCCAGGCACAAAAAAATTGAAGGAAGGCCGCAAACGGGTCTAGCAATGCAATAGTGATGCACCAAAACTCCCACCAGGAACCCAGGAAAATACAGATGGTCAGAGGTAGCCCAACAAAGGAGCTTTTTTTTTTTTTTTAAAGACAGGCTATATACTGTGTATATCACTTTCCCTCTAAGTACCTGTGTTGGCCGTACGCTGAGCGTCAAATTCACTGCAGACACAGGCCGGTGTAAATTTTGGAATTATGTGCATAGACGTTGTCACTGAGAGCGGTATAGTAAGGCAAACTCCAGGCAGAAAGTCAGGAAGGCCGCAAACAGGCCTAAGTGCAATAGTGATGGACTAAAACTCCCACCAGACACCCAGTAAAATTTTAGACTGTCAGATGTGTCCCTAAGAATGATCGTAGCGGTTCTTGGAGACAGGATCCTACACTACACTAACGCTGTCCCTATACTATGCAGTACAAACTGCAGCCTGAGAACGCTATAGCTGTAATGGCCTGCACGCCCGATATACAAAAAAAAATAAAAATTTGCAAAACTGCTACCAGCAGCCACAACAGTAATGCACACGATCAGATGTGGCCTTAAGAAGGACCGTTCTTGTACACAGGATCCTACACTGACACTATCCCTAAATAAGCAGCAGCACTCTCCCTGATCTCTCCTAGTGTGTGTCTGAGGCGAGCCGCGGGCGGCCCCACTTTAAATACTCGGTTACTTGATCTTGCCAGCCACTCACTGCAGGGGGGTGGGATAAGGCTGGAACATCACAGGAGGAAGTTGTAATGCCTTCCCTGCATGTCTATTGTCCAGAAAATGGCACAAAACATTCAGGAAAGGAAATGGAATTGACTCCAATATCGCGTGGTGCTCGCCTCAGGGTACTCGAGATGCTCGTTACTCAATACTCGAATGAGCATCAAGCTCGGACGAGTACGTTCGCTCCTCTTAGTGTACATGGCTTATGGCATTATTTTCTTTGTTCTACAAATTGCCTTATCAATCCCATATTTGGTCATTTTTTCACTTAGTATGAGATTTTGTCAAATGCTTTACTAAATTCAAGATATACTATATCCACCGCATTATCCTGATCAAGCCAATTGGTGATTCTATCATAGATGGAAATTTAGATTCGTCTGGCATGACTTTTGTTACAAACCCATGCTGGCTTTCCTGGTAAAAGGTAGATGAAAAGTGATCTCACCTCTTTGCCAGGTTGTGCTTGCTCCTTTTTTATTTTCTTTAGCAGGAATATTCCCACTCCCTTCACCACTCAATCCCAGTGGTCTGTTTAGCACATAGCCTGACCTCCCGGATTTATTATGTCTGTGAAAGTTTCCTGCTTTTATTTATCAGTGCTCATACATCAGGATTGCATGGAGAACGCGTTTCGATTTAACTCAGAACCTTGTTCACCTCATCTCGACATTACATCCTGTTTCCTTAAGACCAACTTTCATTAACACTTGATTGTTATCCCCTTATTACCTCAGTTTTGGGTAGTGCTGCCTCTCTGCTCTCAAAGATTGCCATACCGATATAATACTGCACTCGTATCCTTTTACATGCTATATTTATATCAGGGTTTCGTTTTCAATATGTTATTACTTGTAATAAAACACACTCCTCCTAACAAGAAACCTCATGAAAAGATGCAGTTTAAGGCCGGCTTTACACGAACGGAGCGGAAATCTGCAGCGTATTTCTGTAGCGGGAGCACTGTGGTAGTAAACAATGTTGCCAGTGGTATATCACGTTTTTCTGTGCGTATTTCTGCAGTTGTGCCGCGGGAAAAACGCGCGGAAAAAAACGCAACACTAATCACTCCCCGGCAGGTTGTCCAGCCCTGTGGGAAAATGCATAGATATATATAGCCAACGCCCAGTATTCAGTGTCTGTTCCTCTGACACGGGACATACTAGAAGCAGTCTCTACAGAATGTTTCCTTACGAAGCAGCGTTGTGGTCCTGGCTGCTCCATGCGAGCCAGCCAAACGGCAGTTGAGGAGGAGCCACCCCCCCCCCCCCAAAAAAGTCGCTTCTGAGTGCACCCCATTTTAGCACTGCGGCAACAAAGGGCAGTTCGGAACCCTTTACAACGATTTAAGTTCACATCCGGAAAAGTTCCTGGCCTTTACCCGCATGTCAGTGGCAACCTTTGATAAATTGCTTGAGCAATTGTGCCCAGGAATTACCTACCGGAATACTAACATGCGACGCTGTATCTCACCTGAGGAGCGTCTCCTGGTCACCCTGCGGTAAGGGAATATTTGTTATTGACTGTTTGAAGTGTTGATTTTATTTTTTTATTTTTTGAGTGCCATTTCATTCAAATGGGGGGGCGTTCTGTGTTGCTATTCCATTTTTTTATTTTTTTTTTATTTTTATGTTTCGCTTCTGTCTTTTTTTTTTTTGTTGTTGCAGTATACCGTTTTTTTAATTATACCATATTGTATTATCCTCTTGTTCCTTTAATACTAGAAGTTCTCACACTGTATTTTTCCAATTTTGTTTCAGATTCCTTGCGACCGGAAACTCCTTTGCATCACTGCAATTTGAGTTCCGGTTAGGATGTAGTACCATTAGTAAAATTGTCAGTTTGACCTGCGAAGTTATGTGGATAAGAGTACGCCGCATCGTGATGTCGCCTCCCTCCACGCAAGACTGGCTCGACATTGCTGTACAGTTTAAACTTGCTTCGCAGTTCCCAAACTGCATTGGGGCCCTGGATGGTAAGCACATCCATGTCAAGAAGCCACCATGCTCAGGGTCCCGATATTTTAATTACAAGCATTACTTTTCGGTGGTCTTGTTGGCACTAGCCGACAGCGACTACCAATTTGTAATGGTTGATATCAGGGCCTATGGAAGCTCTGCAGACTCGAGTCTTCAAGTCTTCCAGAATGGGCAAGCGGCTTTTTGCCAACCAGCTGGCCCTGCCAGAGCCACGGCTGCTACCTGGTTCTTCAGGTCCACCAGCACCATTCGTAATTGTCGCGGATGAGGCTTTTGGCTTGTCAACCCATGTTCTTCGGCCATACCCCCGAAGAGGGTTGGACACCAGACGGAGAGTCTTTAATTACCGACCCGGGCGCGCTCGGCGTTTCATCGAATGTGCTTTTGGAATTCTTACCAGTAAATGGTGGGTTTTCCTGGGCACCATTCAGCTGGAACCCGAAAGCGCATGCTCGCTAGTTAAAGCCGCTGTGGTTCTGCACAATTTTTGCCGGATCAATGATGCGGGTTGGATGCTTGAGGAAGATCAAATGCCCGCAACCTTACCAGTTCTAGGTGTTGATCGGAGCCAAGCGAATAGGCCTGCCGCTTCAGGACTAATGGTTAGAGACCGCTTCGCGGATTACTTCATAACACCTGAGGGAGAAGTTCCGTGGCAGCGGGAATCTATTCATGAAGCCTGAATGGCAGGTCATTCCAAACCGTGTTTTGATTTTTTTCCCGGCTGCCAAATTTTTTTTAGTTTATTTATTTTTTTAGTTAGGGACTCGCAGGAGATGAGGACCCCTGACGCGGGCTGTGGGTTTATACAATGCGGCCGTACTTTGCTGATTTACATTTGTCAGCTACGTATGACAACCTTATAAACTAATACCTTATTAGCAAAGTTCAAAAATCTGAACGACACATATTAAAAATATTCTTGCAGTTTTTTTGGGTGTGTTGGAGAGCGATGGTCACTAGAGATGAGCGAGTATACTCGCTAAGGGCAATTGCCTGAGCGAGCATTGCCCATAGCGAGTACCTGCCTGCTCGAGACGAAAGGTTCGTGTGCCGGCGCAGGGGAGCCGTGAGTAGCGGCAGTCAGCATGGGGGAGCGAGGGAGAGAGATCTCCCCTCCGTTCCTCCTCGCTCTCCCCAGCAGCTCCCTGACCGCCGCCGGCACTCGAACATTGTCTCGAGCGGACAGGTACTCGCTCATCACTAGTGGTCACGTTTCAGGACTTGCGCAGCGGTTATCACTCCCGATTCCATTGCCCTTCCTATAATCCAAGAGGGAGTATAGAATGGAAGTGCTAAGCGTGCGGGAGGATCTGAACCCGTCTTCCGTTACTGTTCTGCAACACCCTCTTCTCGTAACCAACGCAGAAAGAGTTGCTGGAAACGGGTTGAGGCTGCTGAAGACAAGTGGGTGTAATGATAATTTAAGTTGTGTGAGTACAGTGAGAAAAAGACTGAATATGGTGCTATAACATGTAAAATTTATTAACATAACAAAGCTTTTTTAGCAAAATAACTATGCTTAAAAGCGATAAACAATTTAAAGAACATTAAACTGTCAAAAATCAGTTAAGTTTTAAAAGATTTTCGTAACGACGATCATGCAATCCACCGACATTGCCATGAGAGGTATGGCTGGGATCCCTGTGGGCCACATCGGATGCAGGCATAGGTGGCGTTCTAAAACTGGAAGCCTGCGTCGATTTGTGTGGCCGGTTGTGAGTACCCTGTTGCTTGCGGACCGTACACAGTATTCATAGACTCCATGTAGGGGCTATTCTGTAGATAGTGGCCCTGGAGATGAGGCTGCAAGACTGTGTTTGCCATGTGTAGCGCTGTGGGCAGTCTCTGTGTGGGGATCAGCACTGCAGCACGCTGAATTTGCGCATGTCTATGTTGGTCAATTAGTGCGTGCAGTTGTGCGGGGGAGTTGGGTGGAGTCGCCATCTGCATGAGATACAAAATGAATCCTTACGTTTCCTGGCGATGATCTGCAGGGATCTCTCTCATTTGAGATGCCACCAACATCCCGAAACCATCGCAGCTGCCTCTAGCTGCATGCAGCTGCTGAAGGAATTCCAGTACCTCCCGCTGCAACTGTATGGTTAGGTTTGTAGCTTCTTGTTGTGCAGTTCCAACGCGACGCCTTGGTGCCCTTGCAGTGACTGGTGTTTGTCGCACTGGTGCAGCTGCTGTACTCGTCGATGGAACCGGTTCATCCTCTGTGGGCGTTTGTTGGGGGGAACTTACAGCTTCCGTGACATCCTCCGTATCACTTATGTTATGTTCCTCCAAATTGTCGCTGACACTGTGTGAGAGACACAAACCACATCCATAAAAAAACAGTTCTACGCTTGCTACGCTTATCAGGTAAGTCTATCTCACTGACCCAAGAGAGAATACAGCCTGGAGACAGCCTGTGTGTGGGTAGATATCAGAGGGCCAGATAAGAAAAGTAGTGCTATTTAACATATTATCTTTGGTGGTGGAGATAAAAGGCAGAGAACAAAGAAAAAAAAATTGCAGTAGACCATAGGCTCTGCCAGTCCCAAGAAGAGACCCTGTCAGTTATGTAACTTTGGACCAGCATTTACAGAAACATTTTTTTTCTTTCCCAGCCGTCTCCTGCCTTGTTTCTCCACCATACCCTGAACATATGTTACATGGTCCTATCAAGCTCTTCTTAGGTTAGACTCTCGTTAAACCCCCAACGCATACTGTCTACCCTTGCCCCCGGCTGGATTCTATGCTAGCTGTTAGGGATAGACATAACTGACAAGCCTCTACGATTTTGGGCAATAGTACACATTTATCAACAAGCCCGATCAAACTTTTTTATGGAGGGAAAACCCCAAGCAAACACAGCTCTGCTATTCCGAAGCCATGACGCAGTCAGCACTGCTGTGCCCATGTCTTTGGAATACCACGGGTGCATGCACAAGCCCACAAGGCAAGGTTTTCCACCGAGGGGAAAACCCCTGGCAAACACAGCTCTGCTATTCCGAAGCCATGACGCAGTCAACTCTGCTGCGCCATGTCTTTAGAATAGCAGAGCTGTTACCGGATCCAAAATACAGTCTAATCACATAGAAAAAGAAACGTTACAACTTCGGAAAAAAATCAAAAAGGCAAAAATCGTTACTTACGGACGTGTTCCCATTGTGCGGCTGATGTAGAGCAGCTTTTCATAATGAATATATTTTCTTTTTCTCTTCCCCGAACTTCCAAGGGATATTTTGGTACTTTTTTTAAATTGGTCCCTGGCAGTACGCCATTTTTTTTTTGTCCGCTGTAAAAAAAAAAAAAAAAAACACAAAAAAAAAAAACAATTCACAATTTGGAAATTATTTTCAATACAAACCAAAGTTGTGAATCAAATATACTCACATAGAGTATTCTTTTTGGTTTCATCAGCAGAATTCCACACCTCGCCATAAATTTGGAACGCCAGCTCTGCCCACTGGTGATCCCTCAACATCCTGTTACTGTAATCTTCGCAGCTCGTGTCCCAGATGGCCGGATAGTCCTCCATAAGGACCACTAGCCTGCCCATGTCAACCATCTCTGCTTTTGTTCTTTGTCTTTGTCTGCGGCAGCAGAAAGCAGTCTTGTGCTTCCTCCACTCCCACTTCCTGGTTGTCCTGGCAACAAAATAAATCGCCCACAATCGGTCCTCAAACGCTGTGTGCTGCGTGTGGAATGTGTTTAAAAATGCATCCATTGAAATCAATGGCCATCTCCCGCGCCGGATCTGACATGAAATAGAACATGTCGCGTATTACCGTATTACCCGGTGCGGAAATACGCGGTTAAATTACGCTGGTGGAATTTTAGAACTGAGGAAGCCAGCAGAGTAAAAACGCTGCGTGCACCGCAGTGAAAATCCGTCCGTGGGAAGGAGCCGTTTCACTTTTTAGTACACAGTGCTCATTGAGCAATGTGTACTTGGGTAAGGAAAAGGCAGAAAGGGTTAAAAATCCCTCCGGCCTTCTCCTCTGGGTTATCAGCTGTTACTAATAGCTGATAACCCATCCTTTCTCTGATTGATTGCAGAGGTAGGAGGCTTAAATCCCTGCGCTAATTTTACTATCAGCAGGGCTTTAAGCCCAGGACCAAGTGCCGTATATTGGCCGTGCTTGGTCCTTAATGGGTTAAGTTAAACACATCATTAGACCGGTTTTACACAAACATATTGCAGCCACATTTGAGTCCATAATATGGATCCTGACGGCATGTATGCTGACCCAAGATACGAACATCATAGACTCTTATGATGATTGGAGTTGGGGAGAGGAGACCCCTGGCCAGGCTAGGACACTCGTCTGTATTATGGGGGCATAAATGTGGTGGTAGTACGCTTGTGGCCTTATAGTAAAGTACTTCAATTAGAAAAGACGTCCTTTTTGTGTCTCTGGATTTAACTGTTCTGTAATCACTTATAGAGCTCCTTTGTAAAAGCGGAAACTACCACTGTATGGTCACTGTATGGTGGTAATATTGGACTTACTATGGTGTTTTTTATGCAGTAACACTAAGTAATATTCAATCACTTCTAGTCATATCAGGCAGTATAATTGGGCATTTGTATAGTGGTTTTATTGATAATATTGGTGCTGGTTTATGGATATAGTATATGAATTAAACATACACCTATGCATCCAAGTAATATATAAAACAAAATACATCCCAAAGCTTAAAGGATTTGTCTAGTTGTACACTATTGATGGTCTATCCTAAGAATAAGTCATCAATAGTAGATCCGCATGGGTTTGCTGCTTGGGACCCCTGTCAATCAGTTGTTTGCCAGTCTGGTAGGCTCACACTTTGAGCTAATTTCTTCAGGAAAAAGACTGCTCCATTTCAACTTACGTTGCCAGAATTGGTATTGTATGTATTGAAGTGAATGGGAACTTTGCCTGTAATACCAGGACTGGCCACTTCAGTGGGAACGAACCTGTCTACTTCCTATAGATGTCAAATCAGTGCATGAGCATAGTGGCATACCAAACAACTGATGGTAGGGCTTCCAGGCATTGGATCCCCACCAGTCTACTACTGATCACCTTTTCTTTGGATAGGCCATCAATGGCATATAAGTGGACAACCCCTTTAAAATAAGACCTCAAACAACAATGTAAAGGAAAATATAAAAATATCCTGGTTCACCAGACAAATCCCCAGAATGAAGCATCTCACAGCATTTTCATCTACTTTCCATCTATTTATTCACATGAACGCATGCATCATTTCAGCTTCAACTGAGGTCTTTCTAAGCGAAGATAAAGTGCAGAATAAGGCTGCATTCAGACAAACGTATATCGGCTCGGTTTTCACGCCGAGCCGCAGATATACTTTGTCCTCGTGTGCAGGGGTGGGGGAGGATGGAAGAGCCAGGAGCAGGAACTGAGCTCCCGCCCCCTCTCTGCCTCCTCTCCGCCCCTCTGCACTATTTGCAATGGGGAGAGGTGGGCCGGGGGTGGGGCTAATTCTCAGAACTTAGCCCCACCCCCATCCCACCTCCTTTCATTGCAAATAGTGCAGAGGGGCAGAGAGTAGGCTGAGAGGGGGCGGGAGCTCAGTTCCTGCTCCTGGCTCTTCCATTCTTTTACCCCCCCCCCCCTGCATACGAGGACAACGTATATCGGCTCGGCGTGAAAACCGAGCTGATATACGTTCGTCTGAATGCAGCCTAAGGGTACATAAAAGTTGAGCCTAATTATGCTAATAAGATATTATGCATACAAATATGATGAAATAACCAATAAAGCTTTCTATTACCCAAATAAGGGTGACTACCCACTACAGTTTTTTTTTTTCCACTGTGAAATTCGCAGCGTTTTTTCTTTCCTGCAGGGGTCTATGGGACTTGTAATGTTAAAATCGCGATCGCGCATAATCGCGATTTCGCGGTAAATTGCCTTTTTGTTACTTTCCTAACTAAGGATATGAGAGACAAAAAACTTAAACTCAACCATTTATACTCTGTTTTGGCATAACGAGCCCTTTTGCTATAATGGATCCTATCTACTACATACTATCTAATATAATCGATAGACTCTTAGCCGTAAGACTTAGAGCAAGCAAAAGAATCAATACAGTATACGCCATCAGATCCCTAAATGGTTATTGTACCTCAAATCCAGAACATAATTGCATAAATTTATGATTTATTGCACACTCTATAAACATAAGCCTCAAAAAACTCCTTTCACTAACTTTTTTGAAAAATATTGCCCTCCCGAAACTTTCCACGCAACAGACTTTACAACTTAATCAGCTGCTCACTGTTGAAGTCGAGGAAACAATTAAACGACTGAAATTATGCCCTTAGCCCAGATGGACTGACTGCCTTTTACTATAAAAAAACTTTTCACCTCCCTCTCTTCCCCACTAACACACTTATATAGCGATGTGTATAGCTATTCCAGATAATATAACGGTTATCTCTAAACCAAATAATGATCACATCACTCCTAAAAGCTATTGCCTAATTTCACTACTAGATTTAGACTATAAAAGTCTTACTAGTATACTAGCCACCCACCTATATTTTCTACCCTCTCTGATACATGGAGATGAAGTCGGTACTCAACTCATTTCACATCTCACAATTACAAAAAACCCAGCTGCTAGTTTTAGCTTTATATATTGAAAAAGCTTTTGACAGTCTATCCTGGGAATATCTTTTTGCAGACCTAGAGAAATTAATTTGCTAATTTGCAAAATTAATCTATTTTTAAAAAAATTGCCAGCATAATTAATTGATGCAGGACAAAAGGATTCATATAAATTATTTGATGCGTATTCATTTATTACATAGCTGCAACTGCTGACGTTGGGGACGGTTGCCCCGCTGTACAAATGTGCCTGTCTCTATATGCATACAGCTATTAAGCTGATGCATCTGGCCGGGATATCGACGCCGGTCGGCGCATGCGCAGCCGCTGGAGCCTCTAACAGCAAGGGAGTGAGTCTCCAGATGGAGAGCAAGGTCTTGCAATACTGGGAGACTGCGCGCATGCGCAGTTACCCCGCGGCGATGCTGTAATGGAGAAGGTACCGTGCACTTTGGGATGCCTGGGTGAAACAGGTGAATGGCCGGCTCTGCAGATTGGTATGTGGTTAATGGTGTTTTATGTAATGAGCATTGATTATGGGATGCCTGGTAATCAAGGGGTGTGCCCCAGTTGATATGACTTACTATTTATACACTGTTATCACTTGCGTCATGCTTGACAAAGGTCCAATTGTTGACCGAAACGTCGCTGTCTCTTTTACTATGGGAGAATAAAGAAGGTTTTTTTACTTTTATTGCACCTTTGGATGCTGCCGTGTTTTCTTTGAACTGTGAGTCATCCATCCTAGAGCGGGCAGTGCTTCGTGTAACCAGCAACCCCATGAAGTTCTTATTTAAACTCTCGAGCTGGGCATACACAGAGAACTTCCCTCACATGCACAGGGATGGTGAGTTCAGCGGCTAAGGATGGATGACATCCCCAACGTCTTCCCCAACCTGGGCATCATCCTGGCACATTGTGAATGGGGCCTGCATAGAGGAAGCCTTGTACGTCGTGCTACTTAACCTCTCACTCTGACACCATATTGCTGAGAACCAGCTCATAGACAATTGATTTTTTCCTGTTGTGGTTCCTAGGCACCAGGTTTTCTTTGTGCATATGCAGACATATCTATGGGTGGAGATACTGTGAATGGGGTGGCAGTAAGTAGGCAAGCGCAATACAAGTGCATCCAAAACTTTTACTTTTCCCATACTTCCCATGGGAGGACATTTTTACTACTAATGTTACAAACACAGTCCCAAACAATATGCCTGCATTAACACATGGGTCTAGCGCCCACCACTGGAAAAGTCTCTTTACACATGTGGGCTTGTGGCCCAGAGAGAGAGAGTGTCCCTTTTGCTATCCCCAGTCCCAAGGGTGACCTCTGATACAGCGTTGATGTTCTGTTTAAGCGGTTTATCATCAATCTTCAGTTCTGACTTGCTGTTCCACCTACACCTAAGCAGCAGGGCATTTGCTTGAACAGCCTCCGAACTTGGCCTGGTCTGATGCTTGGCTTGATCTGCAGCCGTTGTTGCATCCGACGCTCAGTGCCTCCAGTCATCAGCAGCCATCCTTCACTCATCACAGTGTGGACTTGGCAGCCGGTCCTCTTGCTTCTCCTTCACCTCTGCAGCACCTGCGTCATTCTCATGAAAGGTCAGAATTCCAGAGACCTGACCAGCACCAATCACATACTGGCATACTATTTGTGATTATTACACTGAACCTCTTTAAATGACATTTTACTTTCAAATACATAGAAAAAAATGACTCTGACAAGTACAGTAAGTTAATTAAAGTGAAATTTATTGTGTTATGGTTGTTACTTCCTGTCCATCATAAACAGGGTAAAGCAACACATAGGGCAGGAAAAAAAATCTCAGTGGAGGAAACCTGTAGGAAAACCATTGGCTGTTGTACTGTCCTTCCTCCAGGCATAATGAGTGTTGTAATACTATAATATGTGTGCAAGACACAAGAATGGATGGTCCTACAAAGCCTGCTGGGTGGAAGGCTGCTCCATGGGCCGAAGTTGTGGAAAATTCATCCTGAACATAGGAAAAGGATGACTTTCATGGATGGGTCTCTCTTCTCCACGCCCAGTGTTCAGCATTTTCTGCCATGATCTAGAATCAAACAATACAGGGATAACATTATTCGCACCGTAGACCCTTCATCACAGACTGAAGTGCTTTGAATCATTTGTACTAACCTGCTCACAGGTGTCCCTGTCCACCCAAGCTCTGAATCCAATCCGGAGGAACAACAGGTTGCGTTGATGGTGGAATTCTTCTTTCTTTTGCATCCAGGTGGATCCCAAGGCCCATCGGTAGATCTCCTGACGAAAGCCGACTTCCTCTTCCATTTGGTTGGCTAAAAACTTGGCAGGAAAAAATTAGTAGATCACTACTTATTTTTGCATTCATTATATATTCCTTCATCAGCATGTATATACATAACTGCAAAAGAAACTCACAGAGCTGGGAAGAAGTTCTTTCGATATTCCTCAATCCGCAGTCCGGCTCTCCTGAAGTAAACAAGGACCATCGCCAGGAGATACTAGTGGGATGAGAAGGACAGTTAGAACTTTTTAGTGCCACCTGTTTTTTCCTATTGAACAGCCTTTCTGTGTCCTGTCTACCTCTATAAATGTTCCACTGTGGTCACACATGCTCAGTCTTAGTTCTGTGCAGAATGACTGTCTCTCTCTGATCACTTGCTTAGCAGCTCTTCTGACATTCGAGTAGCAAAAAGCAACTTCAGAAGCAGTCGCTCACCATACCAGGGATAACCAGTGGAGCCGAGAGAGAAGCAAGACTGAGCATGTGTGACCACCTTGCTATATTTACTGAGATGAATACAGAGTACAACTAGTAAGCAGCGCTACTAATGTTTAGAATTATAAGCTGGATAGAAAATGGTTTTTCTGGGAATTTACTATCTATGACCTATCTTCAGGATGGGACATAAGTAATTGACACGGGTCTGCCGCTCAAGGTCCTCACTGATCAGTTTATCCTCCAACCCGCTGTCAGTACAGAGGAGTTATACAGACATTTGCATCAGAGTTGGAGCCAGAAGTGTAATAGAAATCATCACTTCCATCGATTTAAAAAAGAGTGAAGCCTTCTATTAAACTTTGGGCTCTAACCCTAATGTGGATGTCCGTCTCAGATGCACTAAGAGCTAGCTGGAGGATGGGCTGTTTGGAGGGGATTCCTGCTAGTCAGCTGTTGATGACCTATTGTGAGGAAAATTATCAGAAGAAAATTCCCGTACAACAGCTTTAACTATAAACATGGCAGATAATCTGTAATCTGACACAATTTCTATTTCCCACAATATTTTCTTACCTTGTCAGAAATCCTCATGTAGCGGTCTGTGATTAGAAACAGCCAGATGTATACATCATCTAGAAAAAGAGAAGAAATATAAATATTTCATAAATTCATCATTTTTAACCATTTATTTAGTGACCACAACACTAGAAGTATTAGGAGTAATGGGTCTTACCAAGGATCTTGAAGAATGCAGCCATCTCCTCCTGCTGTAGGATCCGGTCCTTCTTCCTCCTCTTTTGGGAGTGTCGCTGGATAGTAGAGCTTGAACTGTTGTAGAATACTATATTAGGCATATTTCACATAAGCGTATTACTGCCACATTTCTCCATCCATAGTATGGACATATGTACCGGCCCAACTGTGAGATTTACTGACCAAAACTTACCATCCCAGGAATGTACCACTAGGGACAATTAAAGGGATTGCATCACAATGGGCTTTTATTATTTATCCATAAGTCTGGTGGGGGTGCCACCTCTGGGACCTATACGATCCCAAGAACAGGAATCCAGTGTATCCACCTCCTCATCAGCTTGCTGCACACCTGACAGTAACATGGAGATTGAATGGAACACATGCGTGATGCTGCTCTATTCAATTCAATTTGGCTAGTGGAAATAGCCAAATACAGGCACTCAGCAGTCCTATTAAGGATGCGTGGAGTGGTACCCAACAGATGCATATTTTTGTCTCTGTGAGGGGTACAGTGAGCTTGCAGTTAAGAGGAAAGAGGGACATGGACTCCAGTTCTCAAGATCGTTGCGGGTCTCAATGGTAAGATCCCGCACCAATCAGACTTTTATTAGCTATCCTACGGATATTTAATAAAACTCTACTTTAGTACAAACACTGCAAGTATTGAGAATAAAAAATATCCATTCTATGGGAGAGCATTTAATGCAGTGCTGTATCCTAAATGTCACACTTACGCCTCTTCGCAGGGACGGCGCTTTCTCTTCCTCATCCGCCCGCTGTCTTCTCCTCTTTTTGGGAAGCTTAAAGAGAAGGAAATACTACCATGAATATATAGGGATGCGGATGCTTCTGAAGATTTATATACATTTTTTTCTTGGTCAACATAGCCACATGTGGCTTGTATTTTTGTGAGAAGAGTTGTATTATTAATGGAACCACTTTGGGGCAAATAGAACGTATTGTTTAATTTTTATTAAAGTTTTTTTTTTTAGAGGAATAAGAAAACTCTGAAATTTCACCATTGTGGTATTTTTTTGACTGGATTCACTGCACATCATAAACTAAATATTACCATAAGGGCTCATTCACACAGGCGTATTGTCACCACATATTAAGCACACGTATTTCTCTTATGTGACATGCAGTGAATGGAGGTTTCTGGACTTTTATTCTTCCATTCAGACCTGCACTGGAACTGTGATGGGACATGCGTATAAACGCAGGAGAAATAAATGGCAGAATGCTCTATTTCTCTGCTTTTTATACTCACAATGCCTGCAAATGGACAGCGTTTAATATGGAGCCCACTCTGCACAGAGTGGGGAATATTAAAATAATCCAGAATCCTGTGCACGCACCGTGCCTCTCTGCTGGCAGAGCACAGGGGCTGCGATGAGTACAACGCTGAAAGACTCGTAGCATTGGACTCATACACAGGTGTGAATGAGCCCTCATTCAATACAATTATGTTGCTACCAAATTATTAGAGTTTTTATGTTTGCCAGAGTAAAAACACTTTAATATAAAATAATTATATTCCAAAACCCATTAGATTTGTGAAACCAAGCCAGAATCCATACACAGATAGCTGTTTCGGGCTGTCTGCCATTCATCACTGTGCAGTAGGATTCTGGCTTCGCTAGTGAGAGGTCTGTGATGTGGGTCTGGAGGGGGTGACTTCCTCTCCTTACAGAGAGCTCATAGGTGAGTGAGGAGACTTATGTTGGTGCTTATTATACGCCGAAATAGGCAATTGAAGTCAATAGACCTACAATAAGGAGTGAGTACTCAGGAAACCTGTGTATTTACTCAGTGTATCTGTGCTTCTTAACAATGGGCCCATATACGTTTTTTTTTCTACATGCGTAAATAGGCTGCATATTTACATACACAAAAACACATAGAAGGAAACAAAAGCACAAGAAATATGTGATTTTTGGTCATGTAAATACGCTGTTTATTACACAACCAAAATCCACATGCTGCTCTGTGGACGAGTCCTTTAAAGTGGGCGTGCACGAACATATATTCAGCAAGCAGCGAAACCAGGCAGCCAATCATAACCCCAGACAGCACACCTGCTGTCTTGGTATTATATTGGAATCTAACCTCTCCTTTACCCACCACATCCAATCTCTGGCCCGAACATGCCCCCTGCACTTTAGGAATATTGCTAAAATCCATCCGTTCCTTACAATGGACACGCTAAAGACACTTATCGTCACCTTTATCCACTCTTACAGTAAAGAACCCCCTCATACTTCAGTAGAAACCTTCTTTCCTCTAGACGTAGAGTATACCCCTTTTTGTTAGTCATAGTCCTGGGTATAAACAGATCATGGGGGAGATCTCTGATATATTTATACATAGTAATTAGGTCGCTCTTCAGCTGTCTTTTTTTCTAAACTAAATAATCCCCATTTTGATAATCTCTCTGGGTATTGTAGTCCGCCCATTCCATTTATTACTTTAGTTGCCCGCCTTTGTCCCAGCTCAAGCTCTGATATGTCCTTCTTGAGTACCAGTGCCTAAAACTGTCCACAATATTCCATGTGTGGTCTGACCAGTGACTTGTAAAAAGGAATAACAATGTTTTCATATGTGCCCCTAAATGAACCTCTTTTGATGCACCCCAAGATCCTATTTGCCTTGGCAGCAGCTGCCTGACACTAGTTGCTCCAGTCCAGATAAGATACAATTAACTAAAATCCCAAGTCCTTTTCTATGTCAGTGTTTCTCAGTAGTTTCCCATTGAGTGTGTAATGGTGACATGTATTTCATCTGCCTATGTGCATAACTTTACATTTATCAGTATTAAACCTCATTCGCCACTTTTCAGCCCAAGCCCCCAACTTATCCAGATCCTTTTAAAACTGCCTTGTATCTTCTCCTGCGTTTCTTCACCTAGTTATGTGTAATATGAAGATATTGCTATCTTACTATTCAGACCTTCTACCAGGTCATTAATAAATATATTAAAAAGAGTAGGGGCCAAAACAAACCCCTGAGGTTCCCCAATAGTAACAGTGACCCAATCAGAGCATGTACCATTAATAACCACCCTGTTTCTTATCACTGAGCCAGTTACTTACCTACTTACACACATTCTCACCCAGACCAAGCATTCTCGTTTTATATACCAACCTTTTATGTGGAAAAATATCAAACTCTTTTGAGAAGTTCATAGACTCCAGATCAATTGATTCTCCCCGGTCCAGTCTAGAACTTACCTCACCATAGAAGCTGATCAAATTGGTTTGACAGGAGCGATATCTCATAAACTCACGCTGATATGGAGTTATACATCTATTTTCATTGACATACTCCAGGATAGCTTCTCTTAGAAACCCTTCAAACATTTTACCCACAATAGAAGACTTACCAGTAGAGATGATCGAACATGTTCGGCCCCGCCCCTTTTCGCCCGAACACCGAACTTTGCGAGTACTTCCGTGTTCGGGCGAAAAATGTTCGGCGGTCGCCGTGGCAGCGCGGGGGGGGGGGTGCGGCGGGGAGTGGGGGGGAGAGGGAGAGAGAGAGGGCTCCCCCCTGTTCCCCGCTGCTGCCGCCCGCGCTGCCACGGCGACCCCCGCCCCCCGGCGGCCCCCGAACATTTACGCCCGAACACTGAAGTGTTCGGGAAAGCCGGTGTCCGGGTGCGTAAGTGTCCGTAACGGACACGTTCGATCATCTCTACTTACCAGCTTCTAATTTCCAGGTTCACTGTTTGACACCTTTTTGAATATCTGTACTTCATTAGCTATCTGCACCCATGATATTCATTCAGGTCTGTTGGTTAGTATTAAGTCCAAAATAGCCTTCCCTTAAATCGGGTCCTCTAGAAGTTGGGTTTGGCAATTATCCTTAGTAATTGACAGAAAGTTGTCCCCTATAATAACTACCTCATTGTGATTTGCTGCTTCATCTATTTGCTTCAATATTATATTTTCAGTAGCTCCTGTTATGTTTGGTGGCCTATAGAAAACCCCTATGAGGATTTTATTGTTTTTTCCTTCATGTATTTCCACCCAAAGAGATTCCATATGTTTTATCAAAATAAGTCTGTTATTCCAACTATATCATAGTTTCTTCAGACATTACTACTTATGGTTTGTCTAAATTATTGGTCAGACTTCTAGCATTAGTCACCATACAGTTAATAAGGGTTGGGGTATTTTTTTAGATTATGTGTATCCCTACTAAGTGTTATGCCAGTTCTTACTGTACTAACCCTTCCAATCGCTTTGCCTTCATTTCTATTACTTATTTCCAGGTCGCTTTCTACACTGTCTTCCCCCCTATCTCTCTGGTTACCCTCCCTCCCCAGTCCCTAATTTAAACACTCCTCCAACCTTCTAGCAATCTTCTCCCCCAGCATAGCTGCACCCTCCCAATTGAGATAGAACCCATTGCTATGGTAGTGCCTGTAGTCAACAGCAAAGTCAGCCCAGTTCTCCAGGAACCCAAACCCCTCCTTCTTACACTAACTCTTGATCCACTTGTTTACCCACTAATATCCTGTTGCCTTTCTGGTGGGGCACGTGGTACAGGTAGTATTTCAGAAAATACCAATTTGGAGGTCTTTGCCCGAAGCTTACATCCTAGTTCCTTGAAATCGTTGTAAGGACCTTCCACCTACCTCTAACTTTGTCAAGGGTGCCAATGTTTACCATGACCACTGAATCCTCACCAGCTCCTTTCAGTAATCTGTCATTCCAATCCCTGATGTGTTCAACTCGAGTGCCAGGAAGAAAACACACTGTTTAGTGATCCTTGTATTTGCCCTGTCTGTCCCCCTAATAATTGAATCTCCCAGTACAGGGGCCTAGCCTGCCCGGCACTCCTATTCCTCTTTTTACTGGTGGTCCGAGGGTATGGTGTGCTGCAGCAGTGCTAATCCTGTAATGGTATCCCTCTCATCTGCCAACTGTGCAAACTTGTTGGAGTGTGCCAGTTTAGGACTAGCCTCCCTGAATCTCTTCCCACTATCCCTCCTCCTAACTGCCACACTACTAGCTGCCTGCTCATCCTGCTCTCCCAAACTGCCATCCACCCCCACATCTACCCCAGCGAGTGCCTGCTCTGTGAGCAGCAACTTTTTTCCATATTTTCAATTGATCTCATTGTTTCAAGTTGCTCATTTAGATCCAGGATCTGGGCTTCCAAATTCAAAACACTCTCATATCTCATACAGCAGCATATACCCTCGTGGGGGAGGGGGGAGGGGGGAAGGGCTCTCTCACTCTCTCCCCTGGTATTCCCCGCCGCCGCCCGAGCACGCTCGGACAAGAATGCAGTTACTCAAGAAGAGCGAGGCTCACTCGAGCAACTGACTTATCAGAGCGTGCTCGCTCATCTCTAATAATTATAGAACTGCAGTGCTTCTGTTCTTTCTCTGTTTGCTCTGAATCATTAGTGCCATGACAGTTGACCAATCAGAGCTCGTTATTTTCTTAATGATGTATAAGGAACCTATAATAGACATTGCTACATGTGCAAATGCGCTGTTTCTCCTGACATACCAAACACGCAAATTGTTGGAATGATACAGATTTCCAAAACAGAATGTGACAAATTATACGGCAAATTCAGCAGAAGGGGGTTGTCCATCTAGCTAGTTTAGAACAGCATATTATCTGGCTAGTTTAGAGCAGCATATCATCCATACTAGGCTAGAGCCCTGGGAGAGGTTAGTGAGCTCTAACTTGAACCACAAAAAGGTGAAGATGCATTGAGACATACGATGCCTATGCAAACCAGGTTAATAAGATCCTTGCCAGGTACTAGTCCATTCTGCTTACTGACCCTGATTTCATCCTAAACCAACCATCATATATAGAAGAGGGCCTAAATTTAGGGACCTACTAGTACATTGTTTCTTCTCAGATTCTTGGCAATGAAATCTAAATTTTTGCTTAACCCTGTTAACAACAAAATATTAAATAAAGCAATACATTTACTAAAAAACTCTGGGGGTTGTGCTATGTGGGTAAGGATCCAGCAGCTGAGGAGACGCATATCTAAAAACTAGAGCTCTATTAGAACCAAAAAATATACTTTTCTCTCAAGGCACATTGTTGAAAAGCACAATGGAGATGTAAACTCTACGAGAGTTTGAGGTATCAGTCAAGTGAAACTAGGACAGCGAAAGGACAATTTGGACCGTAAAGTGGATTTTTACATAAACAGCATGAGCCCAGTTGGATTGAATAAGGGATTCTGTTATGTGGCATTCGTTCAACTTGCTCTCTGACTTGAGGGATGTAGTATATTTAATAATGTATTACATGGATCTACACACAGAACAGGTACGGTTTGTTAGATTGATTGCTCCTTCACTCCTACACTATTTTACATACTATACATCCATAGTTATTATACTTTTTTATTCTGTTAGCATCATCCAGATGTTTGTGGCAGTCCTTTATTTCTGGGCAGTAGTAAAAAAGGAAGACACAGATACCAACAATACATTCTTTGTTTTATTATTTTTATTGTTATATGGGAGACAGTCTAACTAGACATATATGCAACAAATAATTGGTTCTATTGTAGAAATGGTACATTACATTAATAGTACTTTGTTCTAAAACAAAAACAGTATTATATTTGACAGGAAGTCTTTCAAGCCATACTATAGGATTAACAACAATTTATTAAAATTAAGTAATAATTGAGCATAGGGATGAATAATTGTCCTACTTTTGTTAATTATTATCTTTATACAAAGGATAAAAATTGCAACTTCCATCACATAATTATCCATATACAATTGATAAAAACTATTAGTACAACTTACATCACATACTGGAAGGCCGTGTCCTCTGCCTTGACTGGGAGCATCACTGGGAAGGACAATGTCCGACCAGTAACTGGGGGATCTGAATGGTTCCAAGACATAGTAACCTCACCAGTAGACCTACAGTTATACACTTCCTCTCCAAAAGTTCTCCTCACATCCAGGGGAATGTGCCAGATATGATCCTCTCTCCAAAGATGTTAAGCTTCTCAAAAACTAACCTTCATACATATATACAGCATTACAATGATGCACAGTACATAAACACTACCCCAGAACCAAGCTAATAACAAATACATGGATACAAGAACAGAACCAAGCTTATTTCATTGATATGGTAACCCCCTTCCAACCCTGTAATCCCTCTCATTAGGGATCCTGTTCATGACCATGTTTTTACCGTGTATTGTGCAAGCGTTGCTCGTACATGTGAGCCAGTTCAAGACAAGCCTCCTGGATCTCATCCTTTCACTCCTCCTGTCACCTGGCTAGTTGCTTGCTCATCTTGCACTCCCATACTAACATCGACCCCCACATCTCCCCCAGCGAGTGCCTGCTCTGTGAGCAGCAAACTCCTTTCAACGTTGTCAATGGATCTCAGTGTTGCAAGCTGCTCATTTAGTTCCAGTATCTGGGCTTCCAAATGCGCAACAGGCTCACATCTCATACCACAGTATGTACCCTTGAGCGGCTGTTCAAAGACTGCATACATGGTACAAGATGCACTCTGGATGGCATTGACAAGCATGGAGCAGATTCTGAATGGGGATCGTACAGATAGATTACATAAAAGTAGTACAGATAGTCCCCTACTTGCGAACGTTCAAGTTACGAACTTCGCAAGATTCGAACAATCTGTCCTGCACAGTATGATGTAATGCTATGGCATTACATCATTCTGTGCAGAAACCCGACAGGCTGTCAGCAGTATTTAAAGTGTTAACATTTCCGATGAGCGGCGCAGCTCGTCGAAACTGCTGCCGCCGGGTGTCAGCTACAAAAACAGCCAGCACCCGACTTTGTATGGAGCGGGATCCACCCACGATCCTGCTCCATAGAAACATTCGTTTGGACATACGAACAAATATACTTGCGAACAGGCTGCTGAAACAGAACCTGTTTGCAAGTAGGGGACCATCTGTATATGCAAAATTTAAATAGAGAAACAGTAATTAAATACAAATAACTGTTCCAGAATAACTGAATCCAAAATCACTAATCCAAAGTCACACTTAGAACACAGTACAATTATGTCAGCTATGTACACTCACTTAGGTTTAGATTATTATAGCACTTAGCTGAGGTGCTTCTGTTCCTTCTCCGTTTGGAATAACCTGTTCGAATCATTAGTGCCATGACAGCTGACCAATCAAAGGTCACTATGTCATTAATCATATATAAGAAAGGTAAAATAGCCACTGACATGTGCAGATGCGCTGTTTTCTCCTGACATACCAAACACACGTGAATTATTGGAATGATACATGCTTCCAAAACAGAATATGACAAATTATATGGCAGATTTATCAGAAGGGGATTGTCCATCAAGCTAGCTTAGAAGCATACCATCTAGCTAGTTTAGAGCAACATACCATCCATACTAGGTTGGAGCCCAGGGAGAGGTTAGTGGGCTCTAACTTGAACCATAAGGATGGGAAGATACATTGGGACTTATGATGCCTATGCACATCAGGTTAATAAGATCCTTGCCAGATACTAGTCCATTTTGTTTACTGACCCTGATAACATCCTAAACCAACCATCATATATAGAAGAGGGCCTAATTTTAGGGACCTACTAGTACATTGCTTCTTCTCAGATTCTCGGACTGTGAAACCTAACCGACTGACCTCATCCATTTCCAGCTACTATTAATGTGACAATGTAGCAACCTTTTGCTCTATGGCAGTGAAATCTAAATTTTTGCTTAACACTGTTAACAAAAGATGAAATACGGCAATACATTCACTGTAAAGGTCCTGGGGATGTGCTAGGTGGGCAACGATCCAGCAGCTGAGGAGACGCATGCCTAAAAACTGGAGCTCTATTTGAACCAAAAAAGATACTCTTCTTATAAGGGACATTATTGAAAAGCACAATGGAGATGTAAATTCTTCAAGACTTTGAGGTATCAATCAAGTGAAATGGGACAGTGAAAGGAAGATTTGGACAATAAAAGTGGATTTTTCACTTAAACAGCATGAGCCTAGTGGGCGTGAATGAGGGATTCTCTTTTTTGGCATTTCTTTAATTTGCTCTTTGACTTGAGGGACGTAGTATATTTAATTAATAATTTATTATATGGATCTACACACATTACAGGTACGGTTTGTTAGATAGCTTGCTCCTTCACTCCTACACTATTTTACATACTATACATCCATGGTTATTATACTTTTATTCTCTGTTAGCATCATCCAGGTATTTGTGGCAGTCCTTTATTTCTGGGCAGTAGTAAAAAAAGGAAGACAGATACCAATGATACATTCTTTATTTTATTATTTTTATTGCTATATGGGAGACAGTCTGACTAGACGTATATGCAACAAATATTGGGTTCTATTGTAGAAATGGTACATTACATTATTAGTAAATTGTTCTAAAACTAAAAAAATTGTTTTTCAATATACTGATCAGGAATTCTATCTTCAGCTCAATCTCTCATACAGTGTAATGTATTCCATAGTATTACATTATACTGCAATCTGTCAGTATTAAAATGAAGTAATAATCAAGCATAGTGGTGAATACTTGTCCAACTTTTTGTAAATTATTATATTTATACAAAGGATAAAAATTGCAACTTTCATCACATAATTTATATACAATTTATAAAGATTATCAGTACAACTTACATCTCATACTGGAAGGCCGCTTCCTCTGCCTTGACTGGGAGCATCACTGGGAAGGATGACATCTGACCAGTAACTGGGGGATCTGAATGGTTCCAAGACACAGTAACCTCACCAGTAGACCTCCAGTTATACACTTCCTCTCCAAAGGTTCTCCTCACATCCAGGGAACTTGCCAAGTATGATCCTCTCTGCAAAGCTTCCAATGTGACTCTAACCTTTTTATATTATTCTACTACAGAAGCCATAATTGTCTGTTCCAAAGTCATAAGTAGAAAACAAACATACATTGTATGCTCTCATTGTAATTCAAGCTGCACATTACTAGTCAATTTACACAAATCAGATGTTAATGCCGCCTCACATTGTATGCAGATTTCCCCAAATCCATTCAACCTATTGACTCTCTTCCTTTGGAATGTTGACTTATTTACCTTAGTTCTTTGCTAGAACAATGATGGTCATGATTGAGAAAAAAAATGTGGTCTGAAATAATTACACACCCAACATATTCCTGACTGAAGGAATTACAATAAAATTTAAATCTTTAAAATCATACATTCAGTATATTCCTGATGGGGTTTATTATGCAACCAAGGCTTATTGCAACTGTCCTTATGGTGTATATTGTCATAGGTCTGTCTCTCTGGCCTCTTATACACTGTCTCCTCTATATTGGACATTTTTCTATTTCTCTGTTGGGATTCACTGTGTCTGCATTATACGGTGTGATGACCTGCATACACCCAAAGAACCACACAGCAGCACGTGCGTGATTTGTCATTGCTAGAGATGAGCGAACGTACTCGGATAAGCACTACTCGTCCGAGTAATGTGCTTTATCCGAGTATCTCTCCGCTCGTCCTGAAAGATTCGGGGCGCTCCGCTGCTGACAGGTGAGTCGCAGCGGGGAGCGGGGCACAGCGGGCGGGAGAGAAGGAGAGAAAGATCTCCCCTCCGTTCCTCCCCGCTCTCCCCTGCAGCTCCCCGCTCCGCAGCGCGTCCCGAATCTTTCAGGACGAGCAGAGAGGTACTCGGATGAGGCACATTACTCGGACGAGTAGTGCTTATCCGAGTATGTTCGCTCATCTCTAGTCATTACAACACAGCCCATCTACATGTGTTAGCATTTATTTTGGCTTCCCTTAAATTTCATTAATGACATAATGCACTCTAATTGGTCAACTGTCTGATTGCTAATAGTTCAGATATATTTATAGATGTGATTTGTACGAATGGCTGGCATGTTTTGCAGCTTGCATACAGGGCATTTGTGAAATGCCCAACCAACAAAGGCTTTAAAAAATCCTCTATCCTCAGCATGCCATTTTTAACTAGCCCCATTCCCGAGGGGAAATCTCACTTATGCCTTGAAATGATCACAAGTAGATAGAGCCCATGCTTACAGCTTCTGGACCTTGAACGTCATTTTATTGGATACATAAAGAGAAAAGGAAAGTGCAACTCATTTCGGAGGTAGTGTCCTTTTATGAAGCATAATCTCAGCATGGAAAACACTCAATGTATATCATAGTATTAGTTCTGAGGTGATTAAAGGGTGAGTGGTTTCATTCACTCACCAAACAAAGGGCATTTTTCCATAATGTTCGGGCATTATAATGTGATTTACATCCCTGGAGCGAACATTTACCTAGCTTGAGCACACTTTTTTACACTCCAGCAAGCAGAAATGTACATCGCTGGGGCGAATATGTTTGTGCTCCAGTGACCAGAAATTGAACTTTCTTTCTATGTTATTTCACTCAAAGTATGATCTATACATTCCAGTATTAAGGTTAACATTTACACATCCAAAGAAATTCAAAGCAATTCAATAAACAATACATTTACTCCATTGCATATGGAGATGATAAAATGTTGGGTTGAGTTATTGTTGATAAGACAACAAGACCATGTCTATGTAAACTGTCTGATCGCTTATAATTCAGATATATTTATAGATGTGATTTGTATGAATGGCTGGCATGTTTTGCAGCTTGCATACAGGGCATTTGTGAAATGCCCAACCAAAAAAGGCTTAAAAAAATCCTCTATCCTCAGTATGCCATTTTACAGTAGCCCCATTTCCCCGAGGATGTTATTCTGTTGGTGATACATGTGATTTCCATTCTGCCATACCTTGCACAGGTTCAACCCCTTTACCTTCCGTGTCACCCCATTATTTGTAGTTTGTAAGCTCATTGGAGCAGGATCCTCACCCCCACTGTTTCAATCATTTGATTACTACATGTAACTGTGGTATTGTTTCTGTTCACCCTGTCTTTTCAGGAATATGTTGGTGCTAAACACCCCTCTAATACGGACCTAACACGCTCACCTCCAGGACTTCTCTAGAGCATCACCGATCCTCTGAAGTGCTCTAACAAGATCCTCACACTCTTATATACGTAAATGGAAAAAGTTTTGGGGTACCCAGATTTCATTAGAGAACTGAGGACTATTTGGAGAAAAGCAGCTAAAACCTCAATTTGTGTGACTTTAAAAAAAAAAAATCAGTAAGCTTTTGATGTTCTAATACTATAGTCCTTCCCTTGACCATCCTAGCCTTTCTAATACTATGCTGTACTCAAATATAGCAATGTATTAGAAGAATGATAAAAGATGGCAAAATTCAAGCCCTCGTGGGACAAAAAGAAAAAGTTAGTGTAAAAAAAAAATGTAAAAAAATTATAAGAAAAAAGTCACAACTCTACCTTTCCCTCTTTTTATTTATTTTTCACAAACACACACGTGGTATTGCTGCATTCATAGTGAGCTATAAAAAAAATTTGCACATTTAACCCACACAGTGCACATTGTGAGAAAAAAATACAAAAAAAAAATGGCAAAAATATCTGCAAATATATTTGCCTTACAAAAAACGTGATAGAAAGTGATCAAAATGTTGCATTGATAAAAAAAACAGGTGCTATTAAAAACTGCAACTCATCCTGCAGGGAAAAATAACCTTTTCCCAGCATTGTTGACAAAAACCTCAAATTGTAGCGGATCTATGAATGCAATGATAAACAATGAACACATTTTTTGGAAAAGTGTGAAAAAGTTAAAAAAAAAGGTATGTATAAGATTGTGCCAAATAGATGGGACTCTCACTTAGGCTTTTTCTTGGAGGGGGTTCAATGTCCAAGAATCCCCCAGAAATCTCACTTATACCTTCAAATGATCCCAAGTAGATAGAGCCCACGCTTACAGCTTCTGGACCTTGAACGTCATTTTATTGGATACATAAAGAGAAAAGGAAAGTGCAATGCGTTTTGAAGTTAGTGTCCTTTATCAAGCATAATCTCAGCAAAACACTCAATGTATATCATAGTATTAGTTCTGGGGTGATTAACGGGTGAGTGGTTTCATTCACTCACTAAAGAAAGGGGCATTTTCCCATAATGTTCGGGCATTTTAATGTGATTTACGTCCCTGGAGTGAACATTTACATAGCTTGAGCACACTTTTTAGACTCCAGCAAGCAGTAATGTACATCGCTGGGGCGAATATGTTTGCGCTCCAGTAAACAGAAATTGAACTTTCTATGGTATTTCATTCAACAAAGTATGATCTATACATTCCAGTATTAAGGTTAAAATTTACACACCCAAAGAAATTCAAAACAATTCAATAAACAATACATTTACTCCATTGCATATGGAGATGATATAATGTTGGGTTGAGGTGTTGATTTTGGGTTGAGTTATTGTTGATAAGACAACAAGACAATGTCTATGTAAACAATAGAGGGTGGAATCATGGTGAAACTGAAACAATATCCCAATTAGTCACACTGATCAAATGAAATTACAAATCAAATAGTAGCAAGAATAAGGGTGGGAGAATCTTACTAGAATTTGTTAAAAATACCAAGTGTTTAAAAATTACTAAAATAACCCTAGTCTACACACAAGGCAATGAAGGTCAGCGCCCTGCAATGTGCCAAACATGAATAAGAGGGGGTCGGGGAAACGAACATAGATAAATACTAGAGATGAGCGAACGTACTCGTTCGAGTATTAGCGTGTTCGAGATGCTCGTTATTCGAAACGAGCACCATGCGATGTTCGAGTTACTTTCACTTTCATCTCTGAGACGTTAGTGCGCTTTTCTGGCCAATAGAAAGACAGGGAAGGCATTACAACTTCCCTCTGCGACGTTCAAGCCCTATACCACCCTCCTGCAGTGAGTGGCTGGCGAGATCAGGTGTCACCCGAGTATATAAATCGGCCCCTTCCGCGACTCACCACAGATGCATTCTGACATAGTTCAGGGAAAGTGCTGTCTTGCTGGAGTTGCTATAGGGAGAGTGTTAGGAGTTATTTTAGGCTTCAAGAACCCCAACGGTCCTTCTTAGGGCCACATCTGACCGTGTGCAGTACTGTTGAGGCTGCTTTTTGCTGTGTTGCACATTTGTTTTTTGTTTTTTTGTATATCGGCCGTGCAGAGCATTGCGTCCTCAGTCTGCAGTAATTTTACATAGTATAGGGCCAGTAGTGCTGAGGCAGGGACAGTGAAAAAGGTGAAAGACTTATACTGTCTATATAGGCAGTGGGCTTTTCCAAAAAAATTTGGGAAAAAACTTTCTATTTGGGCTGCCTGTGACCGTCCTCAGTGTACTGCGTCTGTGCTGGGGGTAGTAGTCCTAATTAATACGCAGCCAGCTAAGTGTTACAGCAGGCTTGCGCAAAATTCTTTCCTGGCTCTGCTGTGCGTTCCGTAAGGAGGCTGCTTTTTGCAGTGTTGCACATTTTTTTTTTTTTGGTATATCGGCCGTGCAGAGCATTGCGCCCTGCAGTAATACTCCAGGGCCAGAAGTGGTGGTTAGGCAGGGACAGAAGACATATATTGTGAGGCAGGGACAGAAGACCTATTTATTGAATATAGGCAGTGGGCCTTTGCAAAAACATGTGGGGAAAAAAATCTATTTGGGCTGCCTGTGACTGTCCTCAGTGTTCTGGGTCTGTGCTGGGTGTAGTTGTCCTCCTAATTCATACGCAGCCAGCTAAGTGTTACAGCAGGCTTGCGCAAAATTATTTCCTGGCGTTCCGTAAGCGAAGTCAGCCTCCAACCACAGGCCAATAAGCGGCACATTTAATTACAGCGTTCTGTTTCTGCACTACTGGTAATACACCATGCTGAGGGGTAGGGGTAGGCCTAGAGGACGTGGACGCTGGCGAGGACGCGGAGGCCCAAGTCAGGGTGTGGGCACAGGCCGAGCTCCTGATCCAGGTGTATCGCAGCCGACTGCTGCGGGATTAGGAGAGAGGTACGTTTCTGGCGTCCCCACATTTATGTCACAATTAATGGGTCCACGCGGTAGACCTTTATTAGAAAATGAGCAGTGTGAGCAGGTCCTGTCGTGGATGGCAGAAAGTGCATCCAGCAATCTATCGACCACCCAGAGTTCTGCGCCATCCACTGCTGCAACTCTGAATCCTCTGCTGCTCCTCCTTCCTCCCAGCCTCCTCACTCCATTACAATGACACATTCTGAGGAGCAGGCAGACTCCCAGGAACTGTTCTCGGGCCCCTGCCCAGAATGGGCAGCAATGGTTCAGAATCCTCTCCCACTGGAGGAGTTTGTCGTGACCGATGCCCAACCTTTGGAAAGTTCCCGGGGTCCGGGGGATGAGGCTGGGGACTTCCGGCAACTGTCTCAAGACCTTTCAGTGGGTGAGGAGGACGATGACGATGAGACACAGTTGTCTATCACTCAGGTAGTAGTAATTGGAGTAAGTCCGAGGGAGGAGCGCACAGAGGATTCGGAGGAAAAGCAGCAGGACGATGAGGTGACTGACCCCACCTGGTTTGCTACGCCTACTGAGGACAGGTCTTCAGAGGAGGAGGCAAGTGCAGCAGCAGGGCAGGTTGGAAGAGGCAAGTGCAGCAGCAGGGCAGGTTGGAAGAGGCAGTGCGGTGGCCAGGGGTAGAGGCAGGGCCAAACCGAATAATCCACCAACTGTTTCCCAAAGTGCCCCCTCGCGCCATGCCACCCTGCAGAGGCCGAGGTGCTCAAAGGTCTGGCAGTTTTTCACTGAGAGTGCAGATGACCGACGAACAGTGGTGTGCAACCTTTGTCGCACCAAGATCAGCCGGGGAGCCACCACCACCAGCCTCACCACCACCAGCATGCGCAGACATATGATGGCCAAGCACCCCACAAGGTGGGACGAAGGCCGTTCACCGCCTCCGGTTTGCACCGCTGCCTCTCTCCCTGTGCCCCAACCTGCCACTGAGATCCAACCCCCCTCTCAGGGCACAGGCACTACCGTCTCCTGGCCTGCACCCACACCCTCACCTCCGCTTTCCTCGGCCCCATCCACCAATGTCTGTCAGCGCACCGTCCAGCCGTCGCTAGCGCAAGTGTTAGAGCGCAAGCGCAAGTACGCCGCCACGCACCCGCACGCTCAAGCGATAAACGTGCACATAGCCAAATTTATCAGCCTGGAGATGCTGCCGTATAGGGTTGTGGAAACGGAGGCTTTCAAAGGTATGATGGCGGCCCCGCGCTACTCAGTTCCCAGTCGCCACTACTTTTCCCGATGTGCCGTCCCAGCCCTGCATGACCACGTCTCCCGCAACATTGTACGCGCCCTCACCAACGCGGTTACTGCCAAGGTCCACTTAACAACAGACACGTGGACAAGCACAGGCGGGCAGGGCCACTATATCTCCCTGACGGCACATTGGGTGAATTTAGTGGAGGCTGGGACAGAGTCGGAGCCTGGGACTGCTCACGTCCTACCCACCCCCAGAATTGCGGGCCCCAGCTCGGTGCTGGTATCTGCGGCGGTGTATGCTTCCTCCACTAAACCACCTTCCTCCTCCTCCTCCTACGCAACCTCTGTCTCGCAATCAAGATGTGTCAGCAGCAGCACGTCGCCAGCAGTCGGTGTCGCGTGGCACGGCAGCACAGCGGTGGGCAAGCGTCAGCAGGCCGTGCTGAAACTACTCAGCTCAAGAGAGAAGAGGCACGCGGCCAACGAACTGCTGCAGGGTCTGACAGAGCAGACCGACCGCTGGCTTGCGCCGCTGAGCCTCCAACCGGGCATGGTCGTGTGTGACAACGGCCGTAACCTGGTGGCGGCTCTGCAGCTCGGCAGCCTCACGCACGTGCCATGCCTGGCCCACGTCTTTAATTTGGTGGTTCAGCGCTTTCTGAAAAGCTACCCATACTTGTCATACCTGCTCGGAAAGGTGCGTTGGTTCAGCGCACATTTCCGCAACTCCAAGACGGACGCTGCCACCCTGCAGACCCTGCAACATCGGTTTAATCTGCCAGTGCACCGACTGCTGTGCGACTTGCCCACACGGTGGAACTCTACGCTTCACATGTTGGCCAGGCTCTATGAGCAGCGTAGAGCTATAGTGGAATACCAACTCCAACATGGGCAGCGTAGTGGGAGTCAGCCTCCTCAATTCTTTACAGAAGAGTGGGCCTGGTTGGCAGCCATCTGCCAGGTCCTTGGAAACTTTGAGGAGTCTACCCAGATGGTGAGCAGCGATGCTGCAATCATTAGCGTCACCATTCCTCTGCTATGCCTCTTGAGAAGTTCCCTGCAAAGCATAAAGGCAGACGCTTTGCACTCAGAAACGGAGGCGTGGGAAGACAGTATGTCGCTGGATAGTCAGAGCACTCTCATGTCTATATCTCTGCGTGTTGAGGAGGAGGAGGGGGAGGAGGGGGAAGAGACAGCTTGGCCCACTGCTGAGGGTACACATGCTGCTTGCCTGTCATCCTTTCAGCGTGTATGGCCGGAGGAGGAGGAGGATCCTGAAAGTGATCTTCCTAGTGAGGACAGCCATGTGTTGCGTACAGGTACCCTGGCACACATGGCTGACTTCATGTTAGGATGCCTTTCTCGTGACCCTCGCGTTACACGCATTCTGGCCACTACGGATTACTGGGTGTACACACTGCTCGACCCACGGTATAAGGAGAACCTTTCCACTCTCATTCCCGAAGAGGAAAGGGGTTCGAGAATGATGCTATACTACAGGGCGCTGGTGGACAAACTGATGGTAAACTTCCCATCCGACAGCGCTAGTGGCAGAAGGCGCAGTTCCGAGGGCCAGGTAGCAGGGGAGGCGCAGAGATCATGCAGCATGTACAGCGCAGGCAGGGGAACATTCTCCAAGGCCTTTGCCAGCTTTATGGCTCCCCAGCAAGACTGTCACCGCTCCCCAGTCAAGGCTGAGTCTGCGGGAGCACTGTAAAAGGATGGTGAGGGAGTACGTAGCCGATTGCAGCACCGTCCTCCGTGACGCCTCTGCCCCCTACAACTACTGGGTGTCGAAGCTGGACACGTGGCCTGAACTCGCGCTGTATGCCCTGGAGGTGCTTGCTTGTCCTGCGGCTAGCGTCTTGTCAGAGAGGGTGTTTAGTGCGGCTGGGGGAATCATCACGGATAAGCGTACCCGCCTGTCAACCGACAGTGCCGACAGGCTTACACTCATCAAGATGAACAAAGCCTGGATTTCCCCAGACTTCTGTTCACCAGCGGACAGCAGCGATACCTAAACAAAACATAGGCTGCACCCGCGGATGGAAGCATTGTTCTCTATCACCATCAAAAACGTGGACCTTTTAGCTTCATCAATCTGTGTATAATATTCCTCCTCCTCCACCTGCTCCTCCTCCTGAAACCTGACGTAATCACGCCGAACGGGCAATTTTTCTTAGGCCCACAAGGCTCAGTCATATAATTTTTGTAAACAATTTTTATACGTTTCAATGCTCATTAAAGCGTTGAAACTTGCACCTGAACCAATTTTTATTTTAACTGGGCTGCCTCCAGGCCTAGTTACCAATTAAGCCACATTAACCAATTCACCAATTTTTTGGGCCCCTCGCCTACAGTGTAATCCAATTAATTTTTTGCCCACCTGCATTACAGCTGACGTTACATCAGCTGTGCTGGGCACTGCAATGGGATATATTTATGTACCGCCGGTGGGTTCCAGGGAGCCACCCATGCTGTCGGTCCACACGGAGTTGTAACTACGTGTAAGCTTCTAAAGAACCCCAGTCTGACTGGGGCATGCAGTGTGGGCCGAAGCCCACCTGCATTTAACATGACATTACCTCAGCTGTGATGGGCAATGCTATGGGATATATTTATGTGCCGCCGGTGGCTTCCTGGCACCCACCCATGCTGTCGGTCCACAGGGACTTCACAATAGGGAGTTGTACCTGCCTGTGTCTGTGAATTAAAAAGCCCGGTCAGGTTGGGGCATGCAGTGTGGGCCGAAGCCCACCTGCATTTAATCGGACGTTACCTCAGCTGTGATGGGCACTGCAATGGGATACATTAATGCACAGCCGGTGGGTTCCACGGAGCCACCCATGCTGTGGGTGCACACGGAATTCCCATTGCGGAGTTGTACCTGCCTGTGACTATAAAAAACCGCGGTCTGACTGGGGCATGCAGACACCTTGACAGAATGAATAGTGTGTGGCACATAGGTTCCCCATTGCTATGCCCACGTGTGCAGCTCCAGATGGCGGTGGCACAGGATTATATTTCTCATTGCTTCTGTACAGCATTGTGGGCTATCGCCCCGCCCCTTTTAAAGAGGGTCGCTGCCTAGCCGTGCCAACCCTCTGCAGTGTGTGCCTGCGGTTCCTCCTCATGGCAGACGCACTTATAAATAGACATGAGGGTGGCGTGGCATGAGTGCAGCTGAAGGCTGTGCAGGGACACTTTGGTGTGCGCTGTGGACACTGGGTCGTGCGGGGGGGTTGGGCAGCATGTAACCCAGGAGAAGTGGCAGCGGAGTGTCATGCAGGCAGTGATTGTGCTTTGTTGGAGGTAGTGTGGTGTTTAGCTAAGGTATGCATTGCTAATGAGGGCTTTTCAGAAGTAAAAGTTGTTGGGGGGGGGGGGGGCACTCTTGCCGCTATTGTGGCTTAATAGTGGGACTTGGGAACTTGAGATGCAGCCCAACATGTAGCCCCTCGCCTGCCCTATCCGTTGCTGTGTCGTTCCCATCACTTTCTTGAATTGCCCCCATTTTCACAAATGGAAACCTTAGCGAGCATCGGCGATATACAAAAATGCTCAGGTCGCCCATTGACTTCAATGGGGTTCGTTACTCGAAACGAACCCTCGAGCATCGCGATAATTTCGTCCCGAGCAACGAGCACCTGAGCATTTTGTTGCTCGCTCATCTCTAATAAACTGTTTCTTTTTTTACAAATAATACTTGCATTGTCATGTGTGATTTAAAATAAAATTCAAAATAAATACCTATTGCTTGTAATGTCAAAATGTCTCCTGGTGAACAGTGCAGAGAGTCTTATCGCGTGTTCCAGATTTTCCCGCACAAGCACATACTGTGCAAATAGCAGATGCTTGGTAATACATATGCAGTCTTCAGGCAAAACCTGGAGGACAACGTCGTGCTCTCTGCAGTAGACACACTCTGCCACTGTGGGCATGCTAATGCACTGCCCGCAGTGACACCACTCAGTATTCGCAAGCCTGCTCTTAGGATCTTGAGTGGATCCCGACGCACCCTCTTCTGGTTCTCCCTGCGGATCATTCGGAAAGCACGGGATACTGCTTATGTCCGCCTGAGCAAATAGGGAGTCTGCCAGTTGTTGTTGAACCTAAGAAGGGACTACATATGAAGAATACTGTATATAATTTTATTTTTAGAAAAGAAAGGGATACATTTATAATTGTATGGTATAGTGGAAGGTGGCCTGATCATCCTTATTAGGCAGGGCAGAGGTTCTTGTATGTATATGTACATAGATACACAGGCGTACGTACGTGTTTGTATACATACACAGACGTACGTAAGTGTTTGTATGCATATACAGACGTACGTTAGTCTTTGTATGCATAAACACGTACACACGTGCGTGTATATATATGCACACACACGTAAGAACGTGTGACTGTATATACACATACACACTCGTACCTACGTGTGTATGTGTATACACACACGTATGTTCGTGTGTGTATATACATATGCACACGTACGTTTGTGTGTGTGTATATACATATGCACACACGTGTGCATTTGTATATAGATGCACACGAACGTTTGCCTCTGTATGTATATACACGTACACCCGTATGTGCATGTACTTACACAAACACACGTACGTACGTGTGCGTGTAATGTATATGCACACCACGTACGTGTGCGAGTGTATGTATATGCACACCACGTACGTGTGCGAGTGTATATACACAAACTAAATGTATTGAAATCATTCATTGTAAAGGCCTGATGCAAAGTTGCTGTTATGGCTGACTTTGTTGCTGACTAGTAGTTGTTGCACCTAAGGATTGAAACGCTAAACTTTTGGCCTACGTTTTAAGTAAAAAGTAGAGATGAGCGAGCCTACTCGGGCACGCCCCTTTTTCGGCCACGTAATGCGAGTTTATAGTACTTCCGGATTCTGGGTAAAAAAATTCGGCTGGCCATGTGGATGAGTGGGGGGTTGCAGTGGGGAGTGGGGTGTGAGAAAAGGAGAGAGGGCTCCCCCCTGTTCACCGCTGATACACCCCGGTCCGTCAAACCACCCGGCACCCACAGAATTTTTTCACCCGAGTACGGAAGTACTTGAAAATCGCGTTGCTCGATCGAGTAATTACTCGAAACGAGTAGGTTCTTTCATCTGTATTACAAAACCAACAGAATTTTTCAAATTTTAACACCTACCGCAGAATACTGCCGCCTTTCTGGGACATCCTCATATTCGTCAGAATCCGAAATGTATTCCTGCAAAAAAAACATCAACATTAGTATCGTTTTTTGGCATCGTTTTGCTGCAAAGCCTTATTACTAAACAAATTCTATTTACAGCAAAGTCTTACCTCTCCAACAGATTCAGATGAAGATTCAATTTCGAATTCAAGCTCTTCCTCATGGTGGGACATGGTGGCGTGCGCTTTTGGCTAAATAAACAAAATCAAAGTACAAAAAATTAATGGCAGTACTATAACAGTTATAGAAAATGTAACTATTTCCCATTCCAATCTTACATATGTATATTGTAGGCACATTGTATGCAGATTGAAGGCACATTGCAGGCACATTGTTGGATGGATTACAGACAGATTACAAGCAGTAAGTAGGCAGATTACAGGGCAGCGGGTATGTTATCCCCCTCCCCCACCCAGCACACACACATAGGGCAGCGGGTATGTTATCCCCACCCCCACCCAACCACACACACACACAGGGCAGCGTGTATGTTATCCCCCCCCACCCAACACACACAGGGCAGCGGGTATGTTATCCCCCCCCCACCCACCCAACCACACACACACAGGGCAGCGGGTATGTTATTGCCCCCCCCCCAACCACACACACACACACACAGGGCAGCAGGTATGTTATCCCCCCCTCCCCCAGCACACACACACACACAGGGCAGCAGGTATGTTATCCCCCCCCCCCCAGCACACACACACACACAGGGCAGCACACACAGTTCCTGTCTCAAGTTCCCGGCGGTGCCGCGGCCCAGCAGTATGCACCAATCGAGGACCGCTGGTGGTGGACCCCTGACATAGAGGGCTGGATGGAGGGGGTTAGCTGCTGCGGGGAGCGGGTGTTCTTACCTTGGCTTCTTTGTGGAAAATGGCACTGAGAAACATGTGGTGGCTGTATCCTCCCCTGCCCGGCCTCTCAAATCGCTCCACCTCTCAAATCGCTCCACCTCCCCACTGCTCGTCGTGCCGTCCAGCCAATCCGGTGGCTGGAATAGGCATTACAAGCAGGAGAGTTCCCCGCCTCCAGCGAGGACGTCATCAACAGAATCACGTGACCGACGTCTCGGGAGCGCGCACGTCGGGCTACAGCAAGCTCGGTGCACCATGGGAGAAAACCGCGGTGCACCTTGGGAAAAGAACCGGTGGCCATCTTTGGGAAACGTTTTATAAGTTGCTGAAACACAAGAACTGAGAGTAGAAACCTGCTTTAAAACCCATTTACACGTGTGCATAGTAATGTATGCTTAAGAAGGGGGACTGGGCAATAAAAAAATTCCACTCTTGCCTCGAGACAACCCCTTTAAAGGTTTAATTCCCCTCTCAAATGAAGAAAGGCCTTCATTCAAATCTAAGCCAGACATCATTTGCCTCCAGGAGACCCACTTTTCCATCTCCTTCGCTCCTATATACCTTCACCTCCAAGATCTAAGGGTTTATTTTTCAGTGGCCTCTATCTTACATAATTTAATCCCATTTTTGATAAACAGAATATAAATAGATCTGCAAGGGAGATTTTTTATTCTTCTAGGCATGACCAAAAGGTTCTGATTCTCAATTCCTACGCATCTGTTGACAACCCTTATAATCTATTTTCTCTTGTCGCTAACAAGCTCTAAGTGCTACGTAATGTCTTGATTTATTGTATTGTACTTCAATATGGTACTGTCCTCTGCTCTTGGGTGCCCCTCTCCTAGCTCAGACAAATTAAGTATAACACAAAGAGTGGCGTTGAGTTCCATATTGGGGAACTTGGCTCTGACACATGCATGGAGAGAAGTCCTCGGTCTAAGAAGGGGTTATAACTTCTCAAACCCACATAAGTCTTACGCACACATTCGCTGGGCACTTGCCTCTACCCACCCTTTACCGTTCCTTGCACAGGTGAGACACATCAGTTATGCGTGGTCAGATGATGACATGGTTTTGGCGCAATTCCTGAATCATTCCACCTCATCTTGCCCTTGGAGATGGAGGCTCAATGATTCATTTTTAAAAGACCCTATAACCCTCTCAAAGATGTCAGAACAAATCATAACATATTTCACAACGAACACCAAGGCCAAAGCACAACCAGTCTGGGTGTGGTTAGTTTATAAGGCATTCAAGAGGAGTCAAATTTCCCAGGTTGCCTCCTACAAAAAGAGTGAAAATCACAAGTCCAACTAGCCTTGGGGAGACGCTTCGCCCTGCCAGACCTGGCTAATCAACAATGACCTAGTATTTTCCTAACTAAGGATATTAGACAAAAAACTGAAACTCAACCTTTTATACTCGACCTTGGCGTAACGAGCCCTCTAATGGATCCTATCTATCTACTACATACTATCTAATAAAATCGATAGACTCTTAGCAGTAAGACTTAGAGCAAGCGAAAGAATCAATACAGTATACTCCATCAGATCCCTATAGGTTATTGTACCTCGAATCCAGAAAAAGATTGCATAAATTTTATGATTTATAGCACTCTTTATAAACCTAAGCCTCAAACTCCTTTCACTAAAATTTTTAAAAAATATCGCCCTCCTGAAACTTTCCACGCAACAGAATTTATAACTTAATCAGCTGCTCACTGTTGAAGTCAAGGAAACGATTAAAGGACTGAAATTAGGCCCTTAGCCCAGATGGACTGACTGCCCTTTACTGTAAAAAAAACTTTTTCACCTCCCTCTCTCGCCCGCTAACACACTTATATAACGATGTGTATAGCTATTCCAGATAATATAACGGTTATCTCTAAACCAAATGAGGGTCACATGACTCCTGAAAGCTATTGCCTAATTTCACTACTAGATTTAGACTATAAAAGTCTTACTAGTATACTAGCCACCCACCTATATTGTTTTCTACCCTCTCTGATACATGGAGATGAAGTCGGTACCCAACTCATTTCACAGCTCACAATTACAAAAAACCCAGCTGCTAGTTTTAGCTTTATATATTGAAAAAGCTTTTGACAGTCTATCCTGGGAATATCTTTTTGCAGTCCTAGAGAAATTAATTTGCTAATTTGCTAAATTAATCTATTTAAAAAAAATTGATGCCAGCATAATTAATTGATGCAGGACAAAACGATTCATATAAATTATTTGATGCGTATTCATTTATTACATAGCTGCAACTGCTGATGTTGGGGACGGTTGCCCCGCTGTACAAATGTGCCTGTCTCTATGCATACAGCTATTAAGCTGATGCATCTGGCCGGGATATCGGCGCCGGTCGGCGCATGCACAGCCGCTGGAGCCTCTAACAGCAAGGGAGTGAGTCTCCAGATGGAGAGCAAGGTCTCGCGATACTGAGAGGCTGCGCGCATGCGCAGTTAGCCCGCGGCGACGCTGTAATGGAGGAGAAGGTACCGTGGACTATGGGATGCCTGGGTGAAACAGGTGAATGGCCGTCCCTTCAGATTGGTATGTGGTTAATGGTGTTTTATGTAATGAGCATTGATTATGGGATGCCTGGTAATCAAGGGGTGTGCCCCAGTTGATATGACTTACTATTTATACACTGTTATCACTTGCGTCATGCTTGACAAAGGTCCAATTGTTGACCGAAACGTCGCTGTCTCTTTTACTATGGGAGAATAAAGAAGGTTTTTTTACTTTTATTGCACCTTTGGATGCTGCCGTGTTTTCTTTGAACTGTGAGTCATCCATCCTAGAGCGGGCAGTGCTTCGTGTAACCAGCAACCCCATGAAGTTCTTATTTAAACTCTCGAGCTGGGCATACACAGAGAACTTCCCTCACATGCACAGGGATGGTGAGTTCAGCGGCTAAGGATGGATGACATCCCCAACGTCTTCCCCAACCTGGGCATCATCCTGGCACATTGTGAATGGGGCCTGCATAGAGGAAGCCTTGTACGTCGTGCTACTTAACCTCTCACTCTGACACCATATTGCTGAGAACCAGCTCATAGACAATTGATTTTTTCCTGTTGTGGTTCCTAGGCACCAGGTTTTCTTTGTGCATATGCAGACATATCTATGGGTGGAGATATTGTGAATGGGGTGGCAGTAAGTAGGCAAGCGCAATACAAGTGCATCCAAAACTTTTACTTTTCCCATACTTCCCATGGGAGGACATTTTTACTACTAATGTTACAAACACAGTCCCAAACAATATGCCTGCATTAACACATGGGCCTAGCGCCCACCACTGGAAAAGTCTCTTTACACATGTGGGCTTGTGGCCCAGAGAGAGAGAGTTCCTTTTGCTATCCCCAGTCCCAAGGGTGACCTCTGATACAGCTTTGATGTTCTGTTTAAGCGGTTTATCATCAATCTTCAGTTCTGACTTGCTGTTCCACCTACACCTAAGCAGCAGGGCATTTGCTTGAACAGCCTCCAAACTTAGCCTGGTCTGACGCTTGGCTTGATCTGCAGCCATTGTTGCATCCGACGCTCAGTGCCTCCAGTCATCAGCGACCATCCTTCACTCATGGCAGTGTGGACTTTGCAGCTGGTCCTCTTGCTTCTCCTTCCCCTGTGCAGCACCTGCGTCATTCTCATGAAAGGTGAGAATCCCAGAGACCTGACCAGCACCAATCACATACTGACATACTATTTGTGATTATTACACTGAACCTCTTTAAATGACATTTTACTTTCAAATACATAGAAAATAAATGACTGACAAGTACAGTAAGTTAATTAAAGTGAAATTTATTATGTGTTATGGTTGTTACTTCCTGTCAATCATAAACAGGGTAAAGCAACACATAGGGCAGGTAAAAAATATCCCAGTGGAGGAAACCTGTAGGAAAACCATTGTTTATTGTACTGTCTCCAGGCATAATAAGTGTTGTAATACTATAATGTGTGCAAGACACAAGAATGGATGGTCCTACAAACTCTGCAGGGTGGAAGGCTGCTCCATGGGCCGAAGTTGTGGAAAATTCATCCTGAACATAGGAAAAGGATGACTTTCATGGATGGGTCTCTCTCTTCTCCACGCCCAGTGTTCAGCATTTTCTGCCATGATCTAGAATCAAACAATACAGGGATAACATTATTAGCACCGTAGACCATTCATCATGGACTGAAGTGCTTTGAATCATTTGTACTAACCTGCTCACAGGTGTCCCGGTCCACCCAAGCTCTGAATCCAATCCGGAGGAACAACAGGTTGCGTTGATGGTGGAATTCTTCTTTCTTTTGCATCCAGGTGGATCCCAAGGCCCATCGGTAGATCTCGTGACGAAAGCCGACTTCCTCTTCCATTTGGTTGGCTAAAAACCTGGCAGGAAAAAATTAGTAGATCACTAATTTTAGCATTCATTTTATATTCCTTCATCAGCATGTATATACATAACTGCAAAAGAAACTCACAGAGCTGGGAAGAAGTTCTTTCGATATTCCTCAATCCGCAGTCCGGCTCTCCTGAAGTAAACAAGGACCATCGCCTGGAGATACTAGTGGGATGAGAAGGACAGTTGGAACTTTTTAGTGCCACCAGTTTTTCCTATTGAACAGCCTTTCTGTGTCCTGTCTACCTCTATAAATGTTCCATTGTGGTCACACATGCTCAGTCTTGCTTCTGTGCAGAATGACTGTCTCACTCTGATCACTTGCTTAGCAGCTCTTTTGACATCCGAGAAGAAAAAGCAACTTCAGAAGCAGTCGCTCACCACACCAGGGATAACCAGTGGAGCCGAGAGAAGCAAGACTGAGCATGTGTGACCGCCTTGCTATATTTACTGAGATGAATACAGAGTACAACTAGTAAGTGGCGCTACTAATGTTTAGAATTATAAGCTGGATATAAATGGTTTTTCTGGGAATTTACTATCCATGACCTATCTTAAGGATGGGACATCAGTAATTATTCGACACGGGTCTGCCGCTTGGGATCCTCACTGATCAGTTTATCTTTCCACCCGCTGTCAGTACAGAGGAGTTGAACAGACATTTGCATCAGAGTTGGAGTCAGAAGTGTAATAGAATTAATCACTTCCATCGATTTAAAAAAGTGAAGCCTTCTATTAAACTTTGGGCTCTAACCCTAATGTGGATGTCCGGCTCAGATGCACTGAGAGCTAGCTGGAGGATGAGCTGTTCGGAGGGGATTCCTGCTAGTCAGCTGTTGATGACCTATTGTAAGGAAAATCATCAGAAGAAAATTCCCGTACCACAGCTTTAACTATAAACATGGCAGAAAATCTGTAATCTGACACAATTTCTATTTCCCACAATATTTTCTTACCTTGTCAGAAATCCTCATGTAGCGGTCTGTGATTAGAAACAGCCAGATGTATACATCGTCTAGAAAAAGAGAAGAAATATAAATATTTCATAAATTAATCATTTTTAACCATTTATTTAGTGACTACAACACTAGAAGTATTAGGAGTAATGGGTCTTACCAAGGATCTTGAAGAATGCAGCCATCTCCTCCTGCCGTAGGATCCGGTCCTTCTTCCTCCTCTTTTGGGAGTGTCGCTGGATAGTAGAGCTTGAACTGTGGTAGAAGGATACTATATTAGGCATATTTCACATAAGCGTATTACTGCCACATTTCTCCATCCATAGTATGGACATATGTACTGGCCCAACTGTGAGATTTACTGACCAAAACTCTTACTATCCCAGAAATGTACCACTAGGGACAATTAAAGGGATTGCACCACAATAGGCTTTTATTACTTATCCATAAGTCTGGTGGGGGTGCCACCTCTGGGACCTATACGATCCCGAGAACAGGAATCCAGTGTACCCACCACCTCATCAGCTTGCTGCACATTTGACAGTAACATGGAGATTGAATGGAGCACATGCGCGGTACTGCTCTATTCAACTCAATTTGGCTAGTGGAAATAGCCAAATACTGGCACTCAGCAGTCCTATTAAGGATGAGTGGAGTGATACCCAGCAGATGCATATTTTTGTCTCTGTGAGGGGTGCAGTGAGCTTGCAGTTAAGAGGAAAGAGGGACATGGACTCCAGTTCTCAAGATCGTTGCGGGTCTCAATGGTAAGATCCCGCACCAACCAGACTTTTATTAGCTATCCTATGGATATTTAATAAGTCTACTTTAGTACAAACACTGCAAGTGTTGAGAATAAAAAATATCCATTCTATGGGAGAGCATTTAATGCAGTGTTGTATCCTAAATGTCACACTTACGCCTCTTCGCATGGATGGCGCTCTCTCTTCCTCATCCGGCCGCTGTCTTCTCCTCTTTTTGGGAAGCTTAAAGAGAAGGAAATATTACCATGAATATATGAGCATGCGGATGCTTCTGAAGATTTATATACACTTTTTTTTTTCTTGGTCAACATAGCCATATGAGGCTTGTATTTTTGTGAGAAGAGTTGTATTATTATTGGAACCACTTTGGGGCAAATAGAATGTATTGTTTAATTTTTATTACATTTTTTTAGAGCAATAAGAAAACTCTGAAATTTCACCATTGTGGTATTTTTTTGACTGGATTCGCTGTACATCATAAACTAAATATTACCTTAAGGGCTCATTCACACGGGCGTATTGTCACCACATATAAAGCACACGTATTTCCCTTATGTGACATGCAGTGAATGGAGGTCTCTTGGCTTTTATTCTTCCATTCAGACCTGCATTGGAACTATGATGGGACATGCGTGTAAACGCAGGAGAAATAAATGGCAGCATGCTCTATTTCTCTGCTTTTTATATTCACAATGCCTGCAAATGGACAGCGTTTAATATGGAGCCCCACTCTGCACAGAGTGGGGAATATTAAAAAATCCCAGAATCCCGTGCACGCACCGTGCCTCTCTGCTGGCAGAGCATAGGGGCTGTGATGAGTACAACGCTGAAAGACTCGTAGCATTGGACTCATACGCCGGTGTGAATGAGCCCTGATTCAATACAATTATGTTGGTACCAAATTATTATAGTTTTTATGTTTGCCAGAGTAAAAACACTTTAATATAAAATAATTATATTCCAAAACCCATAAGATATTTGTGAAACCAGGCCAGAATCCATACACAGATAGCTGTTTCGGGGTGTCTGCCCTTCATCAGTGTCAGTAGGATTCTGGCTTTGCTAGTGAGAGGCCTGTGATGTGGGTCTGGAGGGGGTGACTCCCTCTCCTTACAGAGAGCACATAGAAGGTAAGTGAGCAGACTCATGTTGGTGTCAATTATACGCCGAAATAGGCAATTGAAGTCAATAGACCTGCGGCAATTAGGAGTGAATACTCAGGAAACCTGTGTATTCACTCACTGTGTATCTGTGCTTCTTAACAATGGGCCCATATACGTTTTTTTCTGCATGCGTAAATAGGCTGCATATTTGCTTATACAAAAACACATAGAAGGGAAGGAAAGCACAAGAAATATGTGATTTTTGGTCATGTAAATACGCTGTTTATTACACAACCAAAATCCACATGCTGCTCTGTGGACGAGTCCTTAAAGTGGGCATGCACGAACTTCTATTCAGTAAGCAGCAAAACCAGGCAGCCAATCACAACCCCAGACAGCACACCAGCTGTCTTGGTATTATATTGGAATCTAACCTCTCCTTTACCCACCACATCCAATCTCTGGGTCGAACATGTCACCTGCACTTTAGGAATATAGCTAAAATCCGTCTGTTCCTTACCATGGACATGCTAAAGACACTTATTGTCACCCTTACTCCTGCAACTTGACTACTGCAAGTTGTTGCTCATCGGCCTTCCCTGCACCAGACTCTCCCCTCTACAATCGCTGCACTGGCTGCTTATCAACTGCAGAACTAAACTGAAACTTATCACTCTCACCCACAAAGCTCTCCATAGCGCTGCACCACCGTACATCGCTTCCCTCCTGTCCATACGTCACTCATCCCACGTGCTCTGACTAAGCACCCCAATAATATTAACCTCACATGATCGCCTCCAGGACCTCTCTAGAGCAGCAGCGGTCCTCTGGAATGCACTACTCCAAAACATCCGGACAATCCCCGATGCACGAAACTTCAGATGCGCCTTAAAAATGCCCCTCTTCAAAGAAGCTTACCAAACCTCCTGGTCCAATCTCGCACCCCTCACAACATGCGCCCTGCCCCTCCCTATGGCTTCCCATATTTTTTATTTTGCCTATCATGTACATCTCCTGCCCCTGTACCTCCTGTGTCTACCCCAACCTTATTTGTTTCCATACAATTGAATACCACAATACCACCATGATCCTATTTGCCTTGGCAGCAGCTGCCTGACACTAGTTGCTCCAGTCCAGTTATGTTACAGTTAACTAAAATCCCAAGTCTTTTCCATGTCAGGGTTTCTCAATAGTTTGTCATTGGGTGTGTAATTGGGACACGTATTTCCTTTGCCTATGTGCATAACTTTACATTTATCAGTATTAAACCTCATTTGCCACTTTTCAGCCCAAGCCCCCAACTTATCCAGATCCTTTTGAAACTGCCTTGTATCTTCTCCTGCGTTTCTTTAACTAGTGTAATATGAAAATATTGATTATTTTACTATTCAGACCTTCTACCAGGTCATTAATAAATATATTAAAAAGAGTAGGGCCCCAAATCAACCCCTGAGGTTCCCCAATAGTAACAGTGACCCAATCAGAGTATGTACCATTAATAACCACCCTGTTTCTTATCACTGAGCCAGTTACTTCCCACTTACACACATTCTCACGCAGACCAAGCATTCTCAATTTTATATACCAACCTTTTATGTGGAAAAATATCAAACTCTCTTGAAAAGTTCATAAACTCAAGATCAATTGATTCTCCCCAGTCCAGTCTAGAACTTACCTCACCATAAAAGCTGATCAAATTGGTTTGACAGGATCGATATCTCATAAACCCATGCTGATATGGAGTTATACATCTATTTTCATTGACATACTCCAGGATAGTATCTTTTAGAAACCCTTCAAACATTTTACCCACAATAGAAAACTTACCAGCTTCTAATTTCCAGGTTCACTGTTTGACACCTTTTTGAATATCTGCACCTCATTTTGCTATCTGCACCCCTGATATTCATTCAGGTCTGTTGGTTAGTATTAAGTCCAAAATAGCCTTCCCTCAAGTCGGGTCCTCTAGAAGTTGGGTTTGGAAATTATCTTTAGTAATTGACAGAAAGTTGTCCCCTATAATAACTGCCTCATTGTGATTTGCTGCTTCATCTGTTTGCTTCAATATTATATTTTCAGTAGCTCCTGTTATGTTTGGGGGCTCATAGAAAACCCCTATGAGGATTTTATTGTTGTTTTTCCCTTCATGTATTTCCACCCTAAGAGATTCCATATGTTTTATCTAAACAGGTCTCCATTATTCCCACTATATCATAGTTTTCTTCAGACATCACTACTTCTGGTTTGTCTACATTATTGGTCAGACATCTAGCATTAGTCACCATACAGTTAATAAGGTTTTGGTTATTTTTTAGATTGTGTATCCCTATCAAGTGTTCTGCCAGTTCTTACTGTACTAACCCTTCCAATTGCTTCGCCCTCATTTCCATTACTTAGTTCCAGGTCACTTTCTACACCGTCTTTCCCCCTATCTCTCTGGTTACCCTCCCTCCCCAGTCCCTAATTTAAACACTCCTCCAACCTTCTTCTAGCAATCTTCTCCCCCAGCATAGCTGCACCCTCCCAATTGAGATAGAACCCATTGCTATGGTAGAGTCTGTAGTCAACAGCAAAGTCAGCCCAGTTTTCCAGGAACCCAAACCCCTCCTTCTTACACTAACTCTTGATCCACTTGTTTACCCACTAATATCCTGTTGCCTTTCTGGTGTGGCACGTGGTACAGGTAGTATTTCAGAAAATACTACTTTGGAGGTCTTTCCCCTAAGATTACATCCTAGTTCCTTGAAAACGTTTTTAAGGACCTTCCACCTACGTCTAACTTTGTCAAGGGTGCCAATGTGTACTATGACCACTGAATCCTCACCAGGCCCTTTCAGTAATCTGTCATCCCAAACCCTAATGTGTTGAACTCGAGTGCCAGGAACAGAACACACACTGTTCAGTGATCTTGGTATTTGCCCTGTCTGTCCCCCTAATGATTGAATCTCCCAGTACAGGGGCCTGTCTCATCTGCCCTGCACACCTATTCCTCTGGGATGGGGGGGAGAGCTCTCTCACTCTCAATCCCGCTATCCCCTGCCGCCGCGGTGAAGATGCATTGGGACATACGATGCCTATGCAAACCAGGTTAATAAGATCCTTGCCAAATACTTGTCCATTCTACTTACTGACCCTGATTTCGTCCTGGCAACCAAACCAACCATCATATATAGAAGAGGGCCTAATTTTAGGGACCTCCTAGTACATAGTTTTTTCTCAGATTCTCAGACTGTGAAACATAACTGACTGAACTCATCCTTTTTCAGCTATCATCAATGTGGCAATGCAGCAACTTTTTGTGCCATGGTAGTGAAATGTAAATTTTTGCTTAACACTGTTAATAACAAATGATGAAATAAAGCAATACATTCACCATAAAACTTTGGGGGTTGTGCTATGTGGGTAAGGATCCAGCAGCTGAGGAGACGCATATCTAAAAACTAGAGCTCTATTAGAACCAAAAAAGATACTTTTCTCTCAAGGCACATTGTTGAAAAGCACAATGGAGATGTAAACTCTACGAGAGTTTGAGGTATCAGTCAAGTGAAACTAGGACAGCGAAAGAACAATTTGGACCGTAAAAGTGGTCTTTTTTTTACATAAACAGCATGAGCCCAGTGGGATTGAATGAGGGATTCAGTTTTGTGGCATTTGTTTAATTTGCTCTCTTTGACTTGTGGGGTGTACTATATTTAATAATTTATTATATGGATCTACACACATTACAGGTACGGTTTGTTAGATAGCTTGCTCCTTCACTCCTACACTATTTTACATACTATACATCCATGGTTATTATACTTTTATCCTTTGTTAGCATCATCCAGATGTTTGTGGCAGTCCTTTATTTTTGGACAGTAGTAAAAAAAGGAAGACAGATACCAACAATACATTCTGTATTTTATTATTTTTATTGTTATATGGGAGACAGTCTTACTGGACATATATGCAACAAGTATTGGGTTCTATTGTAGAAACGGTACATTACATTATTAGTACATTGTTCTAAAACAAAAATTGTTTTGCAATATACTAGTCAGGAATTCTATCTTCAGCACGATCTCTCATACAGTATAATGTATTCCATAGTATTAAATTAACTAATAATTGAGCATAGTGGTGAATAATTGTCCTACTTTTTGTAAATTATATTTATATACAAAGGTTAATATATATATATATATATATATATATATATATATATATATATATATATATATATAAATTGCAACTTCCATCACGTAATTTATATACAATTTATAAAGATTATCAGTACGACTTACATCTCATACTGGAAGACCGTGTCCTTTGCCTTGACTGGGAGCATCACTGGGAAGGATGACATCTGACCAGTAACTGGGGGATCTGAATGGTTCCAAGACAGTAACCTCACCAGTAGACCTCCAGTTATACACTTCCTCTCCAAAGGTTCTCCTCACGTTCAGGGGAACTTGCCAGGTATGATCCTCTCTCCAAAGCTTCCAATTTGACTCTAAACCTTTTATATTATTCTACTACAGAAGTCATAATTGTCTGTTGCAAAGTCATAAGTAAAAAACAAACATACATTGCATGCTCTCATTGTAATTCAAGCTGAACATTACTAGTCAATTTACACAACTCAGATGTTAATGCCGCCTCACATTGTATGCAGATTTCCCCAAATCCATTCAACCTATTGACTCTCTTCCTTTGGAATGGTGACTTATTTACCTTAGCTCTTTGCTGGAACAATGATGGTCATGATTGAGGAAAAAATGTGGTCTGAAATAATTACACACCCAACATATTCCTGATTGAGGGAATTACAATAACATTTAAATCTAAAAAAATCATACATTGAGTATATTCCTGATGGGGTTTATTATGCAACCAAGGCTTATTGCAACTGTCCTTTCCTATCATCTACTCATATATATATATATATATATATATATATATCATAGGTTGGGATTCACTGTGTCTGCATTATACGGTGTGATGACCTGCATACATCCAAACAACCACACAGTAGCACGTGCGTGATTTGTCATTACAACACAGCCCATCTGCACATGTGTTAGCATTTATTTTGGCTTCCCTTAAATTTCATTAATGACATAATGCACTCTAATTGGTCAACTGTCTGCTAATAATTCAGATATATTTATAGATGTGATTTGTATGAATGGCTGGCATGTTTTGCAGCTTGCATACAGGGCATTTGTGAAATGCCTAACCAACAAAGAGGATTTTTTTAAGCCTATCGTCAGCATGCCATTTTTAACTAGCCCCATTTCCCAGAGGAAGTCATTCTGTTGGCGATGCATGTAATTTTCATTTTTCCATAAATTGCACAGGTTCAACCCCTTTACTTTCCGTGTCACCCCATTATTTGTAGTATGTAAGCTCGTTGGAGCAGGACCCTCACCCCTACTGTTTCAATTAATTGATTACTACATGTAACTGTGGTATTGTTTCTGTTCACCCTGTCTTGTAAGCGCTGTGGAGTATGTTGGCACTCCACACCCCTCTAATACAAACGTCACACGCTCGCCTCCAGGACTTCTCTAGAGCATCACTGATCCTCTGAAGTGCTCTAACAAGATCCTCACACTTTAATATACGTAAATGGAAAAAGTTTTGGGGTACCCAGAATTCATTAGAGAACTAAGGACTAGTTGGAGAAAAGCAGCTAAAACCTTGATTAGTGTGACTTAGAACATCAAAAGCTTATATTGATTTTTTTTAATACCATAGTCCTTCCCTTGACCATCCTAGCCTTTCTAATACATTGCTATACTCAAATATAGCAATGTATTAGAAGAATGATAAAAGATGGCAAAATTCAAGCCCCTAGTGGGACAAAAAGAAAGTTAGTGTAAAAAAAAGTTAAAAAATTATAAGAAAAAATAGTCAGAACTCTACCTTTCCCTCTTTATTTATTTTTCACAAACACACACGTGGTATTGCTGCATTCATAGTGAGCTATAAAAAAAATTGCACATTTAACCCACACAGTGCACGTTGTGGAAAAAAATACAAAAAAAGGCAAAAATATCTGCAAATATATTTGCCTTACACAAAACGTGATAGAAAGTGATCAAAATGTTGCATTGATACAAAAACAGGTGCTATTAAAAAGTGCAACTCATCCTGCAGGAAAAAAACCTTTTCCCAGCATTGTTGACAAAAACCTCAAATTGTAGGGGATCTATGAATGCAATGATAAACAATGAACACATTTTTTGGAAAATAAGTCAGAAAAAGTAAAAAAAAATGTATGTATAAGATTGTGCCAAATAGATGGGACTCTCACTTATGTTTTTTCTTGGAGGGGGTTCAATGTCCAAGAATCCCCCAGAAATCTCACTTATACCTTGAAATGATCACAAGTAGATAGAGCCCACGCTTACAGCTTCTGGACCTTGAACATCATTTTATTGGATACATAAAGAGAAAAGGAAAGTAAAACGCATTTCGAAGGTAGTGTCCTTTATCAAGCATAATCCTAGCATGGAAAACACTCAATGTATATCATAGTATTAGTTCTGAGGTAATTAAAGGGTGAGTGGTTTCATTCACTCACCAAAGAAAGGGGCATTTTCCCATAATTTTAATGTGATTTACATCCCTGGAGCGAACAATTTCCTAACTTGAGCACACTTTTCCACACTCCAGCAAGCAGAAATGTACATTGCTGGGGCGAATATGTTTGCGCTCCAGTGACCAGAAATTGAACTTTCTTTCTATGGTATTTCATTCAACAAAGTATGATCTATACATTCCAGTATTAAGGTTAACATTTACACATCCAAAGAAATTCAAAACAATTCAATAAACAATACATTTACTCCATTGCATATGGAGATGATAAAATGTTGGGTTGAGGTGTTGATGTTGGGTTGAGTTATTGTTGATAAGACAACAAGACCATGTCTATGTAAACAATAGCGGGTGGAATCATGGTGAGACTGAAGCAATATCCAATTAGTCACACTGATCAGATGAAATAGTAGCAAGAATAAGGGTGGGAAAAACTTACTAGAATTTGTTAAAAATACCAAGTGTTTTAAAATTACTAAAATAACCCTAGTCTACACACAAGGCAATGAAGGTCAGCGCTCTGCAATATGCCAAACATGAATAAGAGGGGTCGGGGGAAATGAACATAGATAAATAATATCATGATATAAGAATTAACATACAACTCACATATATCCAAACATTAAATTAAATTAATACCTGTATATATAGGATATAAAATATAATCTGTAAAATATTTAATAACTACATATAATCCTCTGAGAAATGTAAATGTATTTATAAATAATATATACACATACATAATATATATTAACAAATTGTACATAGAAATTATAACACAATAGTAAAATGAATCTATAAAAATATACATTATATATATATATATATATATATATATATATATATATATATATATATATATATATATAAATATGTGTGTGTGTGTGATATATATAATATATATAATAAATATATATATATATACAAATATATACAAATGTCATGTATATACATAGATATTAAAATAGACTTAAAATCCAAGTGTGGTCTCATATAAAAGAATACCTAAAAGTAATAATAAAAAAGATGATAAAATAATTCTTACACTTTCTCTAAAACCATATTTAGACCCTGGGGTGTAAGTGCGTTTAACCTGGAAGATCCAATACATTACTTTTGTCTTCAGTCTAGAGCAGTGGTTTTTAACTTGGGGTTCAATCGAACCCCAGGGGTTCATTGAGTCATTCTCAAGGGTTTGGCAGTGGTCAAGATACCCAAAGTGTGTGTGTGTGTGTGTACATTCCGTTCACCCCACTAATATTATTCGTGATGCTCCTCACTGCACATGTGCTAAGCTAGGGGAATCCCCAGATTTTATCCACTACAAATTGCTGTTTCTCTTTTCTGGTTAACCACATCATAGCGTACCCTCTTATTGCTAAGAAAGCCCATAAGATATATTCATACCGTTTGCTACAACATATCTTTGAGAGCAATCCTTTTTGAGACTGGTAGACATAAAAACAAAGAAAAGGAACAGACCTTGTTACAAAAATGATATGAGTGGCACTTGCCAAGGTGAAGCCGCGCATTTCTGAACTTGTCTGTGAAAGGCAACAGCAAACATCACATTGATTTGCAGTACGTATACATTGAGTTCACTGTATACAAATGATGCATGGTGTATTTTGTGCACTAATAAAATTATATACCTATGTTTTTGAATTTGAAAAAAATCACATTTTATTTTTCCAATTACAAAGGGATCGGTGAATGCACTTATGAAACTTGTGGGGTTCAGTACATCCAACAAGGTTAAAGAACCACTGGTCCAGGGAATGCTTCCTGAGGGATCTTTTCTAGTGGGGTCAAACACATACCAGAGGGGTATTATGGTGGTTTAATAAACATTTTGGTTCCCTTCTGCCCACGTAAATGGGGTCCTTTTTCTCTCCAACTGATCCACCACCGATACCCCACTAAAGGTTCTTTTAGATGTGAGATATAGGGGGTACTGTTCAAATATCCATTACAATTCAAAAGAAATCCAATTACAACCAAATAGTGAAGCATTCTCCCTGAGGGACTTTATGAATTGTAACCAGGTTATTTTTTATGAGAATGCCCCTGTGGATTAAGGTATGTAGACCGGAAAACTATGGAATTAAGAGCAAGGGCAAACTAGCACTTTTCAAATATCCAGAGGGGTTTTACAAAGCACAGTGTCTCTAGACACTTTTTAAACCACCATAATAGCAACCCCTCTGGTATGCATTTGACCCCCTAGAAAAGATCACTCAGAGATCATTCTCTAGTCTAGAGACAAAAGAAATGTATTGCATCTTCCGGTTAAATGCACTTACACCCAAAAGCCTAAATGAGGCTTTAGAGAAAATGTACAAATCATTTTAGTGTTTTTCATCTTTACTATTATTTTTAGGTATATTTTTAAATGAGACCACACTTGAATTTTAAGGCTATTTTAGTATATATGTATATACATGTTGGCCATTGTAAAAGGGCCATAATTGGGATATTGTTTCAATCTCATCATGCTACTCTCCCGCAGACACACCTATACCCACTATTGTTTACATAGACATTGGCTTCTTGTTGATAAGAAACTCAACAGTTTATTATCATCTCTATATGCACTTCAGTATGTGTATTGTTCATTGAATTGTTTTTAATTTCTTTGGATGTCTAAATGTTAACCTTAATGCTGATATGTATAAATCTTAATTTGTTGAATGAAATAGATAGAAAGTTCCATTACTTTTAGTCACTGGAGGGCAAACATATTCGCCCCAGCAACCTACATTTCAGCTCACTGGAGTACAAAAACAAATCGTGCGCTCCAGCTATGTAAAAGTTCACTGGAATGCAGAAACGTGCGCTCCAGGGACGTAAATGATGTTAAAATGCCTGAAAATGGTGGGAAACACACTTTTTTGGCAGGTGAATAAAACCACTCGCCCTTTAACCTCTTAGTGACAAAGCCTATTTGTGCCTTAGTTTCCAAAGCCAAATTTTGGAAATCTGATGTGTCAATTTAACATAGAATAATTCCTTAAAGGTTTTGCATATCCAAGTGATTCTGGCATTGTTTATTATGCCACATATTGTACTTCATTTAGGTGGTAAAAACAGACCAATAGAATTTGTGCATATTTATTAAAAGTGCCAAAATTTGGAAATCTTTTTTCACATTTTTAACTGCAATATCTCAAGTGTGTGCAAACATAATGTACACGTTTTTTATGAGATATATATTTCCATCTGTTTACTTTATTCTGGATGCACATTTGAAAAACTTTAGTCTTTTTAACCATTTAGGAGACGTGCAAATTTACCATTACTTATCAACATTTTGAGGAACATATTGATTTCCTACACTAAGCCAAGATTACAAAGACTCATAGGTGTCAGAATGATAGATGCCACAACAAATAACCCCATTTTAAAAACGACACCCCTTAATCTATTCACTGAGGGGTGTCAGGAGTATTTTGACCTCACAGTTCCTTTTCAGGGGGTAATGAAATTTAGAGGAGAAAAAATAAAATTTAATATTTTTGCAAATATGTTATTTTAAAGACATATTTTTTTCTATTGTGCACATGAAAATGAGGATTTACCTGCCAAAATGGATCTCCCTGTTTGTCCTGTGTTCAGAAACATACCCATTGTGGCCCTAATCCTATGTCCATATGCACAATGGGGCCCAAAATGAATGGAGCAGCCGGTGGCTTTCAGAATAGATATTTTGCTTGAAGGTGTTTTGGGCCCCATTGCCCACTTGTAGAGCCTTTGAGCTACCAAAATGATGGAGAACCCCAACAAATGATCGAATTTTGAAAACTAGACCCCTTAACAAATTCATCTAGGGGTGTACTGCATATTTTGACCCCACAGTGTTTTGAATGAATCTAAGCAAAGCAGAAAGAAAAATTATGATTTTCATTTTTTTGGCAATTGTGTCCTTTTAAAAACAGTTGGTTTTGTACAGCACACGTGTGAATGAAGACTTGCATCCCAAAATGGATACCCCTGTTTGTCCTGTGTTCAGAAACATACCCATTGTGGCCCAAATCTGCTTACTGGACACACAGCTAGGCCTGTAATGGAGGGAACACCCATTGGATTTCAGGGCAGAACTGAATAAATTCCAGGCTCAACTGCTGGTACAGCGCATAACTGCATACTCACACAGGCGGTCATGTGCAGTGCACCTTTTTTGTTTAAAATTCCTGTGCTGTCACTGACTGACGTGGGTACACAATGTGCATATCGGTTGCAGTTATATCCACGACCACGGAGCACAATGGGCTCTATGTTGCGAATATCTGCAGTAAAATAGAACATGCTGTGTTAGGTTTTCTGCAAGTTAATTGTGTAACTCTGACCCGCTAATGTGAGTGGAATTGTGTAATCCAATGCATTTGTTTGATCCGCAGATACTGCGGATCAAGCGCATGCGGAATGCACAATTTCTATCTGTTCGTGTGAGACCGGCCTAAAGTAGATTGTTAGCTTTTTGTCGCATGACTGTGGATCGCTGAATGAGGCCACTGGTCACTGCTCCAGGCTATCTGCTTCTGCGCATGTGTCTGGCATTTTGCCACTGGGTGCATGCACAGAAGCCGAGGAAGGTCCGTGGAGGAGGATCGCGTTGGGGTTCAAATGTGGAGGTCTCCGGTAAGAAGCTTCCTCTTCTCTCACTGATCGCATGGGAGAGGGGAAATTAAACATCAACTTTTTTTTAACTTTTACGTGATTGCCATTATATTTTGGATAATGACGATTACGTGACCGCGACCAGAAAGATCTTTGAACAAATTATTAAACAGCATGTATGCAAGTACATGGATAGAAATGGAGTAATTAACCAGAGACAGCATGGGTTTGTAACAAACAAGTCATGCCAGACTAATCTAATTTCCTTCTATGACAGAATCAGCGGCTGGGTTGATCAGGGAAATGCGGTGGATATAGTTTATCTTGACTTTAGTAAAGCATTTGATAAAGTATCTCATAGCATACTTATTGAAAAAATGACCAAATATGGGATCGACAAAGCAACTGTTAGGTGGATTCACAACTGGCTGAGTGATCGTTCTCAAAGAGTCGTCATAAATGGCTGCACATCCAAGTAGAAGAATGTCTCGTGGGGTAACACAAGGCTCTGTCCTGGGCCCAGTGTTCAACATTTTTATAAATGATCTGGAGAATTGAAATAATGGGAAACTGATCAAATCATGTCCTATGAGGAACGGTTAAAGGATCTGGGAATGTTTAGCTTTCAAAAAAGAAGGCTGAGAGGAGACTTAATAGCTGTCTACAAATATCTGAAGGGCTGTCACAGTGCAGAGGGATCAGCCCTATTCTCATTTGTACAAGGAAAGACTAGAAGCAATGGGATGAAACTGAAAGGGAGGAGACACAGATTAGATATTAGAAAAAACTTTCTGACAGTGAGGGTGATCAATGAGTAGAAGAGGTTCCCACGGGAGGTGGTGAGTTCTTCTTCAATGGAAGTCTTCAAACAAAGGCTGGACAAATATCTGTCTGGGATGATTTAGTGAAACCTGCATTGAGCAAGGGGTTGGACCAGGTGACCCTGGAAGTGCCTTCCAACTCTACCATTCTATGACCAGGGACTGCTCACCACGGCCCTCGGTCACTGTTTCAGGCTCTCGGCTATTTTAAATAGCTAGGAGCAAGGAGATTTTACATTTCCCGGGCCTTCCCCAGCTTCTGCGCTCGCGTCCGCCATTTTGGCAATGGGCGCATGCGCCGAATCTGGGATAAGGTCAGTGGATAAAAATCCCATCGCGGGACATTGCCAGAGGCCTTACATAAGTAATTTCACCTCACAGCTCAGATCTGTAATGGGAGGTGAAACTTTATTTTTTTTTACTTTTACATGATTACATGTGAATGCATCAGCCATTTTGGCGATGGGCACGTGGGCAGAACCCAGGGTAATGTGTGCAAATAAATCTGTGGGCCGTAGGTACGTAATTTCATCTCCCCTGGCGGATATGATCCGTGAGGGGAGGTGAAGTTCAAACTTTTTGACCTTTTTTTTTTACATGATCGCCGTTATCCATTGAATAATGGTGATCAACTGACTGGGAACCACATACATCAGTTCCCAGTCACATCTCCCTGCTCTCGGCTACTCATACTAGCCAGCAGCTGGGTGATGTTAAGTTTCCTGGGCCTGACGGCCTTCTGCTTATGCACCTGGCTCTTTACGTCTGGCGCGCATACACAGAAGGTGGCGTAAGGTTCTGGAAGGACCAGAACGCCATGGGACATCATGGAGGACAGAGGTGATTAGTTTCAGCTTCCCTTGTGGATCCAACTTTTTTTTTGCTTTAATGCGATCGCTGTTATCCATTGGATAACGCCAATTGCATATCGCTGCTCCTCATAACAGCTCCAGGTTGTTGGCTACTTCCAGCAGTCGATATAAGGGACCTGTAATGTCCACGGCCCCCACGGTTTAAATCCCTTGAGTGAGCGTGTTTTTACAGCCCTGGGGATTAAAGCCCACTTAGCTAGGACATAAAAACACTATGGGGCGGTCACTAAGGGGTTAAAGGACAAGTACAAATCGATCCCTTCTATAATGAGAGGTCTCTGAGTTAAGGTGTAGCGATCAAAATGGTATTAATTTAAATTGATATTTATATAGAATGGCCTTTTGAATCCTATTACCTTTTAAAATGGATTTGGACCTCCGAGTATCTCATGTATGAAAGATAGGATTAGACTGCACTGATTAAATAATACCATCTAAGCTCTCTATACTGAAGTTCAGTATCTCTGCTTGCTGTAATACCCCAACCTAAGTGGCATAGATAATATTGCCATGCTGCACAGCTAGATTGGCTAGTTAATGTTGGTTAGGCTATACTCAGCGAGTTACAGTAAAAGATCAGTATCTCTGCTTGCTGTAACATCTCAACGTAAGTAAGCAGCATAGATGATACTACTGTGCTAGGGTTAATCCAGTATATACATAAAGCTTTGTATATTATGAGCTATACGCTATATAACAGGGGTTAAGTTAGGATGGCTGGCTCTGGGGTGCTGTACATTCCTTATAGGTTATATAATGACATTCATAACATGTAGTATTGGCTCTTCCTGTGCATTGCAGTGCTAATTTCTGGATTTTCCAAGATGGCGGGTGCTGGTATGACATGACATGTGATGTGTGTTGATCACATGACATAATGTGTATCATGGGATCTATGATGCTGCCAGGAGGTGTTAACAACCAATCTACAGAGTTACTTCTGATTGGAGTAGAGTGACGCTCCCCCAGTGAATGGGGGCGGGGGCTTGGAGCATATATAGCTGCACTGGGCCAGTTGCAGTCATTATGCTGTCAGTCCACCATCAGGGCTGTACGGCTGCTGCTTATCTGACTTATTTTAGTGACAAACCTTTTTCCTGTTGCTTTAAAAATCCTCTGATGAAACATCAACCGTTATGATGTGGGAACATGCAGAGCGGGAGGGAATATAGAATAGATAATGATTTAAATTATTGATAGATGGCTGGCTGGACTGATATGCAAGTGAGACCATATATAAAATAAGAGCTATTTTCTGGCCAGTATCTGTTGAGCATGGCTAGTATAATCTATGTCAAGCTGGAGTATTACAGCAAGCGGGGATACTTACCTTTGCTGTAGCTGGCTTGGTATAGCCTAGCCAGTATTATCTAACCAATTTAGCTGTTCTTCGTGGTTAGTATCATCTATGCTGCTTAGTTAGGTTGAGATGTTACAGCAAGCAGAGATACTGACCTTTACTATAGCTTGCTCAGTATTGCCTAACCAGTATTTACTAGCCAATCTACCTGTGCAGCAGTAGCCAGTATTATCTAACCAATTTAGCTGTTCACCGTGGTTAGTATAATCTATGCCACTTAGTTAGGTTGGGGTATTACAGCAAGCAGAGATACTGACCTTTTACTATAGCTCACTCACTATTGCCTTACCAGTATTATCTAGCTAATCTATGCAACTAAGTTGGGGCTTTACAGCAAGCAGAGATACTGACCTTCCTTATAGCTAGCTCAGTACAGCTTACAGTATTTAGGCAATGCAGTCTAATCCTATCTCTCATACATGAGCTGCTGAGGTACAGACCCTTTCTAATCCGTAATAGGATTTGAATAGGCAATCAATTAACCATTTGCAATCCAATTTTGGATTCAGGGTTTCCTAGGGGGCTTTCTTTTTCTGCCATTATACAATGGCACCATCTGCTGGCTAGAGCCAGTACTGCGGTATGTGACATGCTGGAGAGGTCCCCGACAAGAGTAGCCAGTAATATACAGTAAGAATACCCTGCGAGGAATGTCTTCCGACATCAGAGCTGTACAGCCTTCAATCAGAATGTCTCCAGATGTCATACAGTGAATTGGAAAGGTTTATTACCACTTTGTATACACCTTTAACCCAGAGACCCCTCGTTATAGAAGGGAGCGAGTGTACTTGTCCTTTTAACCTTTTTATCACTTCTTCCTGTGAAGCTCAATCGTGCTGGTTTTGGGAGAGAGGTGGTTGGGTACAGTCACCTCCTTAGTGTTCAGTATTTTTCTATGTAACGTTCAGTTTTAGGCTCAATCCTGTGATAGAGCAATTATTGAATCTTCTAGCCCTCTGTTTGTTTGTTTTTTTTCTTCTCTCCATTAAAAATGACCATCTTCTCGTCTTCAGACTTCCAATATAAGTAACTGGGCAAATGATGTTAAGAATCTATTCTCAGATAATGAATTTCACGTGCAAGTCCAACATGTCTATCAACCAAACAATCAAATGAGCCTCGTGTGGCACAAAGTGTAAACTCTTGCTCACGACCTGAAGGTTGCAAGTTCAATCTCTGCATGGTTCAGGTAGCCAGCTCAAGGACGACTCAGCCTTCCATCCTTCCGAGGTCGGTAAAATGAGCACCCAGCTTGGTGGGGGTAAAAAATAAAATTACCTGAAAGCGCTGCATAAAAAGTTGGCGCTATACAAAAGATTTTAGATACCTTACACATCTTGAATGTCAGAACCAGGTGGGAGGGTCAAGCCTTGGGAAAGTATCTCGAACACTGAATTGTTCCCAGAGGTCTCGGAATAAACATAATGCTCTTAGCTAGCGTACATATTCCTTCCTTTTAAGCCTCTTTCACATTGGTGCTTTTTGCCGCGATTTAGCGTGGCATTCTGAGCGCCGCGTCTTATCTCCGTATACCGCTCCTGTTTGCAATGGAGCCACCTTTGAACGAGTCTGTTCTATTTTTGACGTTTAGCGTACCTTTATCCATGATGAGGTACGCGAAACTCCACTGACGGCCGCAGAGAGCTACGGCTGAAAACGAAAGTAAAGTCGCGGCTAAGTGCTGGGATTTGAAATCGCGGTGCTTTGTAGTGCTGTGCTGTGAGGGAGGCCTTATGAAAATTTGGGGGAAAAAATTGTTGGGAGCTCTTTTGAAAATAGTGATTTGAGAAAGCCATGTAAATTCTCCAGTGACTCTGAATATGAAAAAATGAGTCTGCTTTAAATAACTATGGAGTCTTAAACCTGAGGGATTAAATGAACAACTATCCTTTTGCAGCATATCTAGAATGACTTTTTGTAGTAAGCCGCTCCTCTGTTGGGGTTTTATCTTTTCCTCTTTGGATTCTTCCCACTATATGGGACTCTTTTATAATCCCTAGATCCTTACTATGGCTTACCCTAGATGATGTTGGTTTTCTATAGCAATATTTTTTGGGGACATCGTACCAACCTCTGCATCGATTCCTATGGTCCTTTTTTCAGCGTTTTACTCACCCTTAGCTGGCTCCACACGGGCGATTTGTGATTTTGCTGCGAGAAAATCGTGACAATTTGCATCTTCACAGCGATTTGTGAGCGTCAGTGATGCTTTTCTTGGAGAATAATCTCGCATCGCTGCCGCCTGCAATGACAATTATCGCTTGTCAATGTGACTTAGTAATGTTAAAATCGCATCACACCACAATGTGTTTGTTGATACCACATTGCAGAAAGATAGAACAAGCCACGATTTTTTTTATTCCCCCCCCCCCCCGCTCCCCCAATATCACATCAGTGAAAACATTTTGCAGATGGAAATGAAACCATTGTAAGTCATTGGTTTCATATTTTGCTTTTTTACTGGCTATCGCAGCAGGCAAAAATCGTGCAATGTTTCTCCCCTGTGTGGAGCCAGCCTTATACTTAACAGCTTCTCTGCGTTTGCACAGGAGATATCATTTGCAAGGGACTGCCGGCGTCTTTGCGCCTGTGTCCATTATGGTCACCTGATCGGGGTTGGGTGTGGCTTCTTAGCTGCGTCATCTGATGGTCGGTCTGGACTTTGTGGCCGGGTTTTGAGTCTGCACAGGTTTTCCCTGATACTGTGATGGGAGTATGGGGGAGATACTCTCGGTCTGTGATTGGCTGGAGTGAGAGGCACGTTAGGGAGGCCATTTAAAGCTATCTCCATTCATTATCCATAGCTGCCCTAATCACTACTAGTTCACCATCAGAGCTGGTGGCATGTTTGTTTGTTTTTTTCCCCATTTATCGCTGTCAATTTACCATCAGAGTTGACAGTATCTGATTGCTCTAATTCTTTAATATTGCTCCTGAGGAATTTGCTATGAAGGAAGAGTGTTTAGCGTTTAGTTCACATTGCAGAGTGTGTCATTCATTTTTTAGCCTCTAGATTTTGTACTTGGTCTCTCTAGGTTTGCTGACCTCACTAGCTCTCATTTACTAATGCTCTGTGGTTGCACACAGGTGGATGGAAGCTTTCATCATCATTCCCTGACTGCACACCAGAGCATGCATTAACCTAGCAGAGTTTCATTCCAAAATTCAGATTTCCTAATGTCTCGGTTGCTGATATCACTAGTCTAACTAATGGTCGGATATACACAGGTGCATAGGAGTTCTCATCACCACTCCCTGATTACACATCAGTTTATCATCGGTTGAGGGTTTGAAGCATTTGCGCACAATATATCCAGTCATATAGGTTTACCATCAGCATCTATGATCTGTTCTGGTTCTGTACACGGGTGGATGGGAGCCATATCAGTATTACCTGATTGTCCATCAGAGTAAAAGTCATTTATCACTTTCTGATCAGCTGGCATTTTGTGGGTTTACTATCTTTTTATTTGTGGCCGTTGATCCATTGTGAATCACTGCTTATGTCTCACCCCATTATTGATGATCACTTTTTATGGTCTCGATGGCAGACTATTTGTCATCTGTTCCTCTGCATTTTAACTTGGGGTGATTAGACAAGAATATCTTTTCTCTATAGGGCATTTTATGAGTTATGTTAATGGGTCAGTTAGAAGCCAAAGCTAGTGTATCATGCATTGAAATTGTTCATAGGAGAACTCAGTCATTTCATCCTGCCATAAATCAATCTGTAAACTGCTCCCAAGTCTATGTTGGAGTAGTATAGTGTCTACATATCATTGATAGTGTGATAGCCAACCCCCTTCCGGAGGCTGGATTCCCACTAACATAAGTATATGTTATGCCGTCCCCTTCATTCCCTCCTAAATCAGTATATTAACGCAGAAATCTGAGTCCTCTGACGTATCATGATATATACTGTGTTTTATCAACTTCTTCCCACAGAGTATCATAAAGATTTCTTTATAGCCTTTATGCAGCCCTCTCCACAAAATATAGACATGGAACAATTTCAGAAAGTCTGTGCTCGTAAGAAGTGTAGTGATCAGTTACTTACTGGAGGAGGAGGATCTATTGCTCATAGCCCCCTTCCCTCTTCCCCTTTCCTCTTTCCCTTCCCAAAGACATAGGTCAGGGTGGATCCAATCAATAGAATGTTGAAGGTACAAGATTTTTCTTTTTTAAAAAAAAAAATACACAGGGCAGGTTGCAACGCATTTCAGTTACATGTAGTCTCCTTTCTCAAGCATAACCACATCAAAGTACAACTTATATAACCATAGAGGAAATGCAACACACAAAGTAGTGAAATGAAGAGCACTAATGCTCTAATAGTTACATTACTGTGGTTTAGAGGGACGTCTCTGGGTTGAGGATAGAAAGCAATCCATATATTAACATACTGGTTGATTTTCAAAAAGCAGATTTGACTATAAATACATTTTGGCACATCATCCATATTATGAACGAATACCTTGTGAGAACAGATGTGAAGGGAAGGTATTTTTAGGGTGAAAAAGGCTGCATTAAGAAGGAACACAGTGGGGAATCTCGCTCACATCTTCCTGTTTTTTATGTCGCGCACATTACATCATCATGATGGCAACAGATGGATGATGCATGTTGCTGTGGGCGAGCGCTGTGTCTACACTAAGGTATCACGCTTCATGACAGTGACTTACGATACCTTTGTTTTGGTAAAGGAGGTGGTTTGCCAGTTGGCAAATGTGTCCTCAGGTAGACATTACACGCAGTAGCGTCATAGAGCAGCAACACGTGTCGCCTTTGTGTGGAATGTTTGGCATCTCGCTGTTTGTCAGAAATCTGCATTGGTATAGGAGTGCCGTGCGGGGAGGCAATTAAATCCACCAATAGAGGCGCCCTCCATTAACAATAGGGGTACAGCGATTTAGATATACATCAAATGAAATCTGGACATGCATAATCGTAAGGTAAAACCACATGTACATAGTGTAATAAAACAATAATAAAGTGTGGTGGATGCATTGTATAAACATCTAATAATGGTTACATAATACTAATCCATAGCATAATTTTTTTTCGAGAAGAAAAACCATGCTGAAGCAGTGAAATAAAGTAACGCAAGGATAAGATCGGAAGAGATTTGAAAATATTAAAACCTAAATATATAGGAAAACAAAGCATTTCTACAAGACACTAACCTATTGGGGACAAATGTTCAAACGCAAAATCCAGAAAATCTTTCTGAGGTTGGAGAATTTCCCTCATAATTGTTTTTCAGGTGTAGTAACCTCAGACGGCTAGGGTTGCTACGAGGGACTGCTAAGTCTTTGGCTTTACCCAGAAAGAAATGAGGTAGATGAAACTTTACATTTATTCCACATACTCCTCCACTGATGTCAACCAACTCCTTACATCGCTATTCCAAGTTCTGTAAGCCTTGCAAAAAGGATTTCGGTTGTGCCTCAAACCAGTCATCCGTAGCAGCCATGGCATCAGAAATGGTGTGAAATTTGGCCCCCTTGAGGTGTTTCTTCAGGTTTGGAAGCAGATGATAGTTGGAGGGAGCTAGATCTGGTGAACAAGGTGGGTGGTCAACCAGCTGGAAGCCTAGCTCCACCAGTTTTGCCGTGATGGCTTGTGCAGTGTGAGCGGCAGCGTTGTCTTGCAGGAACAAGATTCCTTTGGACAGCTTGCCGCGCATTTAAGCCTTCAGAGTTGCCTTCAATTTGTCCAAAAGTTCAATGTAATACCTTGCATTGATGGTGAACCATTTTGAAGGTAGTCCACTAGCAGCACATCCTCCTTATCCCAGAACACAGACGCCATCACCTTAATGGCTGATTTTTGCACCCTGAACTTCTTTGGGTGAGGAGAACCCACTGTGCCTCCACTCTTTTGACTGCTCCTTGGTTGCAGGGTCAAACAAATAAATCCAGGTCTCATCCATAGTGACCAGCCGATCCAGGAAGTTCTGATCAGTCCGGAAACGCTGACAAATGGACCGGGAAGTTTTCACTTGCATGCTTTTCTGATCTGTTGTCAAACATTTGGGGACCCACTTTGCAGATAGCTTCTTAATGTTCATGGATAATGATACAAACACGTTCACGAGAAATCCCCATGATGTCTGCTATTCCTTTAGCTGAAATTCGCTGATTTTCTCAATTATGAGGTTGTGCACAGCATTGACGATCTTAGGAGCAGCAACCACTCTCGGTCGTCCAGGACCGTTGTAAAAACGGTGGTAGTCTCATCAAAGCGATGAATAGCAGCCTGGCATATATGTTAGGAGTCATTTGTAACTGCTTGTCTGTTAAGCTGGTGTTTAGGGACCAAGTATATTTTCTCTGCATGCTCCATTATTGGTTAGCAAGCAGACTAATTATTGGAATTGCAAAACCCTATGCACTTTTACTTTATGGTCGGGGTTTTATCCCCTAAACTTATAGCGCATAGGCGCTTTTTAGTATATTTGACGCTCTTCTTGGGGATATTAGATTTTCTGACATTGTTTTTTCAGAAGACCCCAATTATGGCGCATTCTCTGATATCTTGTCACTACAACATGCAGCGAATAAAACCAGGCTTTGTAATGACGAACTCCCCTTCTTAGAGGTGTTTTATCTTGTGAATATACAGAGCGGGTAAAGCAGGCGGAAACCAACCTGTTCAGAAGTGTAGTTCCTCTGGTGCATCGCCTCCTTTAAATCTGCTAACATAACCATAAGGATCCTGTGTGGCGTCTTCCCTCGGGGTACATCTGTCTCACTAGTATAACAATTTGCTATTTTATCGTGGGGGTTGTTTTAAAAAGGACCATGTACTTGGTTACATTTATTCTACTTTTTTGCCCTGGCAGAATGTTCTATACAGATAGATAATGCTTATTTCTGTGATGTACATAGAAAAAGCCTTTACTATTTCAGTTTTCACTAGCGCTCTCCATGAGATTGACAATAGACATATTTACCTTGTCAGGAGGAATAAGTCTATAAAAATCTGCAGCAGACCCTCAATAAATCTGATGGGAAAAGAACGAGACAGGTCATCATACAGTTTTTGCCAACATGCGTAAAACCAAACCTTTATCGGGTTTGTGGGATTTTTGTGCCCCCACGTTGTGTAGCAACTGCTTTACAAAGTAACTCTTTCCAGAGTTAGATTGGCCCGCTAAGATACACGAGAAGGGGGGTTGCAATCGTGTCCACCATATCAATGCTAATAGGTGTTAAGCTATGGTGCAAATTCACCCAATCATCTCACGCGATTTTGGCGGTTTGTGTAGTGGTGGTGCACCACGGTAGCGATACTTATTTCTTACAACTCTTGGTTAGGAAAAGCAGTTAGGCTATCATAATGCATAAAATCAAATGATATTACGGGGTTGCAAGTGTTTTGTGTATCTATAGCGGTGGATTTCACAGTAGCGGAACAAATATCCATAAGGTAGGGTTGTAAAATCATCTAATAGGTGTTTCTTTGTATAAACACACTTCTTCTTTGTGCAGCATCCGAGGAGCGGGCCCACAGCCAAGGAGATGGTGGAGTAGATGAGGAATACTTGTTACGGTGGCTCTACCATGACCTCGCCTAAGGGCAGCCCGAGACCCGTCCAAGTTACTACAGGGGGAGGTCACAGGGAAAGACAGTTAAAAATTACCTTGAGTCTTATCACTCGTGATGCCATCATTCCATCCTCTGTGCTGAAACTGGATGTTATAATAGTCCACAGGGTAACTTTTCATGGACAAACCGGGAATGGTTGGTAGTGTCTGTCTTAGTTTTAACTTCAGAACAGTTCAAACAAACACTAGGGTACTGACATAAATTATCCTTCCAGAAGGTGCTGCGACAGGGAGGACGTTTTGGGACGACTCCGGACAATCCACTGGCTAGTTATCTGTGAGACATAGATATAGATTTATATTCTATATTCACGGTCACATGACATACAACATATTTCTCAGACATAACCCAGACGTTAACCCACTCAGTGCTGCAGAGGTGCAATACACATCAAATGCATACAACACAGAAGACGCTGACAACACATTGCACAAGACAAACCTTTAACATTATAGAGGGGCCCCGTTTAACTCTGGGCCACTACATTTGTTTTTCACAGTGGCCTTGTTTCAGTGTCTGAAAACTTATTTGTTCTATACCCAGGCTGCTCTACGCTGATTTTCTGTGTTTCATAGGATGTGAATCATAGACTGGTGGAGTTGGAAGGGATCTCCAGGGTCATCTGGTCCAAGCCCCTGCTCAGTGCAGGATTCACTAAATCATCCCAGACAGATATTTGTCTAGCCTTTGCTTGAACACTTCCATTGCAGGAGAACTCGCCGCCTCCTGTGGTAACCTGTTGCACGCATTGATCACCCTCACTGTCAGAAAGTTTTTCTAATATCTAATTTTGTCTCCTACCTTTCAGTTTCATCCCTTTGCTTCTAGTCTTTCCTTGTGCAAATGAGAATAGGGCTGATCCCTCTGCACTGTGACAGCCCTTCTGATATTTGTAGACCGCTATTAGGTCTCCTCCCAGCCTTCTTTTTGGCAAGCTAAACATTCCCAGATTGTTTAACCGTTCCTCATGGGACATGATTTGCAGACCGCTCACCATCTTACTAACTCGTCTATGAACTTGCTCCAGTTTTGCCTTTTTAAAGTGGGATGCCCAGAACTGGACACAGTATTCCAGATGGGGTCTGTCTAAGGAAGAATAGAGGGGGATAATCGCCTCACGTGAGCTAGACTCTATGCTTCTCTTATAACATCTTAGAATTATTTGCCTTTTTGGCAGCTACATCATTGTTGACTCATGTTCAGTCTATGATCTATTAGTATACCCAAGTATTTTTCACATTCTGCTTAGCCCAATTCCTCCCATTCTGTATGTGTTCTTTCATTTTTTTGCCCAGGTGTAGGACTTTGGTATTTAACAATGAGAAATGAATTCAGTTAGTCGCCTCCCACTGTTCAAGCTTTTCTAAATCTTTTTGAAAACGCTCTCGCTATCCCTCCTGTCTTGCTGTCCCTCCTAACTTTGTGTTGTCTGCAAATTTGATCAGTTTCTTATCAATTCCATCCCCCAGATCATTTATAAAAACGTAAAACGCGGGGCCCAGGACAGAACCTTGTGGTACCCCACTTAATATATTCTTCCACTTGAATATGCAGCCATTTCTGACCACTGAGTACGATCACTCAGCCAGTTGTGAATCCACCTGAGTTGCCTTGTCAATCCCATATTTGGTCATTTTTTAATAAGTATGGCATGAGATATTTTTGTCAAATGCTTTACTAAAGTCCAAGATATACTAGATCACCGCATTATCCTGATCAAGCCAGTCGGGGATTCTGTCATAGAAGGAAATTTAGATTCGTCTGACATGACTTTTGTTACAGACCCATGCTGGCTTTCCTGGTATAAGATAGATGAAAAGTGATCTCACCTCTTTGCCAGGTTGTGTTTGCTCCTTTTTTCTATTTTCATTAGCAGGACTATTCCCACGCCCTTCACCACTTAGTCGCAGTGGTCTCTTTTAACACAGACCTAATAAATCCGGGAGCTCAGGCTATGTGAAAAAAGTTATCCTGCTTTTATTCATCAGTGCTCATATATCAGGATTGCGTTTCGATAACTCAGAACCTTGTTCCCCTCATCTCGACATTACTTCCTGTTTCCTTAAAACCAACTTTCATTAAAAACACCTGATTTTTAACCCTTTACTACCTCAGTGTTTTGGGAGCAGAGAGGCAGCACTACCCAAGATTGCCATATTGCCATTTAACCCATTATTCAAATGATTAGTTATAAGTTTTCAATTTTTTTTTCTTCTCATTAACATAGGTTGTTTTTCAAAAGATGAATCCATTGTAAGTTCTTATTCACTGCTTATCATATACGCTATAATACTGCACTCATCCTTTTACATGCTATATTTATGTCAAGGTTTTGTTTTTAATACGTTGTTCCTTGTAATTAAACACACTCCTAACAAGAAACCTCGTGAAAAGATGCTGTTTAAATTGAAAAGTTCGGCTTTTATCTTGTAAGCATCCAATAGCATCTTTAATTTTTTTTTTTTTTTTGCTTTTGACATCCACGCCGTGGTTGCCGATGACCGTGGAAGGTATTTTAATCTCTTCCATCGAGCGTGTAAAAATATCCCAACCCAAAGGGTGATTTTTTTTTTTTCTTGGTAGCTCTATGGCTCTCTGTAGCATGACTGAAGTCCCAGTTTGTTAGAGCCTTGGAGACTCTCCCTCGTGTAAATGAATTCATCTTTCGCATTCCAGGATGTAAGATCGCCATTCTGCGACAGTCTGTTTAGCAAAAGCTTTTTTATTTTTTATTTTTTGAACCGTGGATTGACATGACTTACAATCTAATGAATAGTATTTTTACTAGGAGCGGTATTTGACAATTGCTGATGACCAGTTTCACCCAGAGTTACAAGGTTTTAAAGTTGCTAACTGTTTTGCAAGCTGTTTAGCGTGTACCAAGTATCTTTGTAAAACATTTGTGTTTTTTTTTATTCTTCACATCTGGTATATCACTACGCTGTAGAATTGCGTTTATTTCAGCATCAAGCCGATGAATATGTCGTATGTTTGGTGTCATTTGTAATGGCTTGTCTTATCTTTTTAAGCCCATGTATGGGCACCAAGTATGTTTTCTCCACATCCTCCATTACTAGTTGGTAAGCACTTATAATTTATTGGGATCGCAAAGCCCAAGAACGAACCTATAAAACCGCCGACCTGATTTTACTATACGCTTTTTCTTTACGGCCAATGTTTTATTATCCAACCGCCTTATAGCACACCGCCACTTTAGTATCTTTCTGCTTTGCCTTTTTAGAGGTATCCTAGCTTTTTAAGATATTTTTAAAGTGATCTCCGCTATGGCTGTGATTTTATATCTTTTGCCTGTGTTGCGTAAAATAGACTTTCTGATGGCTGGTTTTGCCCTCACCAGACTTCTTAAGAGAGCCCAATTGTGCCGTATTCTCTGACATCCTGTCAGCCCAAAGTATGAGGAATAAAATAAGTCGTGAAAAAAGGCAAACTCACTTTTTAGAAGCATTTTTTTTTGTGGATGTACAGTGCGTAAAATGGGGGGGAAACAAACCCGTCTTCAAGCGATGCTCCTATTGCTTCTTAAGTCTACTAGCAGGTATCCATAAGGAGTGTGCGTGGCTTCCTCAAAAGCTTCTAAGAATAAGCATGTCTTCCTGGGGTACATCTCTTTAGTTATTGTGACCAATTTGCAATTTATCGTAAGGAGTTATTGAAAAAGGGCCATGTACTAAGTGTTTATATTGATCGTATGGCTTTTCTTACCTTAACAAAATGTTCTGCACAAGGTACAAAATGCTCAGATTTCTGTGATGTACATGCTTGGTAAATGCTTTATTTCGCTGTTTTCGCTGGCACTCTCCATGAGATCAAAAATTGTCAAATTTACCTTATCAGGTGGAAATAAGCCATAGTCCTATGAAGGTCTGAGGTAGGCCCTGATAAAAATCTAATGTAAGGAAAAGAGGCAGAGTTCATCAGAAACCATCTGCCAACAAGAATAAAACCCAGATGATGCCATAAGGCAGAGTTGTGTTGTGTAGCGGCCTTGTTTCGATGTCCCAATACTTATTTCTTAAAACTTCCGGCTGCTCTACGCTGATAGTTTTTTTGCATTTCGGGGTTTGTGTTGAGGATAATCCAAAACCAAATCTTTCAGGCTGTCCAAATTTGAGCTGAGTGTTGCCAACATTTAAAGTTATACCTTTAACTTTTAACACGATTTTAATCATGTTCAGCTTGTACCCATAGGTTTTGGGTCCCGCAGATACAAACTCAGTAATGTATCGGTCATCGGGGATCTCGCTGGTCAATTCACCCAGATAGTCGCCTAACAGCAGATTCCACTCTCCTGGCCAGTGTACAAAAATGAAAATCTGTCGTGATAGACAGTATTCCTGTAGTCTTTCCAGAAACAAATAGAGCTCTAGGCATGCGTAGACTGTTGTAAAGTAGGCTATAAAGATGTTGGTGTCTTTTGACAGTGTGGTGCGCTCGTGTATTTCCACGAAGTTGGCTTTTTTATCATTGATAAAATTCAGGCCTGAAATTTCATAGTGAGGTAGAAACACAAGTAGTATTACGTCCATACCTCATATCAAGCCCCCCCCTTTTGGAAAATGACAGGTGCCACGTCACTTCCCATGACCTTTAACCCTCCCCCTTTTGGCGTGCCATCTGGCAAAACCTCTGTTTTTTGAACTGCGGATTGACATGACTTACAATTTCATGAACAGTATTTCTATTATCAGGAGAGATATTTGACAATTGCTGATGACGAGTTTCACCCGCAGTTACAAGGTTTAAAATTGGTATATGCTAAACAGGACACAAAAGAGCTAAGTATCTTTGTAAAATATCTGTAGTTTAATTTACACATCAGGTGTCAACGCTGTAAAATTATGCTAATTTCATCAAGGCAATGAATAGCCGACTGTTGTATGCTCGGTGTCATTGTAACGGATTGCCTTATCTTAAGATCATGTTTAGGCACGAAGTACATTTTTCTCTGCATGCTCAATTATCAATTGTGCAAGCTGATTCGTAATTATTGAGATTGCAAAACCCAAGAGCGATCCGATAAAACCGCCGACCACTATACGCTTCTTTTTTCTTCACGGCCAGTGTTTTTATCACCCATCCGCCGTATAGCACACCACCATTTTTTTTGTATCTTTTTCTAAGTAGCTTTTAGAGGTATCCTACCTTTTTAAAAAAATATATTTAAAGTGATCTCCGCTATGGATGTAATTAGATTGTTGCTCGCGTTGCGTGAAATAGACTAACGGCTGGTTTTGCCTTCACCAGACCTTTTTTTTAAGAGCCCAATTGTAATGTATTCTCTCAGACATCCAGTCTGCACAATGTGCAAGAAATAAAATAAGTCGCAAAAAAGACTCACTTTTTAGAAGCATTTTTCTTGTGTGGATATACACAGCGGGTAAAGTGCGGGGAGGGGGGAATCTGTTTCAAGCGATGCTCCTCAGGCGTAACTGCCTCTTAAATCTACTAGCAGATATCCGTAAGGAGCGCTCATGGCATCCTCAAAAGCACGTCTTCCCAGGGTACATCTTTCTAGCTAGTGTAAAAATTTGGAGCTTATCATGAGGACTTTTAAATAAAACCATGTAATTGGTATTTAAATTTTATTGTACGTCTTTTTTTGCCTTGACATATTCTCTGCACAAGGTACAAAATGCTCAGATTTCTGTGGTGTACATACTAGGTAAACGCTTTCTCTATTTTGTTCTCGCTGGCACTCACCATGAGATCAACAATGGTCAAATTTACCTCATCAGGTAGGAATAAGTCATCTATAAAAATCTGAGGCAGGCCTTCCATAAATCTAATGTTAGAAAAAGAGGCGGAGAATCCGTCAAAGCGGCTGCCAACAGGAATAAAAATAGGATATTGCTGGGAATATGGGATATATGCGTTGCAGAGTTATATAACAATTGCTTCACAAAGTAACTTTTCCCAGAGTTAGACGGGCCTGCTAAAATACAAGAGAAGGGGTGTTGCAAACGTGTTATTCAGAGATAGAGAAAATCCCAAGATCAAGATTTGTAATGCCTTTCACAGTTAGGATTAAATAAAAACATGCAAACTTTATTAGAATATATCTAAAACCAAGGCACCAATTGGGCAAATAGTTAGTTGATTTCCGAAATCTCATTAGATAGGGAAATCCATATAAACGTGAAATTCACAGGTCGCCGCTTATGTGTCAAAGACTTATAGAGTTATTGGACGTCATATCTGATCATCCTAATATAGGTATATCAATCCAAGTAATACTTGTATAGTAATGTTGAATGTCGACACAGCGGTGGTGTTACTCATAAAACTGTTTCTATATTATGAAACTAGCCATATTAGGCATAATAGCCTCCAGCAATACAATAATGCGTCTCGTAGCTCACAGAGCTATGTTCATCATAGGGCTCTGGAGGAGGACATGATTAGTCTTTTAGGAGTGCATTAATTTTTCTGATATGGATAGTTGTAATGATATTAATAAAATTTCCTCCTTTAGAGCAATATCCTTATCTGAAAGCCGCACCACGGCCTTTTGTGTGATATTGTGTTATTGCTTATTCGTTTAGTGTTTTTGCTTCTTTGACTATATTTTGGCTCACTTTTTTTGGCTCAACGCGTTTCCCCGCTAGGTAGCAGCGGTTCATCAGGAGTATATCGAGCCTACACTTCCAATATCAGAAGGAACTGTTGTATAAAGCGAAGATGGTTCTTTTATAGTGACTGGGTAATTTATGATGATGACTGTTAGAAGTGCCCAGTCAGTTCGTCCTTTGAGAACGGTCTCTGTGGACAATGTATGTTTTAGTTTTTCATGTTGCTAAACCAACCTAAAATTTGAACACTATTAGGGACCCAGCAAATGAGAACCAATTGGTTTATGGGGCCTAAGGAAGTGTCTCTGGGTAAATAGGACTAAGCATGCATAGGGCAGATGCCTATGAATTAACTGCATGCAGGATAATATACGTTGCGGAGACTGTAAGGAGCTGCCCTGTAGCTTGGATGAATACACTACGCTTGCTCCTCTTAGTGCCTCTATCAGTATGTAAGGCTGCAACTTAGAGTAGACCTCCTAGTCCAAACGGACCACTGAGGTGCACGCGGAAAGAATAGGATCTATGAAGTCCGAACTGTATACCACCCGAGATAGTATGAGGGGATATGCCATTTGGATTCCGGCTTAAGTGCCCTAAAAGTCCTTAAGTAATCAACATGAAGTAAGTTAGGACGAACACTGAGAACCAGTATTCAAGTGCTCCACAAGTATTGCATCAGCCCAAGACACAGGATGTTAGGTCTAAAAGAGCCTCTTAGAGCAGGTTTTGGAGCGACAGAAACATAGTGCAAGGTATAGAGCCTCCGGCCTGGATGGTAGGACGGGGCATAAAGACAGGAGCTGTCTCGCCTGCGTTAAATAGTGCCTGGGTTCCCTCCCCCTATGGGGGAGTGTTTCAGTAGCAACCAATCACTGCATCTAAGTGAGCTGTCACAATGAGAAGCCTCACTTGTGGTTTAACTTACACGCTTTCCTAAAATACCATCCTTACAGTTGGAAAGGATAGATGCAAACAGTAATAGTTGATCGCCGCTTACATCAACATGATCCCTAAACCAGGCTAATATCGGGCCTCACGTGGAGTAGAGGGGGTCACGCCCCTAGATGTGACGTTGCAGCCGCGTCGCTCCATCCTAAAAGGAGGGGAGAGTCACGCCCCTAGGTGTGACGTCGCGGCAGTGCTCATAGGAACTCAGGGAGGAGCGACAAAGGCCTCTTAGTGGAGTGGTGCAGGGCAGGCCGCCCCGATGTGATAAGTCACACCTCCATTGTGATGTTGTGACTTCGCGTCCCACCCCTAGGTGTGCCTTCATTGCGGCGCTGTTGGAGGCTCAAGGAGGGGCACGATAGTGAGCGGTCTGCCCCGATGTACTGAGACGGCCCCCCCCCCCCCCCCGTTGTGACGTAGTGGCATTGCTGTCCCCCCCAATGTGATGTATGGCGTCAGCAACATAAGGGGGTGGAGTTATGACGAGACAAGTGAAATATAAAAGGCAGGTAGGAAGTAATTCAAATGAATAAAAGCGCCTATTTAAATGGGTGATTATTAGAATCCACACATGGATATAATACATTAAAGGGGAAGGCTTGCAATGGGATCATCCCAGTTGTATCGCATGACTCATAGATGACCGCAGCCATCTTGGTTAAGGGAAAGATGCCCATTCAAGCAGACGATCCTAGGAAGATATTGTAAGGGCAGGTATCCCTTCTCAAAAGGACCACCACAGCACTGGCCATGACATGATGGGGCAAAGTGCCCATAGTCCCATGATTGATGTGGACCATTTGACACTCAGAAGCCCATCGTCTTATGATTAGATAGGGGCCAGTATGTAATGGCTGTATCGAATCTCTTCCCTGTGTGTGGAAATAATAAAATCCTAATACATGATGCCCTGTAGGGGATTGTGGGTCCCAAGTAAGTATTGCAGGGATGAGTGATTGTGCTAAAGTGCGTCAAAAGTTGGAACAAGAATAAACACTATTTTAATTTCCAGATTGTCTTCCGATCCTGGTAAGTACAGCTTATAAGAAGCAATTAAACACGAGGTGATCATTTAATCCATTGGGTTTAACAGTCCCAAGGCAGTATATCCAGGCGGCCTCTTTTTGTAGCAAAAGTTGTTCGGTGTTGCCACCTCTCATATCTCTTCTGACAAGTTCTATGCCTTGGAATTTAAGGCAGCTTGGATCACCATCATGAGCGTCTCAGACGGGATCAGCCACTGGCGTGCTTTCTTTCCTTCTGTTTCTGTTATGTTCTAAGATACGTCTTCTGTTTCACCGTGGGGAACCACAAGAATAATAAAACTTAACTTTTATTATTAGTGCAAATAAAAGATCAAATAATAAAATTATTTTTGTGCGTGTTACTGTGATAGAATTTCCTATGCTAATACAACAAGGGAGAAATCCGATTCGTTGTCTTTTAGTGACTCCTAGAGCCTATATCATCTTACACACAAGGGTGTTATATAAAAAGATGCGTTTATAGTTGAAATACGCAAAATAGCTAGAGCACGGTTTCTTATTTCTTCTCTTATGATGGAGTAGTAGTATGACTAGTAGAGCGAAATAGAATCTTAGTTCATTAGATACGGAGCATGCTCATAGGTATGCGTTATCCCAAATCATGTATGCGTTATCTTGCCTAGACTTATTTCTCCTCTCCCATAGTTGAATAATTTATTAATTGAGAGTCGAGTGAGATATTTATTGGTTATAGGCAGGACACGTCAATTAATGCGTACTGTATCAATTAATACACGCATTATTTTCCCTTGGGGTAAGGATACCATAGAACATAATACACCTCTTTGTTCTCATAGAAAAAATCACTGAAGCAGGACGAACACCAGATGGCCAATTTAGACTAATAACTGTAGGGTTCGAGAGAAAAAAACTAAAATATAACTTTTATTAAATATTGCATTAAAAGGGAACTTGGAATACAAGTTTCCGAGGGACACACAAAAAACATAAAAAGAATTGCTCCCCAGCGGGTAGTCCCAACAATGCTCTAGTGAGGGATGCCGTATTTCATGAAGAGCAATTAGCTCCAGTTTAGTACGAATAGATGTTACGGCTTTGACGATAGTCAAAGGCTACCCTATAATGCAAATGGTGTAGCTAAAGCCGTTTAATTGAAGGGTCAACCAGACTAGTATATTCAGAGTTTACTCAGAAATTTCCTTGGTCTACTGATAGAGAAATCCTTGGTTTGGTTTGTGCCTGGGGTATGTATAGTTTCCCTTTTTTATAGCACACTTTCTAGTTAAGACCAGACGGAAATTTCTACTGAAAGGAATCTTACCCTGTCAGGAGATGGTGCACCGGATATAGATAAATCCCTGTTTTGTGCACCATCTAACTGAAAGTCACAGGGACTATGGGTAGACTCCTTTCACGAAAGAGGACGATATCAATGGACCGTACTTAACAGAAAACAGCCATAGGCTGCATATAGAGGATAAAGACGTCGCTTTCCAATGAAATACGCGGTTCAACGCGTTTCTGCTGCAATCATCGCAGCGTCATCAGGAACCTATTTCCTAGCAGTACGTCAGACAGAAAGGTAGAAATATCCTCAATTGCTAAACAGTAGCGCAAGCCAAACTGTAGCAGGAGATATAGAGAGGAGAGATAGAAGATGCTATCACTAAGAAGAATTAGAAATTCCCCCAGAGATTCCCCCTCAAAATAAAAAAGACCAGAGTGGTAGCAGCACCAGCCCTTGTGGTAGTGCTGCTACATACTGGCACATACTATGTCGCGACACTGACCTGACAGATTACTTACCCGAGAAACCTCATTACCTTTTAAGAGAGGAAGAAATCTGGGTGATCGTCTGGTCCATAGCCACCTGAGTCAAACTTTACAACAGAAAACCTGGCTAGCGTCTGATTTTACCCAAAAGGTTGCTACCCGTGTGCAGGATGTAAAGCTTGCAAATTCATTCAGAGAGGGCGCACTTTTAGAAGCTCCTCTACCGGGAGAGAATACTCTATTCGCGACTTCATCAATTGTAGGTCTCAGTACGTGGTATATAAGGCAACATGCCCGTGTCCCCTCGACTACGTGGGAAAAACTACCCAACAGTTATGCCGACGATTGTTGGCACATATCGGTAACGTAGACCGAGGGGAACAGACGAGTTTATCGACACATGTAAAAGAACACCATGGAAATGACCCGAATGTTCTCAAGTTTCAGGGTCTCGAGATATTAAGAGACAATGGGAGACGCGGCAATTGGGATCGACAATTGTTGCAAAAAGAGAGCCAATGGATTTATCGACTGGACTCCTGCACCCCCAGAGGCTTGAATGAATGCCAGTCCTTTTCTTCCTTTATTTGAAATTCCTCCGAAAATCACTAACATGCTGGGACTATAAACATAAGAATTGCGACTGTCATTTATCATATGACATATGGGATATCTTTATTAATATTGCCTTTATAACTGCAATGTTAACTCTCACAATAACCTATCTGAACATTCATGTTGTTAAAGGTTATTAGAGCTATGTTATAACCTCCATAACCTCAAATATGATTCAGATTGTCCATCAAGCCTGAATAACATCAGCCCACACTGTATAATAGAACACAGTACAGTGAAGAAGGCATAATATAATGAGGGAATTAACATACACATCAGTATGTTAATTATAAACAACTAGTTATAAGATATACCTATAATGTAGTAGTCCATGAGCAATAGCTCTAATATCCTCTTATGGTGTCTAATAATGAATCATACTAAACTAAATGTCTGATTCACAGAATGTTTGCATTATTGCACTAGAGGTCCAAATGATTCTATACTGCAGCACTTCTGCTTATTCATACAAATGCCCATAAACAAGGGGCAGATGCACCAGTTCCTTCATACGTCGCTACCTTGAAACCTGGCGTTAGTTGGTTGCCATAGCATTGAACTATAGCCACGTCATCGGACGGCTCCTGACGCTTGGTTGGCATATGATTGGCAATATAACGTTAAGGCTCCATTGCGCATGCGCAAGACTTATGAAGCATCGCGAGATTTCGATGGAAGGTGTGCAACGTGTCTGTAAGCTTATTGGAGGCACGCTAGCCTATCCCCTTGCTTGGGAGGCGTGGTTTCTGCGATATAAGCCATCACATCAGGTCCACTGACCATCTATGCTCATTTATCTGACAGCCATTGTGCTGCATAGTTCTCTGACTCTGTCCTCATGTCAGTATCCATCCTGATGATGCTGCTAATGATTATATAGCAGCAGAAACGCGTCGATGGACTTCTTATAGCTATTTCCTAATGTGATCAGTGTTAACTTCAGCTTACAGCTGAATAGTTCACTTAGAAGGAATAGCTTTTGAGTGCATTAGAACATTGAATGTACTCATTGATTCACAGCTACCTCCTTATGTGATTGGCATCAGTTTTGGCTTTTAACCAAACAGCTCACTGAGGAGGAATAGCCATTGAGGCATTATAACATTTAATGCACTCATTGATTTCATAAGACAGAAACTGATAGTAATTTTATCTGGTCTTTATGAGATCAATTTAGCCAGAGGGAGCTCTGTCATGGATGAGAGAGCTGTATTACTCTCTTGATTGGATCTAATGATCTCTTCTATTAATGGTTGTTTATAGATAAGCCCCCCCCCCCTTTATTATAATATCAGATGGGAGTCTATCAGTTATAAACCATTCAATCTAGTGGCAGACTAACTGAATTTTAAAAAAACACCTGTCACCTTAATGTCTTTTCTACATTTTGGTAGTTAAGATCACTTCTACACCTACGAGTGAAATTGACGGTCATCCGCCAATTGTATGCTACCAAATATAGTGACATCCTATTTCAACCTACCAATACACCCTATGAGAACAAAGAGGTGTATTATGTTCTATGGTATCCTTACCCCAAGGGAAAATAATGCGTGTATTAATTGATACAGTACGCATTAATTGACGTGTCCTGCCTATAACCAATAAATATCTCACTCGACTCTCAATTAATAAATTATTCAACTATGGGAGAGGAGAAATAAGTCTAGGCAAGATAACGCATACATGATTTGGGATAACGCATACCTATGAGCATGCTCCGTATCTAATGAACTAAGATTCTATTTCTCTCTACATGAGTCATACTACTCCATCATAAGAGAAGAAATAAGAAACCGTGCTCTAGCTATTTTGCGTATTTCAACTATAAACGCATCTTTTTATATAACACCCTTGTGTGTAAGATGATATAGGCTCTAGGAGTCACTAAAAGACAACGAATCGGATTTCTCCCTTGTTGTATTAGAATAGGAAATTCTATCACAGTAACACGCACATGCACAAATTATTTTATTTGATCTTTTATTTGCACTAATAATAAAAGTTAAGTTTTATTATTCTTGTGGTTCCCCACGGTGAAACATATTTATCTTACGGGAACTTATTTGCCTCGGTGATACCCCCAAGATACGTCTTCTGAATTCACGAACCGTTTTACCAACGTATTGTATACGGCACGAGCATGTGATCAGATAGACGATATTGCGCGTAATACAATTGATAAAATTCTTCGTAAGGTACAATTTGTTTCTGTTTGAGGACGTAAATTGATTGGATTTAAGCACAAACTTACAGGCTGCACATCTGGAGCAGGAGAATGTACCCCCGAATACTTTTTGTTAGCCAGTTCTCCGATCTCTTATTCACAAAGTGACTCTTAATTAGGTGATCGCGAAGATTCATGCCTCGTCGGTAAGTGATGGATGGTGACTTAGCAATCTTCTTGTTTATGTCTTTGTTTTTAAGTAGCATATCCCAGTATCTTGACAAGATATTACGTACTTTGCTGGCTGTGTCAAACGTGCCAATAACTCTGGTGATTGATTGCATTGCACGTTTACGAGGTATAAGTAAAGACTCACGATTTTCCTCTCTCGCGGATAGATATGATTGATCCAACAAATTTTTGGGGTATTTCCGTTGTTGGAATCTTTTATGTAGTTTGTGACTTTCTTTGTCATAGGAGGCTAGATCAGAACCATTCCTCCTAAGTCTTAGATACTGGCCTTTTGCTATACCTTTCTTGAGGTTATAGGGGTGAAAGCTGTCCCAGCGCAGCAAGCTGTTGGTGGCTGATGGTTTGCGATATAGATTTGTTGAAATTGTACCATCCTCGTTGATTTGGATTGTTATGTCCAGAAATTCAATTGATTTATTGTTGATGGCCGACGTGAATTTTAAATTTAGGTCGTTAATGTTAAGATGTGCCACGAACTGATCAAATTTGAGATTTATCGCCGGTCCAAAGAATGAGAATATCATCAATATATCTTGTCCAGAACAAGATGGATTGTGTCCATTGTGGGTAGTCATCTGAGAAGACTATCCTTTCCTCCCACCAGCCCAGGTAGAGATTGGCATAGGATGGGGCACATGGCGTCCCCATCGCAGTCCCCCTGAGCTGGTGGAAGTACTCGCGATCGAATGTAAATAAGTTGCGTGAAAGGGTGAAATACAGCAGGGATAGAACAAACGCATTGTGATCCAATAGTTGTGCACCTCTTAGAGAGGAAATGTTTGGTAGCCCTCAAGCCACCCTTGTGTGAAATGGAATTGTAGAGGGCCTCCACATCAAGGGTGGCAATGAGGGTACCTGGTTCCACATGCATATTCTGAATTTGGTGCAGAAGGTCCATAGTGTCCCTGGTGTGAGATGTAGTTGGGACACAAAGGGCCTTAGGATCTTATCCAGGTAAAGGCTTGCGTTTTGTGTAAGGTTGTTTACACCTGAGACAATTGGCCTACCCTTGAGTGGATTGAGGCCCTTATGCACCTTGGGGAGCGCATAGAAAGTGGAAACTCTGAGTGATTTTGTTAAAAATGAATTCAAACTGGGATTCGCTAATGAGTTGTCTCTGGCATGTACCAGTAGAGTTTTCAGATCAGTCATAAATTCGACGGTAGGGTCTTTCCTCAAGATCTCTTGTGTTTTGTGTCTTTCAATATGTCATGACACATTTGTATATATTGGGGGACGTCCATGAGTACGACGTTTCCCCCTTTATCAGAAGGTTTTATAAGATTGTCATTATTCTTTAGTGAATTCAGGGCCTGATTCTTTTTTGGTCATGTTAGAAAATGGTAAGGATTTCATCTGTATTGTTCAAGTCTCTGGAGAGTGAATTTTTGGTGGTGATGATTTGCTGGCAGGCTTTAAGTCCGTGAATGGACCTGTACCAGGATTCTCATTCTCTAAAGCTTCAAGAATATTAAGCCCTTCTATATCCTCAATTGACAGGCCTAATTCTTGGGTACGAATAGTATCTTTTTGGACAAAAAACTTTTTTTCCATCTCAGTTTTCTGAGAAAGAGGGAGACGTCCTTAGTCCAGACGAACGGGTCATATCGGGTCTTCGGGACGAAGGACATCCCCCTCTCAAGAACCTGTATTTCCATCTTTGACGGGGCGCATTTCGAGAAGTTAATGATTTGCATTTTGTCAGAGCCCTCCTTGATGGAAGACGAAGAAGTCAGTCAACATGGGTTGAAGTGATCTCGGTTGCCCCTTAAAAAATACTGAGAGCGCGGTTGATCCAAGAAGTCTTCTTGGTTTGGACGTCCTCTCCCTCTGCCTCTATAGGGACGGCATCCTCTATTTTGACGGGCAGGGAAGTAGGTTCTGTAGTTTCTCGGACCTTCTGTGTCAGATGGATCTAGGTCGGAGGAACTGGCTTCTGTATCGGTTAGGGGTCTAGGAGTCACTCGAGATTTGTCTTCACGAAAATCATGTAGGTCACGCTGGAACGAGTTGTGCTTGCGTTCCTTAATATAATGGGTGTATTTTTCTATCTGATCTTGCAGAATTTTTTCTTTTGTGATAAACTTGGGATCAGAAATGAATTTTTTGGTTTGGGTGATTTTGCTCATGTATTTTTTGATTCCTCTCAAGGGTACCTTGTTCCTCCTAAAGTAATAATTGTATTAATATCAAAGATGATTCTGTGGTAATCTCGTCCCACTTTTTCATGAACTCACTAGACCTGAAGCGTGGTGGGGGCAAAACCGTGTTTTTTTTAGGCTTCTTGGTATAATCTTTTGCTCAACGTACTTTTGAAGACCCTGCACCTCCCACCAGCTTCGCAAGAATTCCTTATATTGTTTCGTGAGATTTTTAAAACTCGTGCGTAAAGTAGGGTTTGATGTGCTCTGATTGTAAGATTCCTCCGAAAAAACAGAATTAGCTTCTTGAAGCCAATTGTTTGTTTATATTAATGTTGGAAGACAGCCTGCCATAACAATTTAGTAATATTATTCACAGAGACAGAGAAAATCCCAAGATCAAGATTTGTAATGCCTTTCACAGTTGTCAACGATGGGACCCAATGGTAATTTAAAATATAACTTTTATTGAGTTTTATAATAAAAATGCGCGATCAAGAAACTATAAAATAGTGCCTCTTGTTTCATAGAACAGCACTAATGTATTTTTTGTGCCTAAAGTATTTTATGGTTGTGTCCTCATAACACCATTGACACTGGAGATCGTCTTCCCCACACTGGAGTCCATACAAGATATATCTAGTATATGGTGTAGATTGAAATCTCATATGGTAGTCACCTAGTCCATCACCAAAAATAATTTTGTTTGATCAATCACCAGTGGCTTGTAGATTGGCATAACTCAAAACACACTGCAGTCAAACACAAAGACTATTCACACCAGGTCAGGTTTGAAATTTTTGGACACTAAAAATCAAGACACTATATATCCTGGTGCTGCGCTGTTTATAATAAAGCACTGTATTCACCACCTCGGTATATATGTCCTATATTCATTCAATTAGTCCATAAAGGACATGTTCGCTCAATTAGTCCATAAAGGACAGCAAATATAAGGTTATTCGAGAGCCACACTTTGTTTATTGTGTGAAAATCTCCACCCCTATATCGCTCTACATAGATGTTTACCATCACATTACTAAGGAGGCTGTATATAAGTTATTGCGTGCTATAGATGTCCACAAAAAACTCCTAGAAGCCCCTTATTCGGCTCCACTGCGTCGCTATGGTCATTAAATATAACTGAAGGAATGACCATTGCGATGCAATGGAAGCTGGCCCACCAATATTATTAAATGGAGGCAATCAGCTCTTGTTCATTATTCCATTGTGACAGCTCAAGGATGCGGGTATAATCATGGCCAACTTGGACTCTGATTCTATCGTCCAACAAGGCTACAAGAAACCCCTTTGAGAGCACAACACAGTGCTACCGACGCGTTTCTGCAGCTAACGCTAAGTTAGCTGTGTCATCAGGGTAGTATACATAGGTTAAGTAGAGCCACAAGTAGTGAGCAGCATGACTGGCTGCAATTGAATGAACATAGACGGTCAGACACCGTTCTTTAGGGCTTTAAATAGTACAGACCCCGCCTCCCTTAGCAAGTGGACAACATCTATTGAGTTGTGGGCTCGTTTCATCGATGACGTCCTTATATTGTCGATGGGCGAAATTGAGGATTTTAGGGCCAATTATTCGGACACAACACAATTGTTCCTCTAATGAAGATTTTGTACATAAATCATACGAAATGAATCAGATTCTTAAAAAGAGGATACCCTGGAGATGTCCTCCAAAAGGCCAGTAACTATGCAATGAATTGCAATAGAGAGGAATTTCTAAAACCTAGAGTAAGACCTAAAAATGATGGAAAGATCCGAATAATTGGCACCTACAATGATCATTCAAAAGAAATCAAAATGATCCTCAACACTGGGATATCCTGCGACGAGATACTGATTTGGTAGAGCACCTATCAAGAAAACCGTTAATAACTTATAAACAAGGTCGGAACTTGCGTGACCGGTTGGTGCATAGTCACTTTGTACCACAAACGGGCCAAAACGTGGCTTAATTCAGAACTCCCCAATGGCACATACCGATGCAGTGGATGTAAAGCCTGCAAATTTATCCAACGTGGCGTCTCCTTCTCCAGTTCGACTGGTAAAGTCTATCAAATTCGAGACTTCATTAATTGTAGAACCACTGGGGTAATCTACAAAGCCACGTGCCCCTGTCCTCGAGACTATTGGGAAAACCACACGCCAATTACGAAGACGTATTTTAGAACACATTGGTAATATCAACAGAGGAGAAAATACCAGTGTGGCCGTACATGTACGAGACAAGCACAACAACGATCTGGAATGTATTAAATTCCAAGGCGTGGAGAAAATTCGGGATAATGGAAGAAGAGGCAATGTAGATCAGCGGTTATTGCAAAAAGAAACGCGATGGATACATCGAATGAAGTGCTGTACGCCAAAAGGGTCAAATGAGACTATCATTTACCGCTTTCATATGATACATATGTTTATACCCCGTTAAATAAAAACTTTTTTCCCCATATAATGAAGGTGCAATTGTCTTTGGAATTAACGTTTCGGTCATTCCTTCAGTTATATTTAATGACCATAGCAACACAGTGGAGCCGAATAAGGGGCTTCTAGGAGTTTTTTGTGGACATCTATAGCACACAATAACTTAGATACAGCCTCCTTAGTAATGTGATGGTAAACATCTATGTAGAGCGATATAGGGGTGGAGATTTTCAAACAATAAACAAAGTGTGGCCCTCTAATAACCCTATATTTGCTGTCCTTTATGGACTAATTGAGCGAACATGTCCTTTTATGGACTAATTGAACGAATATAGGACAGTAGTAATACGTAGGTATAACTCGTCAAACTGAAAAGTGACAGGTACCACGCCCCCTGTCACTTTCCGACCTTATGTTAATGTGATAGCTGCCCCCCTTCTGGAGGCTGTACCTAGGGAGCTGCACTAGCCTAGGTTATTATGCCGCCCCCTTTAGTTCAGTGAAATTAGCATGGGATAGCAGAAATGTCAGTCCTATGACGTGTCAATCATAATATACTCTGCGGAGCAGAGTATATTCTGAATCTGTCCGGATTTATCTACATCCGAAGCCTATTACGATTATGACCAGCTTTATCTACAGCTGATAAGTAAAAAAGGAGTATATTATGAAACTTTATCTACAGTCTCTTATTTCATGAAGTTATCTATCTCCATGAGAGTGTATTATAAGGCTTTTATCCCCAGCCTTTTAGCCCCCAACTTTTTTTGAAAACAGACCCCTTCATAAAGTTAAGCTTTTATCCCTCAGTCTGTCAGGAAGCTGCAGACCCCCACAACCCCCACCTTTTTTTGTTTTCACAACAAGAGAGAGCGCAGGAGACCTGATGCAAAGTTTTAAAAAGCTTTATTGAGTACATGTGCGAATACCTAAATGAAAAAAGTTATAGAAATAATATATAATTATTACACAATGAACTTTAACACAGATATAGTGGCATTTTTTTTACAGTGAATTACAAATTTAACCAAGCAGTTTGAAGCATTGGTAGATTCCTCTTTTTAGGCAGCAAGGTGGCCTGTGTCCCACTTGGCGGTGTGGAAGGATAAGGGAAGCTTTTTCTCTGTGGGGTAGCGTGTGATATGTGTCTCGGCATTATGTAACAACTGCTTTACAAAGTAACTTTTCCCAGAGTTAGAGGGTCCGGCTAAAATACACGAGAAGGGGTGTTGCAAACGTGTCCATTATTTCAGCGCTAATAACCGAGATGTTATATTGTAAATTCGTCTAATAATCGCCTCCTCACTCGGTTTTGCACTTTGTGTAGTGCACCTGCGCCAAAGACCCAATGCTTCTTATTTCTTACAAAGCCTGGTCAGGAAAAGAAGCAGACAAGTCATGATACAGTTTCAGCCAACAAACTCAAATGATATTACAGGAACTGCATAGAATGTGTCAGACGTACGTCTGACATATGAACTAATACCCGAAAGGCAATGTCGTAAAATCATCTAACAAGTATCTTTGTGTAAACGCATCTTTGTGTTTTGCGCAATGGTCTTGTTTCAATATCCCAGTATTTCTTATTTCTCACAATCCCAGGCTGTTCTATGTTAATAGATTTGTGCATTTTCAGGGGAGGAATTGTGCTGATAATCCAAAACTAGATCTTTTAGGCTGTCAAAATTTACATGTTGCATGTTAGCAACGTTTAGAGTTATGCCTTTAACTTTTAAGATGGTTTTACCTGTGTTCAGCTTGTAGCCGTAGGTTTTAGGCCCCGCAGACACAAACTCTGTGATGTATGTGTCATCGGGTATCTCGCTGGTTAGCTCGCCCAGGTAATCGCCTAACGGCGGATTCCACTCGCCTTCTCGATGCACAAAAATGACCGAGTCTGTGTTGTGATAGACACCTCTCCTGCAGTCGGTCCAGAATAGAGTACAATTCTAGTCTGGCGTAAGCGGTTGTGAAACAAGCTATAAGGATGTTTGTATTTTTGTTGATTTTGTGATCTTTTGTGTATTTCCAGGTGATGTTGGCGGTCTCGTCATCAATAAGATTCAAACCTGAAATCTCATAGTAGGGGAGAAACACGTACTCAAAAAGCTCGTCGGGATTAGTCACAATGCTGATACACGGAAGGTCAGGTTTCTGGGCAAATTTACCCCACAAGGAGTTAAGGAAAAGTTTGGAGATTTGTCTTTTAGCGGAATTCACAACCACATTGTCAGGCTGTAATTGTACACCTTTTTCAAGAAAGGCGGCGATGTATTCGCGTTTCTTGACATCATCCATACACCAGCTAGGGTAACCTGAGGTCTCCTGTTTATCCCTAAGATGTAACTTAATGTAGGGTGCAAACAGGATCATCCGAGGTTCTAGAAAAATGCCAGATTTCGTAGATGTGTGCTATCCTGTACCCTTTCTCTACGGCCATCTCTAGCTCTATCGTACACCAAGAATCAACAATAGCTCGGTCCTCCTCACTGTGTGTGCAGGATTCTACCTGTGAGTTTAGAGCGCATCTGTAACAGAGGGGGAACACCAACTTCTTGTTAATTTTCACAGGCAATACCGGGAAAAATAAATCTCTGGGCGGATATACTTTAACTTTTGCAAGGCCAAAGTAATTTTTGATGTAACCAAAATCTATATAAATGATCTCAGGGTGTCCTACAGGATATGTTTTTGTTTTGTTGACAAAGGGGTACAGACTGGTGAAATCGTAGTAATTTATCATCTCCCCAGCTGCCTGCTTGTGATAGAGCTTTATGGCATTAGTTCTCCCGCCATAGAGTCCATCACGCGGTTCTAACGGAACTGGGAACTGCATTTTGAGAAGAAATAATTGAAGCTGTGGTTCCTTTTCAACCATTTCCTTCCACTCATGCTCCCACAAGACGCGCACTGTAAATCCGCATTGTCGTAAGAAACGTTTCTTGGCTAGAAAAGTGTGATACAGCTGGCTGTACGTGGTCTTAGTGAGTTTGTTTACATCCTTTTCATTGTAACAAGAGGGGCATCCGTGAAAATAACACCCCTCAAATTCAAAAGCGATGTGCTGACCGTTAACAAACGCGCAGCCGTCCACCTGTTTTTCACCTCCTCTCAGAGTGTGTTGAATGTCAATGTTTTCTGTGTGTGACACGTACATGAGCCACTGAATAGCGGGTGTTGAGTAACACTTTGTTGTTTTGTGATAATTATCAGCAGGTACAATAGCTATAGTGTCTTTTGAAAGGAATTTAAACATGTACATAGCCATACACACACATGCCAGAGTAGTGTGCTGAAAAGGATCAACACATATCGTCGTTGGAACCTTTTTGCGCTGCTCCGTACAGTATTTTAAAACAGGCTTTTTAGTCATTTCCATGACTCGATCTCTGTAAAGCTCGCATGCTTGTCTCAAAACAGCAACATCTTTTTTGCAATAATTCTTTAGCTCTGCTTTAAAATCAAAAACAACATCTTTTTGCGACTCATACCATTCCATAAACTCCTTTTTCCCATCAGACATCATGTATTCTACCCCATAATATTTAACATCAGGTAGGGGTCCGACATAATTTTGATTTTCCTCAGTGTTAAAAAAGTGTGGGAAGTGTCCCTTGGAATCAGAAAAGCCCATAGCTTGCGGTAACTTGCTAAGTTTCATGGGTATGAAACTCAGCGAGTCTATGAACCTCAAGTTCATATCAGGCACTGTCGCACACAAAAGCCGCCCTCCTTGACTAATCAGCTTTACACGGATTCGTTCTCGAATCAATTGCTTAATGATAAAATACGCATCGTATCTACCAGAATTGTGGGCGATAAAGGTGTAGCCTGCAAACTTGCCACTGGCAAAGAACTGGACAAAGTCATGAGTGCACGTTTTACCCTCGAACTCCCAAGAGTTCTGACCGTACAAGGTCGACGCAAAAATGAAATTCGCTATATGCAAACCCGTATCCTGTAAACATTCAAAATTGTAAAAAATATACCGTTCGTTTTTCTTAGGCAGTTTGTAGCGCTGCATGTAGCACAGATGTCTATCAAATTTTTGCAGCGGGGCACGACAAACGTGGCAGCACAGCCCCTTACATTTATGACCATCATCACTGTTGGGCACAAACCAATAACGATCACAAAATGTTTTAACTCTGCAAAACGTAAAATTAATCGCGGCCAACTTCTCATGCCGTGATAAGCATTCGCTCGAGCGACAAAATGCACGACAGTCGGGAGAGCGATACTGTTTTCCGATACTTTCAGCGCAATCATTTTTTTGGCATGATGTACAAAAATGCTGGCAAGAATGGTTATTCTTGTGGTGGTAAGCTGAATTACAATGATCACAAAAATATTGTTCTCCAATAAAGCTTTTGATGTTTGTAATTCCATAGTAATGTTTATCATGATACAAAATATACACAGTTTTACCTGCGGACACGGAGCCTGTGTGATAATAGCGCCAATCACCATCGCTATGATACTTAATTTTGATAGATATGTTCAGGTATCTCTCAAAAGCATCTACATCACTAAAACTGACCAGCTGGTTTTCAGGAATTCCAAGAGCAGCGTGTAGCTGCTTAGCACGTGCCAATAAATCACCATCAGCAGCAGGAGCAGCTGCTCCCACCTCCAGCATTGCGTACAGGCTAGCAGCCAAACACAGGTTTGAATTATAATTGTTAGTCATACAACCAGCGCTTTTTCTGTTTGATGATCTTTGTGTAAAGTATCGAATTCAAGCGCCTGCGACGATTCATACCACCTCTCCTATTTTTTATTATTGTGACAAACAGATGCAAACAATCGCCGGATAAACATTCAGCATTACTTTGAAGTGCTGAAGCCACAGCGCTTAAAAAGCTCTCCACATTAAAATCATCCTTGAGCTGCTTTTTGGAATAAACCGTATCCAGAGAACTGCCGCCATTCAGACTTAGATGTATGTAGTCGCCGGGCTGAATATCAGTCCGTATTCTATTGAACAAAGACTCAACAGCACCGTGAATGGCACTCATAGCATCGGTAAATGACTGTATACAGTCTAGATTCACAAACCTGAAATGCTCTACATGCTCAATGCCCCTGAACCTTGAAAGTTCGCGGCGCCTATGAAAAAAAGACTCTAAAAAAACAGACCCATCACCAGGCTGATCAACAACTACATCGGGCTAATGATGTTCAGACAGTTGTGAATGTTGCTGAGTGTCTGCACCCTGTCTGTGTTGTGTCGTGTAGACTTTCTACTTTTTCTACGGTCTATGGACATCCTAGCTGTGTGGCGCATTTTTATAGCTTTTTTTAACAACCCGTGATCTGTGAAAGCCAAGATGTTTGTTTTTGTTACATTTTTTTCAATCCAGAGCCTGTCATTGACAGTCATAAGGAGCCACTTGCGTGCTTTCTCACTAATTCAGTCATTTCTCGCTTTAAAGCAAATATTTCTGGACTTCTGCGAGAGTCTGGCTCGGAGGTCAAAAGCTTGTGAGCCCTTTTGTGTACAGCTTTCAAGGATGCTGCTATCCCACCAATCTGAAAGGCCATATGGTGTATGCTAGCAAATTCACTCCCTATAGCTGCAGACCAATACCGCTCTGAATTGACACTGGTTTTATCATCGTGTGTTTTTTGTCTTTTACCCTCTGTGTTTTCAAGAGCTACTCCCCTCTTTCTACAATTAACACGGTTAGTGAGTGATCCAGATAGATTTTGCGGTGTACCAGTCACCACAGCGCCATGATCGGGCAGCATATTTGCACCTATTGCTGTGATGTTTTTGGGAGCTACGCTTCTCTTTCTACGTGTTTTAGGGACAGTGGGTGCTGTTTGTTGTGTATCACATGTAGGTATGCTATGACAGTCCCGTATATCATTTGAATTTAAGGCATGCGGCTTACCAATGCTTCTGTCGCTATTCTGGCGTTCAACCATCGCAGAAATTGCTGAGAGAGCTTCGTATCCGCAGCTCCCATCTTGACGGGTTAATGGTCCTAGTCCAGGATTTATGTGTGCAAAAGAAGCTGTATTATAATCCTCTCTGACGCCTCCATTTTGTGGCTTTAATGGTGGTAGTCTCGGTTTGCAGCGACCAACAGAAGTTGTTGTATTGCACAGATAGAGAATGGTTTCCATCCAGCTCTGAAATCGGTAATAGCGCGACGTATCTTGACCGACCATTTTGAGGCTTTAACACGGCGAGCTCCGGATTGACACGCGTCGCTGAAAGATTGGCATATCTAGGCACTGGCTGTATTAACTCAGATGCGGGTGTTGGATTACAGTTCATCAGTGATGCAGTATCTATATATAAAAAAGAAATTGTGTCGGAATGAGTAAAACATAAACCAGCGATATACGATCTAAGTTACCTATTACGCAGCGTATTAGCAACCAGCGTATATCCTGACTCCGCGCCAAAGATTACAGCGCTAAACAGGGGTTAATAATGCACAGCATAGCCATGTTTGATACAGCGTAACACAGCTAACGCGTACTAAAAGTTACCCAGACTACAGCACTGCATGGCAGCATGTATATTTATATTTATGCGTATTAACGTGTGTATTTACAAGTATTTATTTATGTTTAATTGCTTAACTTACGCCATTGCGGTATAATGCTAGGGGCGTCAGGCCTGTGCTTTTTTTGCCGAAATATTTTCTTTATTTGCCAGTGTTCCAGGATTCATCAAGTTTTTCACATGGTCCGACACTTCACAGGCTTTAGAGACTTGGGTGTCTTTAGCATCTTCTGGTGCAGTTGACATCTCTGTAGAAAAAAAGAAAAGCAATTTAGTTTCTACATCTACACGTATGTAAATATGGATAAAGGCCTTAATTATATAAATCATACCCTCGAGTGCGATGTCTAGAATGTCAGCAATTGCAGAACAGTCTTCAAAACTCATAGGAAACAGCTCATCCAAAGCGGCAGCATCCAAATTCTGGATCTCGAATAGATCCGCTTAAACATTGAAAAAAGTGAAAATCAGAAATGCGTATAAATAACGTGAGTTATAAAAAGAAAAAACTTAAATACAGTTTTACCTTGTTCGGCTTCAGTAAACAGATTTGCCAGAAGATGTTGCGTATCGTTACCTTGAGCGTCCATCTAAAATTAAAGAACTTTCTGTGAATATTTCTAAAATGCACGTCAATCTCTTTAGATATATTAAAATAACAGAAATATAAACAAATTAAAAAAAATACAGGAGATGTTTACCTTTCAGCTGAGAGAGAGAGATTAAGAGGTAATACGCCGGAGGAGCTGCGCTTGAACAGGTTTGTTTCCACCAGCCTTACCAGCTGTGTATATTCACAAAAAAAATCACCTCTAAAAAGTGAGTACACCGTCTTGCACCCTATTTTATTCCCCGTGCATTGTGGTGAGAAGATGTCTGAAAGAATCCGTCGTAATTGGAGTCTCAAAAAGGCTGGTGAAAGCAAAACCCAACGTCAGAAAATCTATTTTACGCAACGCTAGCAATGATTTAGTTACAGCCATAGCGGAGATCGCTTTAAACATTTTAAAAGGTCGTATACCCCTAAAACGTCAAAGAAACGCATTAAAAAAATGGTGCCGTGCTATAAGACGTTTGGGTGATAAAACCCTGACCGTAAAGAAAAAGAGGCGTATAGTCAATCAGGCCGGCGGTTTTATAGGTTCACTCTTAGGTTTTGCAATACCGATAATTACGAGTCTACTTGCCAACCGATAATGGAACATGCAGAGAAAATGTATTTGGTTCCTAAACACGAATTGAACAAAATAAGGCAGTGTTCCTACAACCCCTGACATACGACAGGCTGCTATTCATTGCCTTGATGACGAGATTAGCTCAGTTTTACAGCGTAGCGACCTACCGGATGATGTGAAAATTAAAAAATACACCGCTGTTTTACAAAGATACTTGGTTCATGCTAAACAGGCTGCAAAAGAGCCAACAACTTTAAACATTGTAACTCCAAGTGATACTGGTCATCAGCAATTGTCAAATGCCGAACCTGTTAATAGAAATGCTGTTCATGAAATTGTAAATCATGTCAATCCCCGTTTCAGAAAAAATGCAGAACTTTTGCTAAACAGGTTATCGCAGAATGGTGATATTACATCGTGGAATGCTAAAGAGGAGTTCGTATACAAAGGGCAACCCGTTCAAGGGTCCAACATATTGGACCTGATCCGTCATGCTACGCAGAGCCATAGCAATACCAAGAAAATTTACACTCTGGGTTGGGACGCTTTTATGCGATCGATGGCCGAGATTAATATGCCTTCTACGGTCATTGGCAGCCACGGCACTAGAGAAATTCTCCAGGCGCTGAAAATGGACCTGAACGCCGAATCAGCACACGCTACCCCACAGAGAAAAAGCTTCCCTCATCCTTCCACACCGCCAAGTGGGACACAGGCCACCTTGCTGCCTAAAAAGAGGAATCTACCAATGCTTCAAACTGCTTGGTTAAATTTGTAAATCACTGTAAAAAAAAATGCGACTGCGACTATCTGTGTTAAAGTTCATTGTGTAATAATTATATATTCCTATAACTTTTTTCATTTATGTATTCGCACGTGTACTCAAAGCTTTTTAAAACTTTGCATCAGTCTCCTGCGCTCTCTCGTTGTGAAAACAAAAAAAGGTGGGGGTCTGCAGCTTCCTGACATAAAGACTGAGGGATAAAAGCTTAACTTTATGAAGGGGTCTGTTTTCAAAAAAAGGTGGGGGCTAAAAGGCTGAGGATAAAAGCCTTATAATACACTCTCATGGAGATAGATAACTTCATGAAATAAGAGACTGTAGATAAAGTTTCCTAATATACTCCTTTTTTACTTAATATCACCTGTAGATAAAGCTGGTCATAATCGTAATAGGCTTCGGATGTAGATAAATCCGGACAGATTCAGAATATACTCTGCTCCGCAGAGTATATTATGATTGACACTAGAGATGAGCGAACGTACTCGGATAGGCACTACTCGTGCAGCAAGGTTCGGGTGCCGGCACGGAGCGGGGAGCTGCAGGGGAGAGCGGGGAGGAACGGAGGGGAGATCTTTCTCTCCTTCTCTCCCGCCCGCTCTGCCCCGCTCCCCGCTGCGACTCACCTGTCAGCAGCGGCAGCTCCCGAACCTTGCTGCACGAGCGGGGAGGTACTCGGATAAGGCACATTACTCGGACGAGTAGTGCCTATCCGAGTACGTTCGCTCATCTCTAATTGACACGTCATAGGACTGACATTTCTGCTATCCCATGCTAATTTCACTGAACTAAAGGGGGGCGGCATAATAACCTAGGCTAGTGCAGCTCCCTAGGTACAGCCTCCAGAAGGGGGGCAGCTATCACATTAACATAAGGGTCGGAAAGTGACAGGGGGCGTGGTGCCTGTCACTTTTCAGTTTGAGATATACCCACGTATTACTACTTAGGACATATATACCGAGGTGGTGAATACAGTGCTTTATTATAAACAGCGCAGCACCAGGATATATAGTGTCTTGATTTTTAGTGTCCAAAAATTTCAAACCTGACCTGGTGTGAATAGTCTTTGTGTTTGACTGCAGTGTGTTTTGAGTTATGCCAATCTACAAGCCACTGGTGATTGATCAAACAAAATTATTTTTGGTGATGGACTAGGTGACTACCATATGAGATTTCAATCTACACCATATACTAGATATATCTTGTATGGACTCCAGTGTGGGGAAGACGATCTCCAGTGTCAATGGTGTTATGAGGACACAACCATAAAATACTTTAGGCACAAAAAATACATTAGTGCTGTTCTATGAAACAAGAGGCACTATTTTATAGTTTCTTGATCGCGCATTTTTTATTATAAAACTCAATAAAAGTTATTTTAATTACCAGTGGTTCCCATCGGTGACTTAGTTGTACTAGATTAATAATTGGGATATTCGCCTGTCACGGTGACGCCTTTCACAGTTAGGATTAATTAAATAAAAACATGCAAACTTTATTAGAATAGATCTAAAACCAAGGCACCAATTGGGCAAATATAGTTTGTCGATTTCCGAAGTCTCATTTAGATAGGGAAATCCATATAAACGTGAAATTCACACAGGTCGCCGCTTATGTGTCAAAGACTTAGTTAATTGGATGTCATATCTGATCGTCCTAATATAGGTATATCAATCCAAGTAATACTTGTATAGTAATGTTAAATGTCGACACACTGCTGTGTGTGGACATTCAACATTACTGTGTTTTTGTTGACCGTGGGGTGCTCTTGTGTATTTACACATTGGCTGTTTTTATCAATAAAATTTAGGCCTGAAATTTCGTAGTGAGGTAGAAACACATACGCAAAGAGTTCAGCAGGGTCACTCACAATGCTAGTACATGGGAGATTCTATTTCTGCGCAAACTTTCCCCACAAGGAGTTTCAAGAAAAGTTTGGAGATTTGTCGTTTAGCAGGGTTTACGCATATTTTACCCTTACGCAATTGTACACCTTTTTAAAGAAAGGAATCAATATATTCATTTTTCTTGTCATTGTTCGTGCACCAGCTAGGATACCCTGAAGCATCTTTATCCCTAAGATGCAACTTGATGTAAGATGCAAACAGATCTGATGTTTCTGGAAAAAGCCATATTTTGTAGGTGTGGGCTATCCTGTAGCCTTTCTCTATAGCCATCTCGAGCTCAATCGGACACCATGTACCGACGATAGACCTCTCCATCGGTATGACTACACGGCTCTGACTGAATTTAAAGCGCAGGTGTAACATAGGGGAAACCTCAATATATGATTCATTTTCACCGGCAGCACTGGGAAAAATAAATCGCGTGGTGGACACACTTTAGGTTTTTCGAGACCAAAGTAATTTTTGATGGTAGCCAAAATTTTCATATAGTCTGGTGCCCTGTAGGGTAAGTCTGTTTTTGGTGACGAAGGGGTACAGACTAGTGAAATCATAATTTATAGTCTCACCCTCCTTCAGTCTGTGGTAATAGCTTTTCTTGCATTAGTTTGACCCCCATAAAGCGCATCACAAGGGTCTAGCGGTGCTGAGAACTGCATTTTAAGAAAAAATGCCTGAAGGTCTAAATTGGTCTCAACCATTTCATGCCATTCATGCTCCTATAAGACACATAGAGTACCCCAGGTGTTTTGTAAACGCTTTTTAGCTAAAAAAAAGCCTGGTATAGCTGACTGTACTTTAGTTTTAGTGACGTTATTTTGAGCATCTTCACTGAAGCATATGGGGCAGCCGTGATAAAAACAACCTTGAAATTCAAAAGCGATGTTACGGTTACAGTGTTAGTACTAGCATCAACTAGCGGCTGTTGTGTATCAGATTGTTGTATTATGACAAACCCGTATATCATTTGAAATTACGGCATGCGGCTTACCATTTAGTGGTAGTGTTGTTGCCCGGGTGCTTTTCAGTGTCTTCCAAAATAGATGGTAGCGATGTTTTTCTCACATTGTTTTCGCGTTTTAATAAGTTGCGTCATTTGACATCGGATGGGCTGGCGATGCAGGCAACAGTTATGCGCGGTTCTAGCGGTTGTATTGACAGAGCGTATCCAGGGGGATCGACGCATGTCTAACATTGGGGTGGATGCCCCTACGGAAGCGCTCACGTGTTGCATGGGGTTTAGCGTCAGGTTTGCCATCGCAAATGTAGTGTTCCCCCATGCTGCCGTGAGCATTCTCTGGAAGGAAAAATGCGTAACGTTGTTAATGAATTACACAGGGCTTACGCATGTAGCACTCATACTATAATTGAGCAATCGCTCTGGGGCTGACGGCATTGTATCATGATAAAAATATATCATATGAAAACATTGCAAGTGGCTTACTGATGACCCTTTTGATCATCGTGGCGCAATTGGTTTCCATACACTTCAGAGATAGGTGATAGGTCCAGCATTCTCACGCAACAGTTTTGCTGCCTTAATTGACTCCATGGATGGTTGGCGACTTCCGTCGATGGTGATGCTCGTTCATAAATTATGCTTGTTTTTAGAGGATATGATGTCTGTAGGTATCCATTTACATCTGCGACATCTGTATTGGAAAAATACTTAGCTTAACACAAACGCGTAGGAGGCAAACTAGAGGGGTTCTTTGGCGATGAGTAAATGATTGGTGCAAGATTAGAAGGTATCTTTAAATTGCTTTTCCGAAGGGCCGTTCCTCTTTTCAGAAATGGTCTAGAATTAGTAAAGCCTCATGTAAAGACAGCTGTCAAATATCAATTGACACGGTCACTTCTGTTTTGGTGGCTGTTTATGGACAGGCTCAATCCACAGCAGCAAGAACAGCATGGATCAGGCCTTGCTTCCTTTTCAAAAAATACCCGTAAAAAGACGAATCGTAGCACCATTTTACCCGCTACTCATGGATAAGACCGCATCACGCAAAAGACACCATCAGAAACCTGTTAGATGAGCAGCAGACATCTTTTAATTCTCTAACATGTCTTTCATACACGACGGATCTGTGGGGTGCGCCAAATCTGAATTGGATATTTTCACCATACTGCCCATGCAAACGAGTATTTAAAAATCGCCGACAACACCCCGTTGGAATTCTTCATATCGGATAGGGGTGAATATGGTTACGACTTAAATAATACACTCCTGCACCTGACGTGCCGTATAGTGAAACAAGATAACATCACCGTCCCCGACGGCTTATGTGGGGTTTATTAATTATCCTGTCGCCACGCTTTTTCAATCAAGTGGACATCACATTAGGGGATCGGCTAATCTCACAATCAGATAAGCTTTATAGCTATAGAGCATATATTGAGACTATATTTTAAATTTATAGTGCTCAAACGCTCGCGTCCCAATTTACCGTCAGTTTGATTTACAAGGATTCGGCCGCGCATCATCATGAAAGGACACTTGATGGCCCCAATTTAGACTTCGTTAAAAGAGCCAGCGCAACACAGCATTCTAAAACTGTGGAGCTTCTGGGCCCTATTTATGGACACCTATTTAACCAGCCGAAGCTTATCTTGAATGGCCTGGATTTAAAGATAAAATTGACTAATAATAATCTTTATAGCGTCAACATATTCCGCAGTGCTTACATAGACAGGGAATACAGAGACAAAAAAAACAAATTACAGAACCATGGTTACATGGTAATCAGTTGATGGAAACAATAGGGGTGAGGGTCCTGCTCTAATGAGCTTACATACTAAAAGTAATGGGGTGATACAGAAGGTAAAGGGCTGGAGATGTGCACGGTATGGCGAGGTGGAGAGTGAGGGATTCTATGCACAGACAATGGTCCGATATTTGGCTGTGTGTCGGCAGAATCTGTATGACTGCAGGAGCGGTTTATGATGGCTAGCAGGGATTGCAGTCAATAGGTCAGGGAGCATGTTATCAGGCAAAGTACAGAGGGATTTGTTTAGGGTATGTGGTATGCCTCCCTGAAGAGGTGTATTTTTAGAGCATGCCTGAAGTTCTGCGAGTCCTGGATTGCCCGGGTAGCCTTTGCAAGTGTGTTCGAGGACTGGTGCTGCTCCTGGAGAAGTCTTGGAGGCAGGAATGAAGTTCGAATTGAAGGGGCGCTCAGTCTGGTTTCATTAGCAGAGTGGAGAGTCTGGGCTGGGTGGTGGATTGAGATGAGGGAGGCAATATAGGGGGGCACTGCGCTGTGGCAGGCTTTTGTGGATGAAGGTAGCGAGTTTAAAGTGAATTCTGTATTTAATGGGCAGCCAGTGCAGTGACCGACACAGGGCAGAGGCATCCAAGTAGCGACTGGACAGGAAGATGAGCATGGCTGCCGCATTCAGGATGGATTGGAGAGGGTAGAGTCTGGTGCAGGGGAAGCTGATCAGCAACGAGTTGCAATAATCGAGCCGAGAGTGGATGAGGGCAATGGAAAGCGTTTTTAGCGTGTCTACAGTGAGAAAAGAGCAGATTCTTGCTATGTTCTTGAGGTGCAGCTGACCTGATAAGGCGAGAGATTGGATGTAGGGGGTAAATGATGGATCAGTATACGACCCTAAGGCAGCGGGCATGTTGTCTAGGAATTATGGTGGCGCCACACACCTGAGATGGAGATGTCAGGATGAGGACAGTTAGGGGAGGCTGGAAATACCAGTAAGTCAGTTTTAGAGAGGTTTAGTTTTAGGTAGAGAGGACATGGTGTTAGAGACAGCGGACAGTTGGTGATGTTTTGGAGGAAAGCTGCAGAGATGTCACGGGAAGAAGTGTATAGCTGGGTGTCGTCAGCATACAGTTGGTATTGGAGGCCAAATCTCCTGATGGTTTGTCCAATAGGGGCTGTGTAAATAGAGAAAAGGAGGGGGACGAGGGCCAAGCCCTGGTGGACCCTAACAGCAAGGAGAAGAGGTAGAGCCAGCAAAGGAGACGCTGAAGGAGTGGTCAGATAGGTAGGAGGAGAACCAGAAGAGAGCAGTGTCCTTTAGGCCAATGGAGTGAAGCATACTGAGGAGTTTGTGGTCGACAGTGTCAAATGCTGCGGAGAGGTCGAGGAGGATCAGTAAGGAGTAATCACCCCTCAATTTGGCTGTCAGTAAGTCATTGAATACCCTTGTAAGGGGAGTTTCTATCTAGTGTTGTGGTCAGAAGCCAGACTGTAGAGGGTCTAGGAGAGAGTGCTCTGATAGATAGCTTACAAGGTGGGAGTAAACTAGGCGTTCTAGTAGTTTGGAGATGGAGAGATTAGAGATGGGTTGGTAGTTGGCAGCATCAGTGGCGTCCAGAGCCGGCTTCTTTAGCAGTGGGGATATGATGGCGTGTTTGAAAGAAGAGGGAAAGATGCCAGAGGTCAGAGAGGTTGAATATAGTGGTGAGATGGGAGATGACAACCACTAGGGAGAGGGATAGGAGGAGGTGTGAGGCGAGGGTGTCTCTAGCGTAGGTGGTGGGGCGAGCAAAGAGCAGCAATTTGGAGACTTCCATTTGTCGTTGGTCTGAGTACAGACAGTGAGCAGGAGCTGGATGGAGTGCTGACAAGACTAGGGTCAGGGCTAGTCTGGGATTGGGAAGTTATTTTCTGATGATGTCATCAATTTTCTCTTTGAAGTAAGCAGCCAACTCTACAGCACTGAGATTTGTCACGGGGCTGCAGTTTAGGGCTGAGAAGGGAGTGAAAAGTATCAAAGAGCTGTTAAGGGTTGTGCAATAGTGAGGAGACTAAAGAGGTGAAGTATACTTGTTTAATGTGGTGGAGGGCGAGGTTGTAGGTTCTGAGCATGAATTTGTGGTGGATGAAGTCTGCGGACGTTTGCGACTTCCTCCACAGCCATTCAGCACTTCTAGAGCATCGCGGATGAAGCGTGTTTGAGGCGTGAGCCAGGGTTGCCGCGTTCCACATGGGATGGCTCGGGTCAGGGGGGAGCCGCTTCATCCAGGGCATGTTTGAGAGCGGTGTTGTAGTGAGCGGCAGCCAGGTTGGGGCAGGAGAGGAGAGAGGGGACAGAGTACTGTAAGGATTCAGCAAAGTCCTGGGTGTGAATGGCCTTAACGTTCCTGTAGGTATGGTAGGTAAGTGGGTCTGGAGAGGTGCTAGGGAGCATGACAGAAAAAAGCGAGGAGCTTATGATCCGAGAGTGGGAGAGCGGAGTTGGTGAAGTTGGAAGCAGTGCAGAGATGGAGGAAGACCAGATCAAGAGGGTTTCCATCCCTGTGAGTGGGAGAGGCTGTGATTTGAGAGACCAAGGGGGGAGGTGAGCGAAAGAAGCTGAGTCAGGGTCATTAGTGGGGATGTTAAAATCACCTAAGATGAGGGTTGGAATTTCGCAGGATAGGAAGTGGGGGTGGCAGGCAGGAAATTGGTCCAAAAACAGGCGAGGAGCACCTGGGGGCGGTAGATAACTGCTACTCGCATGGACAGTGGACTGAAAAGCTGTAAAGTATGTACCTCAAATAATGGAAAAGTGAGTGAGGGTACGGGGGTATGACTTGGTAGGTGCATTGCAGGGAGAGAAGAGCACCTCCTCCGCCACGCCTGTCATCTGGTCTCAGGGTATGGGACAACTGCAGGCCATTGTAAGACAGTGCAGCAGGGGAGGCCATGTCAGACTGCTGTATCCATGTTTCTGTCGTGGATGGTGGGGAGTTTATTACATGCTGACTGGCAGTTTCCGAGTGCACATTTAAAGCAGTCAGGGGAGGGTATGCATGGGCTAGCAGTTGGGCTTGGGGATTTTATTAGGAGATATCCCCAGCAGCTAGTAGCAGCAGGATAGCTTTAAAGTGTAAAGCATTTAGGCAGAGTTTGTGACCTACCTGTCTCCTACCCTGTTGTACTGCCATGGTCAAACTGCATTATACTTCATCCAGCCATACTTAATACAGCTTATATTCGAGTGGCATACATGCTTACACTGATATTGTGAAAGTTAAAAGGTACGACTGGGAAACAGCTGGGAGTGGCTAATCAGGTTCCAATTGACTAGCCAGCTGACTTTAGCATTGCAAACCAGTGACCAAAAGGAGGAGGGGGGTGAAATGTATTGTTCTCCTTAGATAAGGCAAGTATCTCAACAAGGATGGGTAAAAGATGCCATATGGGGGAGATGGATTGCAGAAATGACTAAAAGTAGTTTCATTTAGCCAGTAAAACGTACCAATGCAAACAGATAAAATGCAAAACACACAATTCACAGCAAGCAAGCAGTACAGATGATTTAGGCAGAGCAGAATAGCAGAGCAGGTTCCGCTTGGAGTGGGGTGGTGCAGAAATGAACGTACCAATGCAAACAGATGTAATGCAAAGCACACAATTCACAGCAAGCAGGCAGTACAGATGATTTAGGCAGAGCTGAATAGCAGAGCAGGTTCCACTTGGAGTGGGGTGGTGCAGAAATGAGCGTACCTGTTGAGAGACAGAGAAGGTAGATGGATGTTAACTGCCATGGTCAAACTGCATCATACTCCATCCAGCCATACTTAATACAGCTTATATTCGCGTGGCAGCCACACGTATGGCATACTAGAAATAAAGACTTTCTGCCTGATGTCCGCCGACCCTGACTGTTTTTAAAACTCAAATCCTTCATTCTTCAATTTTCATCAAGTGTACAAGTATCACCTGCAGTCAGAATAGGCCACAGTGAAGCTCTACTAGCAACCTCCGCTAAATATACTTTAGATAGAGCTTGCTTAAAGGTGTATAGTATCCCTGGTGGCAGCCGAATTACCAACCATAAAAATTTGCTCCTGGGCCAAATCGCTAAAACCGGGATATTAGGCTTTGTGTACAATGAAGCCTTTAGCAGCAGCTTCCAAAAAAGTCCTCTGTTTTTCATCATTAGTCCGTAAACTATGCAGCCTTGCATCTGGATGGTCACCAGATTACAGCCAGGTCTTTTCAACCTGATTTTGACGCTGAATTAGCGATTAGGGAATACATGGCTCTTGTACGTGTGTGTATATATAAATCTCCGGAAAGCAGAGAACAGACGGCTCAATTTCAATTGATAGGAATGAGTTCATTAGTGGCTATACATTTTTTTACTTTTGACCTTTCCCCATACTTGGAACTGGGTACGAACCTGCCAGCGGAAATGAGCTTCGCCCTCCCAACCCCGCATACTGTAAATAAGGTGGTATACTCTGTCAACTCCGCTATTCTGGAAATAAATCACAGAAGTCCTGTACGATTTTAGAATTAAATTATGAACAATCTTCAACTTACTAATCTCCTTAAATCTGATCCTTATACTTTTGGGAATTTTTGCTGGGGTATACATAAGTGATTTCCTCCCACGCTTCAATGTGGATAAAAGACCTTCGGATTATATAATTAATATGATTATTCCACTCTGCGAGGATGACACTGGGTGTTAATTGTACTATGTAACGCTGAGAGCCATCTTTTTTGATAGTTATGGCTTACCCCCAGATAGTGACATTTTTCCCACGGCTTTTATAGTTTTTTAAAAAATTGTGAGAGGTACACATCAGGATAACCAAATTCAGAATACTGACAGTGTATTTTGTGGACATTACTGTGTGCTTGTATTATATTACGTAGCTCCTGGATTATCTTATGATCGCATTTTACGTTTCCTTATGTCAGATTTAAAATATATATATATATATATATTCAACTTATTATAAAAGAAAAATTGTGATGTCCAATACCGCTGTCAAATCCCTTGTTTTTAAATATCTGCATCTTTATAAGATAGATACACACATTAGCTGTTAGAATACTTATTGATTCTAGCTGTGTAATAATAGACATCTTCATTCATCACTACACTGACATCCTGACAGAGCTGGAGCTAAGTAGCTAATGGTTGCAGATGTGTAAATACAAGATATGCCCCATTCATCAATACACAGCCCACCTACTAGGGCCTGAACATTAGTGGTTGGCGTGATTTTAAATACAATCAGCTTATCACATTACCTCAGTTTTGAACTCTAAGGACAGAGTTCATAGCTATATAGAAGTTAAGACTTTTTAATATGGACTCGGACTACACAATTCTGTCCATACACGCTGCTGAATGAGCACATTATGATGATGAAATAGCGGATGTCAAACAACGCTGGGACCTGCCGCAGCTGTGCAAGAAAAACAGAGTGATTGCTGACTGCGCTACTCAATCGCCGGGATATCACATGGAACGATAAGCACGAAATGGTATATAAAAATGTTGTAATTCATGGAACCAATCTCACTGCGCTGGTCAGGCATATGACGCAGAGTCACACGGTCGTGAGAAACTAGACCGATGGGCTAGAAAAATTTTTATGCATGCAATAGCAGAGGCTAATGTACCAAGTCATATCACTGCAGACGCATGTAGTAGTGAGTTGGTGGAATCTTTGAAGATGGATTCTTTAATAAAGGCCATGATGGATGTTAAAGTTTAAGGCAAAAAGACTTTTTTGTGCTGTTTCCGCTCAAACATACTGGACTTAATCCGTTATGCTACCCCGCCCGAAATAACACAGGGGACTATATATCTGTTAACATTATACAGTGTTCTACACATCAATGTAATTCTAAAGCATTCATTTATGTAATAACTCATCGCACATCAGTTATATATTCAGTGCGCTCAATAAAGCTTTATAAAACTTTGCATTTTGTCTACTGTGTGTTCTCTAATACGGTCACTGTCAGGCTATACATAAAAGCTTATTAGGAGGGGGTGGAAATGCATTCTATATATTAACCCTTATACTCATAAGGCAACTTGAATGGTATATAACATCAAGTCAGACTATAAATATAATAAGCCCTTGATTATCATGAGACACACTTTATTCACAGTGTGTCTCATGATACGTCACAGGCCCTGGAATGCGGAAGAGGCCCCCACCAACTTCCCAGGTGGCTGCCAGATGGTGAGCCAAAGGGGGGTCAAAGGTCATGGGAAGGGGGCGTGGCACCTGTCACTTTCCAAAAGGGGGCAGTTTGACATGCGGTATGGACATAATACTACTAACACGTACTCAGAGTTCATCAGGGTCACTCACAATGCTGGCACATGGGAGCTTCGATTTCTGCGCAAATTTTCCCCACAAGGAGTTTAGGAAAAGCTTGGAGATTTTGTCTTAGCAGGATTTTTGTGTATTTCACCCTTACGCAATTGCACACCTTCTTTTTCAAGGAGGGAATTGATGCATTCATTTTTCTTGACATCAGCTAGGATATCCTGAAGCCTCTTGTTTATCCCTAGGATGAAACTTGATGTTAAATGCGAACAGATCATCCGACGTTTACAGAAAATGCCATAACTCGTAGGTGTTGGCTATCCTGTAGCCTTTCCCGCGCTATATCGTACACCATGTATAGATAGACCTCTATTCATTGGTATGACTACACGGCTCTGAGGTGTGAATTTAAAGCTTGCGTGTAACAGAGGGGAAATATCAATTTATGATTCCTTTTCACCGGAACCACTGGGGGCAAAAAATTGCGAGGCAGACACTATATCTTTTGCAAGTCCTAAATATTTTTGATGTAGCCCAAATTTTTCATGAATAATTGTCGGGTGCCCTGTAGGGTAAGTCTTGTTGATCAAGGGGTACAGACTAGTGAAATCATTATAATTTATCGTCTCACCCTCGCTCAGTCTGTGGTAAAGCTATCGCATTGGTTCGGACCCCCTCCCTCCACCCCCATCCCCTGTAAAGCATGTCATGAGTCTAGCGACACTGCGGACTGCATTTTAAGAAGAAATGCCTGATGGGTTGCATCAGTCTCAACTATTTCATGCCATTTATGCTCCCATAAGACAAGTAAGGAGTACCCTATGTGTTGTAAAAAAAGTCTTTTTTTTTAGCTAAAAACCTGTCCTGTATACTGTAATATACAGAATAGCCTCCAGCAGCAGAGCCCTGTCCTGTATACTGTAACATATAAATGCAGAATAGCCTCCGTCAGTGGATATGCAACAGATTCCTGGTTGAAATTCACAGTGGTGGTGCGGATGTTGACGCCTTATGTGGAAATGCTGCAGAATTTGTCATTGCCATGTGTGAACATACCCTAAAAGGTTGTGTACCAACAGCATATATGCTGTGTATTTTTCAGGTATATTACAGCACACTATGTGGAAAACATACTGCATCAGCTGTGGAATTTTAATTCGATGTATGTCAACACGGGCTGAGGATTGCAGAGTGAGATTCGCAGCTAATCAGCATGTAAACACATGGCAATTTTTGCTGTGGAATTTCCATTGTGGAAAATATGTCCCAATGTAGACATAGCCAAACAGGCAATCATATGACACTTTCCTGTCAAGGGGCTAATTAGGTAACAAACACCCACTGTCCAACCAGCTGTCAAACCTCTGCAAGGAAACGTGCTCACAATCACTGTTGGCATAATTTAAACAGTTACGCCTACCTGTTTTACAGTAACACTGCATAACTAATTCATTTTCTAAATGTATATTAGTGCTATTCTAGAATTGGATAGGTAATACACAATAGTGTGATCCTTGAAAGAGCTATTGGTGGGGGAGTGACTATTGGTGTTACTAACAGCTGTGATGTCATTTGGGAAGAAAACCTCTGCAAAATTTGGTTAGTCTGCTCTGTCCTGAGTTCATTCTAGGCATTCCGCATGGAGCATATTATGGGTACCTGAATGTCTCAGCTTTTAGCAAGAAGGAGCGGACCCACAACGAACATTTATCCACTAGATAAGTAATGAACATCTGACTGCTGTGACCCCCAATGATCACCAGCCATAGAATAAAGGGTCCTAAGACCTCCATTCTTTACTGCAAGAGAGCAGTCAGTTTGGTTGCAGGGCTGGTCATGCATGAACACTGCTGCTACAATCAATGTCTAATGCAGATGGAAATAGCTGAGGGCTATACTTGGCCATTTCCATTCACATGATCAGATAATTAGATATCCACAGGAAAAAGGTGGTGTACATTGTGGTTAGAACCCCTTTTAAAGGTGTGTTCTTTTGTTTCCAGAATGGTTCTCTGAAAACTGTACCCAAATACGGAACTCTAATAATTGACAAGATTTCACTTTAGTTTGGCATGTCGAGAGGCTGGGGATGCAGGGTAGAAGGGGGTTTGTCTTTTCGAGGAACATTTTGACTGGGAGCTGTGGTCCATTGCATTTATCGAAATATTGCGTTTCCTGCTTTTACAATAAATTAAAAAGCCTGGTATAGCTGGCTGTACTTGGTTTTAATGTTATTTTGAGCTGCTTCATTGTAGCAGAGGAGGCAACCATGGTAAAAGCACCCCTGAAATTCGAAAGCGATATTTTGGCCATCCAGATATGCGTGTTCATCCTAACAGTTGCTGACCTGTTTTTCACCGCCTCTCAGCGCTTGCTGCATTACTGTTTTTGCAGTGAGACACTTAGACCAACCACTGAATAGCAGGGGTTGAGTACCCTTTTTTGGCCTTGTGGTAATTATCAGAAGGCAAAATAGCTATAGTGTTTTTCAGGTTAGAATTTAAGCCTGTATATAGCCATGCATACAGACGTGAGTAATATGCTGGAATGTGTCAACACAATAAGTCACACTAACCTTTTTCTCTTTCTGTACAATACCTTGTAACAATGTTTTTGGGGGTTTTTTTTGTTTTTTTTTATAGCCGTTTCCATCACTCGATCTCTAATGTTCACAAGCTTGGCGCAACGCTTTGGCATCTTGCTTACAATAAGACTTCAGTTCTGACTTAAAATCAGAAGTGCATCCTTTAGGCATCTCATACCACTCCATGGACTCCTTTTTATCAGGCATCATGTACTCGGGTCCATAATATTTAGGATCAGGTAGGGGGCTGACATAATTCTGGTTTTCTTCAGTGTTTTAAAAAGTGAGGGAAATGACCGTTGCAGCCACAATACTGTGCCAGTCTAAACAATCAGACAAGCGACCAAATACGCGGAAACTGGGGCATCGGAATATCGATCCCGTGCTTTCGACACGTGACTGTCTGGCAAGCTGTGCAAAAGTACTGACACGTGTGATTTTTATTTTTGTGGTGAAAAAGAACTGCAGCGATCACAAAAGTAATCGGTCACAATAAACCCGCTTATATTCGTAATCCCGTAATGATTATCATGGTGGTGGATGTATACAGCACCCCCGCCAGATGTTTGGTGTGAAAATAATGCCAATCACTGACCTGGTAAAGAACCCTTATGGTTATGCCCAGATGTTTCTCAAATGCCACAATATCGCTAAAACTCACTGTCGGATGTCCAATTTATGATGTAATTGTCTAACTCGTGTGAATAAAACACCATCAACAGAAGCCTCTAACAGCGCATATAGACTGGCTGCTAAACACAGGTTAGTCATTGTTAGTCATACAGCCACCATTTTTTCTGTTTGATCTGGGTATAAAGTATGGATTTCAAATGCCTCCAGCGTCTCCTCCTCTATTTCTGACTAAAAGGACCATGAGTGTCAAGCAATCACTAGCTAAACACTCCGCATTACTCTGTAATGAGTTGGCCATGACATTTTAAGAAGCTCTCCGCGTTAAAATCATCCCTGGCCTGTTTTAGCGAATAAATAGGATCCAACCATTGCCCCCCTTTGACTCTCCACTGTATAAAATCACTGGGGTGTATATCTCATCTGATTCTGTCAAGCAGAGCCTGAATGATGCCATGTAAAGCATTAACAGCATCAACAAATGAGTGTATGCGGTGTAAATTTACAAAGCTGAAATGATCAACTTTACGCTGTCTATGAAATGCTGTGAAAATAGACTCCTCAGCAGGTTGCTCAATCCGATCAGCCGGCTTACAGCATTGCTCTGGCGGTGGGCTCAGAACAGGGCCCTCATTATTTACAGGTTAAGGCGTATTTTGTCTCTGTGGGGTATGTGTGGGTGGCTCAGGACTTTGCGGACAGGTTCTATCTTGGATCTTTCGACCTGACGGCTATTCACCTAGCGGTCATACGCAGCATTTTTATAGCTTTTTTTTTTTTTTTTTTTTAACAGCCTTTGTTCTGCGACAACCAGTAGCACCATTTTTTTCAAGCCTGATCCAACCATAGATAATCAGAACGTGTCGGGTCAGGGGAATTCCCCAAACCCTTGATCCGCAAAGCACGTTTTAATGCTGCTGGTATAGCTTAAGAATTTTCAGGGGTACTATTGTGGTCAGGCAAACTGACTATTAGCTCTTATCGCCTCTGCAGCATATGCGATACTTTAGCGCTAAGATTTGTTAGCTTAGCAACAAGGTAGGGGTCTAGACCCTGCATTTTATTTGAAAGGTCTGATATGCCCACCAGCAATGGTTTGTAAATAGGAATGTCACATTTCTGTTTCATTGGTCTTTTTACACGTTTGCGTTCCTCAGATAATTTTCTCTTTCTACGCTGTCAAGTGGTTGCTGTAGGTCTAGCTAGCAACTGCTGTGTATCAATACATGTTGTGGTTACAGCGCTAGCACTAGCCTCGGCTACAAGATGTTGCGTATCAGTTTGTGTTGCATTCTGACAAACCCGTATATCATTTGAAATTATGGCATGCGGCTTACCATTTCTGATGCGAGTGTCGTCTGTCTGTTTTTCAGCGTCTTCCAAAATAGACGCTAGCGCTGGTTTTCTCACATTCTTTTTTTTTGTCTTGATAAGCTGCATCGTTTGCCAACATCCACTGGGGGGGCAATTAGTTTGTCCGTTATGCTTGGTTCTAGTGGGTGCATTGTCAGTAGCGTCGCATATCTTGGGGAATTGGTTTTGTGTCTAACCCCGGACTAGATGCATCAGTCAACGTGCTCACAGGCTCCATAGAGGTTAGTGACAGGTTTGAAAATGCTTTTTTTCCCAATGCTGCAGCGACCATTCTCTGGAAGAAAAGTGTGACGTTAATGAATTACACAGTGATTACACATATAGCAATCATGGCTATAATTGACCAATTGTGGGGACCTGACCACGTGTTATGACAAAGCAATATATCATATGAAATTGATGCATGCGGCTTACCGATGCCACTGCGATCATTGGTGGTAGATTGGTTTTCGCAGGCTTACAAAATAGGTGATAGGGCCTCCATTCTCACCCACCCGTTTTGTTGTCTTAATGGGATGTTGGGCTGGGTGCCTACTTCAACGGTCGTAGTGGCTCATCCATGAATTGATTTGGTTCTAGAGGATACCGTTGTCTGTAGTAGCGCGTCTTACATCCACAGCGTCTGTAGTGAAACAATAGTTATTTATCCTAATACATAACATCTACATAAAAACATTGTGAATTGTGTGCACCATATGGGCTCCAGGGCTGGTTGTCGACTTCCGCCGTCATGGGGGCTCGTTCATGAATTACGCTTGCTTCTAGAGGATACGGTGTCTTTCTAGCTGATCACGTACATCCTCCGCATCTGTAGCAAAACAATAGTTATTTAGCCTAACACCATCTGCATAAAACGTTGCATACGCATGTATAAAACCTACCATTGGGGGAGAGCGTTAAAAGATCAAATTGTGTTTCATCAAAATTCTCGATGCGTGCATACTAGAGATGATCGAACGTACTCATTTCGAGTAATTACTCGATCGAGCATCGCTATTTTCGAGTACCTGGCTACTCAGGTGCAAAGATTCGGGGGGCGCAGGGGGGCGGGGGATGGCGTGGTGGAGCGGGGGGTAGCAGTGGGGGCAGGGGGGAGCTCTCTCTCTGTAACTCCCCCCCCCCCCACTCCCCTCTGTAACCCCCGGCTCACCTATGGCGCCCCCCGAATCTTTTCACCCGAGTAGAGAAGTACTCGAAAATCGCGGTGCTCAAGTGAAAAAGGGGCGTGGCCGACAATGATCGCTCATCTCTAGTGCATACCAGTGCTCCACTTTGAACAGAAAAATAGGTGGGTAAAATTAGCAAATTTTAACATTTATCCATCTCTATTGCTATAAGAAATCAAATGGGTGAACGTTGTATACCTACTAATCTGGGTGTTGGTAATTTCAAAGGGAAAACCACCGATTTTTTTCATCCTGGTTTCCATCTGAAAATACAAAAACATTTAATAGGCCAAAACTCGTTTCTAGCGACGCAGCTGGTCGAGACAAGACATTTTAAAAATATTTATCCTATGGTGGTAACACAGCATTAATTCATGCATATATTAATGACCGGATATTAAAAATATATACATTGAATATAATTAGTATAAATACAGTGATAAACCACTCTAATTAAAAATTCACCACTGACACAATAACATACCAACAATACCCCAGTTACAATATAAATAGAGCTATTATATGGCATCATAATCAGTGCATTTTTAAAATATTTAGCCTATAGTATTAACATTCATGCATATATAAAGGTTCGTATATTTAAAATATACATACAATATAATATAAATACAGTAGTAATAAACATGGTGTTTTATGCTTTTACATTAATATGAGAAAATAAAAACTTATTACCTCTTTCAGCAGTGTTTTGGGGGGTCCAAAAGATGAGTTGTCTCTAAATTTGGCATGTATGGCCTGTTTGGCTTTTGTCCTTATATATGTATATATGTTCCCCTTCATCATCGCCCCCAAACATTTCTACGAACATGTCCTATATTGGAGGGTGTGCATCTCATAACAGGCTTTTATTGTTCTTGGGTGTGATGATAGATATTTTTCTTCGGTAACTAATCACTTTGACTACCACATCTGGTTTTTCATTTATTAAATAGTGTCATGATGGGTAACTCAGGAGATCAGAAGGTCTCAAGATTCATCTAGACTTTTTTCACGATGTGTTAGCCACCTGGCGACTGACTTAAATTTTGTTAGTTAAAAATCCGGATGTAAATAACATGTAACAGGCTTTCACTGTTCCTGTCTGTGATGTTAGATCTTTAATCCCTTTGTGACACAACCGGACGGATAAATGACTTCAAAAGGGATTTATGACACACCCTATGCACCCTCCAAGAACTCGGTAAATCCAACTCAAAAGCTAGAGGATTAATGACTCTCTCGTTATGTTAAAAGGACCGATTTAAAACGCATTGCAAGCTTTACCGAGGGGAGCTTCAATTTTAAATTCTTTGGACAGACCTTCTGACAGACCTCAAATGGCTCCGAAACAGTGGACCTTTTACAACTACATAGTTGCATCCAACCACTTGCTTCCTCCAGATTCTTGTGCACACCATTCCAGACCTCCCGCAACTCACTAGTAACATCAACAGCGGGACAAGCTGTAGGTACTGGAATGGAAGTCAGGAATCTAGGATGCCGACTGAATACACAGAAGAAAGGTGACACTCTCTTCGCAGAACTGATACGATTTATTTATGGCAAATTCGGCCAAAGGTAAAAACTCTACCCACCGACTGACCCTCTCGCCCACAAAGACACAAATGTTGTACTAGGTCTTGATTTTTGCGTTCCGTTTGCCCATTTTGTCTGCGGATGAAACGCTCATGACAGATAGATGTTCCCAAGTTTTTACAGAAGGCCCTCCAAAATTGGGCCATGAATTGCACCCTCCGATCTGAAACTATATTGACCGGTATTCCGTGCAATCTTATCTCTCTAATAAAAATCTTCGCTAATTTGCAGCAGATGGTAATTTTTTCCAAAACAAAATGGGCCATTTTCAAGAACCTGTCAACTACCAAAATGGTGGAACAACCTTGTGACAGAGGCAGGTCAGGGACAAAATCCATGGACACGTGCGACCATGGACTACCAGGTACTGACAGCAGCATTAACGGTCCCTCAGGGCTCTTACGGCGACTCTTAAGACGTGCACAAGCTGAACGCCAAATTACGAACTTCTGGACCTCCCGTACCATGCCGGGCCACCAGTAGAATCGGAAACCTAGTTCGAGTCCGCTTGACCCCGGATGCCCTGCAAAAACAGAGGAATGAGACTCTTCCAGAACCAACAACCGCAGAGACATCAGTACAAATAACTTCCCTGCCGAAACCCACTCCGGGGCTTCTTGTTAATATTCCTGAAGCTGAGCCGGAAGGTTCCATGTCAGAGCTCCCACCACGACTCCGGGCGGGAGGATGCCTTCTGGAGAAGAGTCCTTAGCATTCTCAAGATACACTAAGTTCTTGTGATCGGTGAAGACCCGCAATTCCTGGGAGAGGACTGCCCCCCACCCCAACCTCCGAAGCATCTACCTCCATGAAAAAGAGCTTCTGAGGATCCAGCTGAGCAAGCATCGGGGCATTTACTTGAACAGCCTCCGAAGTTGGCCTGGTTTGCCCTATTGGTTTGATCTGCAGCCATTGTTATATCCGATGCTCAGTGCCTCCGAGTCATTGGCGCCCATCCTTCACTCATCGCAGTGTGGACTCTGCAGCCGGTCATCTTGCTTCTCCTTCACCTGTGCAGCACCTGCATAATTCTCATGGTGAGAATCCCAGCGACCTGACCAGCGACCTGACCAGCGACCTGACCAGCACCAATCACATACTGACAGCACATCCCTGCTATATATGATTACACCAAACCTCTTTTAAATGACCTTTTACTTTCAAATACATATTAAAAAATGACAAGTATAGTAAGTTAAACTGACATTTATTATATGTATTATGGTTGTTACTTCCCATCAATCATGAACAGGGTAAAGCAACACATAGGGCAGGAAAAAAATCCCAGTGGAGGAAACCTGTAGGGAAACCATTGGCTATTGTATTGTCCTTACTCCAGACATAAGTGCGGTAATACCATAAGATGTGTGCAAGACACAAGAACGGATGGTCCTACAAAGTCTGCAGGGTGGAAGGCTGCTCCATGGGCCGAAGTTGCGGAAAGATCATCCAGAACATAGGAAAAGGATGGCAATGATGGATGGGCCTCTCTTCTCCTAGCCCAGTGTTGAAGAATTTCTGCCATGGCATAGAATCAAACAATACATGGACAACATTATCACCGCAGACCCTTCATCTCAGACTGTAGTGCTTTGAATCATTTGTACTAACCTTCTCACAGGTGTTCCAGTCCACCCAAGCTCTGAATCCCATCCAGAGGAGCAACCGGTTGCGTTCATGGTGGAATTTTTTCTTTTGCATCCACGTGTAGCCCAAGGCCCACTGATGGCTTTCTTCGTGAGATCTGACTTCCTCTTCCATCTGGTTGGCTAAGAACCTGGCAGGAAAAAAAATTGGATCACTACTGTGTGTGTGTGTGTGTGTGTGTGTGTGTGTGTGTGTGTGTGTGTGTGTGTGTGTGTGTGTGTGTGTGTGTGTGTGTGTGTGTGTGTGTGTGTGTGTGTGTGTGTGTGTGTGTGTGTGTGTGTGTGTGTGTGTGTGTGTGTGTGTGTGTGTGTGTGTTAAAAGAAACTCTCAAAGCTGGGAAGAAATTCTTACGATATTCCTCAGTCTGCAGTCCGGTTCTCCTGAAGTAAATGAGGACCATCGCCAGGAGATACTAGTGGGGTGAGAGACAGAGCTTTTTAGTGCCACCTGTTTTTCCTATTAAAGAGCCTTTCTGTGTCCTGTCTACCTCTGTAAATGATCCATTGTGGTCACACACGTTCAGTTTTGCTTCTGTGCAGCATGACTGTCTCACTTATCACTTGCTCAGCAGCTCTTCTGATATCCAAGTAGAAAAAGCAACTTCAGAAGCAGTCGCTCACCGCACCAGAGATAACCAGTGGAGCTGAGAGGGTCTATGTGAAGAAATTTGCTAGAAAACACTTCCTTGAGCCCAAATACGATGGTGATTACCAGATGCTACCGACCACGGCCACGTCAGTGAAACTAGATAGGAGAAACTCCTGGATCCACGCCTCCCATTCGGAGAGATATTGGCTCAGATCAGGATAACCATACTTGTAATCCTAATTACCCTTGAAATCCTACACCCCCTTCAGACTCTTTCCCCTAAGCAATTACAATACCTTAAAGCCCTAGGGACAGCATCTGACTTCTCTATGCGCGAAGCCCATGGCAAGGGGGGGGGGGGGGTCATGGTATAGCCATGCCTTGTCTAACGTGCGGCACAAAGTTCCAAGGCACATAAAAAAAGATGAGAGCCCTGGGATTAGGGACAGATGAAAGTCAATTTAAGGGGGGATTGTGATGGATTGTAATAAACTAAGTAAAATGCCTACTGCAAATATGTGCTTTTTCTACACTACTAATACATGCTGCCTCTTGAAATGCTGACTAACTTGCACACCCCCTCCCACCGTCTACTTCATAATATACTCCTCGTCCAGGAAGAGAAGGACGTTAACTCCTGGAGGAAGAGACCCATATAAGGGCAATAACAAATTCGCTACAGATTCGTACTTCATGATGTACTAACTTCGCATACCATCTAAAAAAAGCCCATGCAGCTTGATTAGAATAAAGAAGTTTCATTTTGCTGAAAAGCAGGTTTCAGTGTGATTCTTCTGTGCATGCACAGGCCTCAGGCCTTAGAGCTTCTAATAAGAAAGGGGGCAGAGATTCATCATCGGGTACACTTAGTACCAGTCCATAACAATTCCACATGTTTAATTCAACCAGGTCTCCATAATTCCAACTATATCGTAGTTTTCTTCTGACATCATTACTTCTAGTTTGTCAATTTTATTGGTCAGACTTCTAGCATTAGTCACCATACAGTTAATAAGGTTTTGGTTATTTTTTATATTACGTGTATCCCTACTAACTTTTCTGCCAGTTCTAACTGTACTAAACCCTCCCATCGCTCAGCTTTCATTTCCATTACTTAGTCTCAGGTCACTGTCTACACTGTCTTCTAGCCAACTTCTGCCCCAGTGCAGCTGAGCCCTCCCTATTGAGATGCAGCCCATTCCTATGGTAGAGTCTGCTGGAGAAACCCAAACCCCTCCTTCCTACACCAACTGTTGAGCTACTTGTTTAATCACTTATCTCCTGCTAACTCCTGTGAGCTCCGCACAGAAACGTCACTAACCGGCCGCCGGCTCCACTCTGCGCATGAAAGAGCAGGTGAGTAACGCGCTGCTCTCTGCAGGGGCTCGGGTTGGGTCCCACTGCGAGAATTCTCGCAGCCGGATCTGACCCGGCCGTCTGCAGGCGGCAATAGTAACCTCAGCAGTAAACCTACAGTTAAACACTTCCTCTCCAAAGGTTCTCTTCAAATCCAGGAGAACTTGCCAGATATGATCCTCTCTCCAAAGTTTCCAATTTGACTCTAACCACATAATACAAAAACGCTTCCCTTCTATTCCTTTATCACATTCTGGGAGCCGCTCCTCTCAAAGGTACTTTCACAGTCCGCTGCCGCTCGATCCAACCGGCTTCTTATGTAGAGTGTGCAAATAAATTTTCAGGAGCTTGGACTTTTTTTTTTTTTTAAAAGTAACTTTCGCGCTTTATTTAAACAACGTGCTCACAGCATCATGGTTAACAGATCTCTATGGAGTACGCGTTTCGATCTTACGCTTAGATCTTGATCACCTCCTCTCATTGTATGCAAAATACTTAATCCAAGCTGAATATTACTAGTCAATTTATACAACTCAGATGTTAATGCCGCCTCACATTGTATGCAGATTTCCCAAAATCTATTCAACCTATTGACTGACTCCTTTAGAATGTTGATTTATTTACTTTAGCTCTTTGTCAGAACAATGATGGTCATGATTAAGAAAAAAATGTAGTCTGCAATAATTACACACCCAATATATTCCTGACTGAAGGAATTACAATAAAATGTAATCTATAAAATCATACAGTGAGTATATTCCCGACAGGGTTTAATACTATTAAGCAGCCAATGTTTATTGCAACTGTCCTTTCCTAGCCTCTACTCATATATATGGTGTATATAGGTCATAGGTCTGTCTCTCTAGCCCCTTATATGCTATCTCCTTTTTGTGCGCCTGTATTATACGGTGTGGTGTGGTGATCTGCGCATATCGAAAGAACCGCACAGAAGCGAGTGTGTGATATGTCACAAGTGCACAGCCCTTCTGCGCATGTCAGTATCTATTTTGGCTTCCCTTAAACGTCATTAATAATAATATAATGCGCTGTAATTTGGTCAACTATCTGAGCAGTAATAATTCAGATATGTTTTATAGATGTGATTTCTATGAATAGCTGGCATGCTTTTCCAGCTTTCGTACTGGGCATTTGTGAAATGGCCACCCAATAAAGGCTTAAAAAATCTTCCATCCTCAGCACGCCATTTTTAACTAGCCCCATTTCCCCGAGGATGTCATTCTTTTGATTACATGTGATTTTTCCACTTTGCCATACCGTGCATCTGTAGTAGATAAGCTCATTGGAGCAGGACCCTCACCCCAACTGTTTCCATCAATTGATTACTACATGTAACTGTGGTATTGTTCCTGTTGCCCCATCTTGTAAGCACTGCGGAATATGTTGGTGCTAAACACCCCTCTAATACAAATGTCACACGCTCGCCTCCAGGACTTCTCTAGAGCATCACGGATCCTCTGAAATGCTCTACCCCAAAACATTCGGACAATGCCCGACGCACACAATTTCAGACGGGCCTTAAAGACAGAGCTCTTCATACCCGTAGAAGCATAACAAACCTTCTGATGTAGTCCCCCACACTCACAATATGCCTCCTGCCCCTCCCTGTAGCTTTCCACTTCTTCTGTCTACCATGTAAACTTCTGCCGTGTAACCCCCGACACTACCCACACCCTATTTGTGTCTTAAAAATTATGTTCCCCCTTGCTCCACCTCCTGCCCCCGTACCTCCTGTATCACCCCAGCCCTTAGTTTCCAAATAATTGAGTAGTATATGTAACTTTTGTAATTTCTGCAATTTTGGTGATTGTGTTCCCCATATATTGGGTATGAGCAGCATTTCCATACTCATCCCCGCTCTGTAGCAGAGAATTAAACAGCCACACCGCGCATGTCCGTCTGATATATGTGGGCATATGCAGTGCACACAAACATATGCGGCCTCTGCCTCCTTTATTTTGGGAATGTCCCTTGATTCATCCCTTTTGGACAGAGGTCCAAACTCTCCGATAGAAGATTTTAGGTATCAAATACTGCTTACGCCTTCATTCTATCCTCTTCAGAATGGGTTGGCTCTCTGCTAAATTGATTATAGATATTATAACTGCAGCTAAATGTTTAATTCAACAGGGATATTAGGATATTTTTTAGCAATTGCAGAAGAGAAATTTTCACCAGTGGATGATTTTGCTCTTTCACCACCTTTTTGTTTCCCTTGTCTTGTCTCTTGGGTCTCCAGTGTGATTTGTTAGTGGCCCGATGGAGGCCTTGTATTCCCTGTTTCCTATAGACTAGCTCTTCAATACTAGCTCAAGATTTTTCTTGTAATCCCTTAACGACTGCCCATAGGTCTTTTGACGGTGATCGTAAAGGGGCTTTATTCTGCAGCGCCAATTTTTGATGGCGGGTGCAGCCTGGCATAGGTCTCCAACGCCAGGGGGAGTTGGTGCTTGGCTGTCAAATGACAACCTAGCAATTGCTCTAACACCGGGGACCGAAGGCACCTCCAATCCCTGGGGTTTAACCCTTTACACGCCATGGTCATTGCGACTACAGCATATAAAAGGCTGACAGAGAGAGGGGACTCCCTTTGTCACCCATTGGACTCTTGCAATGTGATCACGGAGTCCTGATGGGTTGCTATGGCACCTGGATACTTGAATATACCTTCTGGGTCTGCCAGCTACGGTGGCCTATGAAGCTCAGCCTCTGGCTGACCATCGTAGGCTTTCTAATACACTGCTATACTCGAATATTGCCATCTTTTATCATTCTAATACATTGCTATATTGAAGCCCCAGGTGGGACAAAAATAAAAAGTTAGTGTGTAAAAAAAAAAAAAAAAAAAAAAAAAAAAAAGGCAAAACTCCACCTTTCCCTCTTAATTTTTTATTTTTGCCAACACACGTGGTATCGCTGCATTCCCAAAGACCCATAGAAAAAACTTAGCACATTTAACCCACACAGTGCACTTTATGAAAAAAAAATGCAAAAAACATGGGGAAAATATCTGAAGAAATCTTTGCCTCACAAAAAACATGATAGAAAGTGATCAAAATGTTGCATTGTTAAAAAGGTGCTATTAAAAAGTACAACTCATCCTGTAAAAAAAAACAACAACTTTTTTCACAGCATTGACTAAAACCCAAAATTTTAGGGGACTATGAAAGCAATGATAAACAATAATTTTTTTTTTAAATAAATGTGAAGAATTGCTACAAAAGTGTGTATAAGTTGGTGTCAAATACCGTATATACCGGCGTATAAGGCGACGGGGCGTATAAGACGACCCCCCAACTGTCACCTTATACGCCGGTATTCAGTGGTGAAAAAAAAAAAATTCATTACTCACCTCCCACGGCGTCCTGTCGCGCTCCGGCAGGATGTCGCTCGCTCCGGGAGGCTGTCGCTGGCTCCTCGTCCCCGCCGCAGCATAGCTTTCTGAATGCGGGGCTTGAAATCCCCGCTTCCAGAAAGCTAATACACACGCCGGCAGCCATGACATCATTGAATGGCTGTGATTGGCTAAAGCGCACGTGGCTTCAGCCAATCACACTATTCAATGACATCATTGAATGGGTGTGATTGCTAACACGTGCGCCTTCAGCCAATCACAGCCATTCAATGCTGTCATGGCTGCCGGCGTGTGTACTAGCTTTCTGGAAGCGGGGATTTCAAGCCCCGCATTCAGAAAGCTATGCTGCGGCGGGGATGAGGAGCCAGCGACAGCTTCCCGGAGCGAGCGACATCCTGCCGGAGCGCGACAGGACGCCGTGGGAGGTGAGTAATGAATTTTTTTTTTTTTACACTTTTTTTTTTTTTGTATTACCGGCGCATAAGACGACCCCCGACTGCAGAGCAGATTTTTCGGGGTTCAAAAGTCGTCTTATACGCCGGTATATACGGTAGATGGGATTATCACTTTTTTTTCTTGGGGGGTGGGTTCAGAGATCACAGCCGCATAATGGGGCAAAACGAAACCACTGTTTTTTAAATGAATTTCAATGGTTTCATTTTCACTTGCTCATTAATTGTATGGTTGAGAAAAGATAGGACCTGCCTTATCTTTTCCGCACATAGTGAATACATTGTGTGAGGAAGATTGGGCAGCTGCTAGCTTCCAGTGATTTTGTTTTTCAAACTCCTGCGCTCTGTTGCACAGTTTGAACGGCCAGAGAAGGGGAAAAATTTTCCTTCATTCAGACACAACTATGCTCCATACCAGTAAGCGTAGTCACACCTACGGCCATCCCTTTCCCCCTTATTTAGGCTAATTTCACACAGGCGAAGGCAATATCGGACCAATATCTTGCTCCTCAACATGCGATGTCCCCACAGATGTGAGACTTTTTTGTGTTTAAAACCACCTCGCATCACTTCAGCTAAAAGGATCGCGGTGTGTTTCCCATTGTTTTCAATCAGTAAACATCACATTGCCGTGTGATACTATGCCAGCCTCATTGAAAACAATGGGCATTGCGAGGTGTTCCAGGAGAATGCCCAAAGATAGGGCATGCCATAACTTTTACCATGCTGCAATGCGGGAAAAAAGTCTCACGTGTACATTCATACGCACAAATCTGGCACGATTTTCTGGCTTTGCATAGCACTTTTGCTGGGGACTGTATGATTAACATTTTTGGTCTCTTTATCCTAGTACTTCATATATGGTACTACACTTTACTATATACTATGTTATGTATCCATATCCTGCAATTTAGGAGTGGTTTCATATTTTAACTCATTTGATTGCGGTTCTGGTGGGGTAGTGGGGGGGTTGGAAGTTTTATACATAATTGACATTTTAAAAAATATTTTTATGAATTAGATATTTTGCGTGTATTATGATAGGTTAAATAAAGCTTTCATTTAGACTGAATGCACATGGCTGGGTCTGATTCCAACTGCAAGATCTCACAGCAGAGTAAGACCCTGTGCCCCAGTGGTGACCCCCTGCACCTGTCAGTTGTTGTCTTCTCTGGGCTGCGGATGTGCCGGTTGGCGTGCCGCCGCGCATGTGCAGTGCAGAGAAGGACGTGGATCTGCGGCAAATTGCCGTGGGATGGACAGATTCCATTGATTTGCAATAGAAGCCGACCATGCGAGGTTCGCACTAGAATAGGACATGCTGTGATTTTACCCCCAAAAGCGGAGAATCGCATAGTATTTTTATGGGCAGTATTTGCTGCGGGATCCGGAGTCGAACACCCACTCCTAATTCCACGGTGCAAATATGCCTGTGTGCATTGGGCCTTAGTCTACTTTGTGTTATGGTGTTATTGGTGCGCAGGTGGATTCATACACTTGGGCCCCTCACATGATTGTTACCATGTGAAGCACTTGGACGTATGCAATACATTGCATATTGCGGCGTGCTAACAAATTTCCATACACTATCTTGGCGTGTGTGTGCATAATATGCACCAAGTGCAAGTCGTGCTCTTTATTGTGTGCGCGAGAAGCACTGTTTACATTCACTTCAGGTCACTACACTTTTAATCAGTGGATTCCATGGATCAGTATTCTGTATATTGCATGTCTGCAGCACCGCAAGGGTTAAGTGTCTGAGTGTCTGGAAATGCATCATTTGTTAGTCACGTGATCATGCTATATAATATGTGTTTGCAAGGTGTGAGTGAGGAGAGTTGTAAGGTGTGTGGTAGTTAGGAAGGAGAGAGAGTAGAACCTGCCTGCACACAAAGACCTTCAGTCTTTGTGTGGAGAAGATGGAGGCCAAGAGATTGCCGGATGTTCTGCCTACGTGGATAATCTAAGGCAGGGGTCCCCAACTCCAATCCTCAGGGACCACCAACAGGTCATGTTTTCTGGATATCCTATAGTAAGAACACCTGTTGCAATGTGTGAGGCACCGACAATAATTACATCACCTGTTCAATACTCAGGAAATCCTGAAAACATGACCTGTTAGTGGTCCCTGAGGACTGGAGTTGGGGGAACACTAATCTAAGGCATCCTCAGTGCTGATGTCTGGTACTGAGAGAGAAGTCATTCGTATGCAAGTGGTCAGTGAGTACTTGTACGCAAGCCAGTGTTGAGAGCATTGATTCTGGGAGTGAAAGCAAGACACAGGTAACTGGGACTGTGGACTTTGTATGTATGCCCTGTGTACCTCCACTGCTGCTTTTGTCTATTCTACCGTTAGATTGTATTCTATGTTGGATTTGTTAGGTTCAGTTAAGCGGACATCGACTGTTCCCGGTGTGTCCAGAAAAGTACTACTTGAGTGGGCTCTATTTATTCCAAGGAAGGGAATAGTGGCATCACCTGCAACAACTAAAGACTTTCAGGTAACTTTGCCTGGTTACCATCTCCTTTCATTTCCCATGACCTTCCCCTGTGTGACATGGACGAGTCCCGTGCTACCCAAAGTACATCATAGGAGACATTACCAACCACAGTGGACAGTGCAGTGGCAACCCATGGGTACTCAATGCAACAATATAGGAGGCCCCACACTCATATCTCGCAGGTCACTGCAGCATTCTTTAGCTTCCATAGGATATGGGAGAAGACCCACCGCAGAGCCTCTGTTAACACGACACTGGACACAGCACCTCACCTGGGCTCATGAGACTGCTAACTGGATCATAGAGGACTGGCAACACGTGGTATGAGCTGACGACTCACAGTACCAGTTGTTTCAGGCTGATAGTAGGGTTTGTGTGCTGGGCAGACCTATGAAGCCACGGACATCAGTTGTCAATAAAGCACTGTGCAGGCCAGTAGTGCTTCCATATGGGTGTGGGGTGTGTTCTTATTGTATGGGTTGCGTCCATCATCTGCCTGTATATGTCATTGACTGGTGTCTGCTCCATTTTACTGCTTGGTGACCATTTGTAGCCCTTCATGGACTTGATGTACCCCAATAGTGATGGATAATGCACGTTGCCATCTGGCCCTAGTTGTAGTTCGAGGAGGATTTTGGAGATTTCCTATGAATGGTGTGGCCAGCACATTTGCCCATCATGAGCTCAATCAAGCATTTATGCGATGTGGTGGAGAGATCTCATCTATTCACACTTCAAATCCTGAATCTGTAAATGCCATGGAACAGTGGGTGGTAATCCAAATGGCATGGCTCAACATCCCTCCAGAGATCTTCAGGCGATGACGCGGGGAAAGCAGACTATTAAAAAACATAAAAATAAAATTCTATACTGTGCATGTCCGACAGCTCACCGTGCGGACCATCTACAGTACAGAAGAAAAAACTATACAGGTATGTGTGGACGGCTCTGCTGGCAGAGCCTGATTCCGCATGTGTAATCCAACTCTGTAGTGTGCAGGCAGCCTAAGGGGTTAAATATAGCGCAGGCACAGATGTTAGCGGCCAACATAAGGTGCAATATTTGCGCCATTTGTACCAAGCATCATTATAGCCTCTTATTACTGAATGTGCAAAATGAGCTAAAAATAGTGAAGACAAATCAGGAGGCCGACAGGCGAGCAGCAAGGAAAATTCACACAAACCTTCCAACCCACACGTTTCATGTGTGTCCTTTGCAGTAATATAAACATGATCCACAAGATGGCGCTTTCATCCAGCCTGGTATTGCACTGGCACGACTTGATTTTATAATCACATGATTTAACTATTAATGATCTTCCAGCAGCTTTGAATATACTTGTCTGTAGTTTTTGGGACAGATAACCATTTGACTTACATTTCTTAAAGAATGGACATAATTACATTTTTGTCTTTTTTTCTTTAGTGCAATGTGGCTCTTCTAGCAATCTAAAAAAAGCATAGAGAACAATGAATTTCTCTGAGGCGCATCAGTGATCAAACCTGGTTAAACATACAGAAATATCCACAATGTAAAACTGCTGCAGTCCAGTTGGAGATTTGTGGAAATGATGGAATTGTATAGCACCAGGAAAGTTAGGAGAATGAAACCTGTAGATGTCGTCCGGAATGATTGGGCCGAACCATTATAGCAAATACATTCAAGATTTATGCTAAAGTGGTGAACACCACCTAGAAGTAAAGCACCTTGTACACTTCCAAATTTTAACTTTACCTTAAGTTAAGCACATCATTAGACCGGTTTCACATGAACATATTGCAGCCACATTTATGAGTCCATAATATGGATCCTGACTGCATGTGTGCTGACCCAAGCTACGAGCATAAAAGATTCCTATGATGCTTGGAGTTGGGGTCAGGAGATCGCTGGCCAGGCTGGGACACTCGTCTGCATTACGAAGTAATAAATGTGGCGGTAGTACGCTTGTGGCCTTATAGTGAAGGACTCCAATTAGAGAAGACATCACTTTTGTGGCTCTGGATTTAACTGTTCTGTAATCACTTATAGAGCTCCTTTGTAGAAGTGGGAACCACCACTGTATGGTGGTAGTATTGGACTTACTATAGTGGTTTTTATGCAGTAACAGTAAAACCTTCAATCACTGCTGGTCATGATGAGGCAGTATAATTAGGCATTTGTATAGTGGTTTTATTGCTAATATTGGTGCTGGTATATGAATATATTGTATATGAATTAAACATACCTATGTATTCAAGTTATTTTTATATATATCCCAATGCTTAAAGGATTTGTCCAGTTGTACATGATTGAAGGCCTATCCTAAGAATAAGTCATCAATAGTAGATCCACATGGGTCTGCAGTTTGGGACCCTTGTCAATCAGTTGTTTGCCAGGCTGGTATGCTCATACTTGGAGCTAATTTCTTCAGGAAACCGTCTTCTCCATTTCCACTGCTCTGGACAGACTTGGTATTGCATGTATTGAAGTGAATGGGAACTTTGCCTGTAATACCAAGACTGGCCACTTCAGTGGGAACAGAGCTGTCTACTTCCTACAGAAGTCAAATCAGTGCATGAGCATAGTAGCATGCCAAACAATTCCCAGGGATTTCATCCCTACTAGTCTACTTACTACTGATGACCTTTTCTGTGGATAGGCCATCAATGGCGTACAAGTGGACAACCCCTTTAAAATAAGACCTCAAACAACAATGTAAAGGAAAACATAAAAATATCCTGGTCCACCAGACAAATCCCCAGAATGAAGCATCTTACAGGACTCTCCTCCACTTTCCATCTATTTATTCACATGAACACATGCATCATTTCAAGTGTTTTTAAGCGAAGATGAAGTGCAAAATAAGGGGGTATAAAGGTAGAGCCTAATTAATTATGCATCAACCAATATACAAGTGTCTCTATATATGTCAGCAATTCATGTAAAGAGAGAAACCAAAGATCTGAGTCATTTCAATCAGCGAGATAGTTGAAGCGTTGTCTGTCAGCTGTTCGTCCTAGAGCAGACAGTGCTTCGTGTAACCAGCAACCCCATGAAGCTCCTATCACTGGTTCTTAGGTCAATGCTCCGGCTGGACATACACAGAGCACTTCCCTTACATGCACAGGGATGGGGAGTTCAGCAGCTGAGGATGGATGACATCCCCAATGTCTTCCCCCAACCTGGGCATCATCCTGGCACATTGAGAGTGGGACATGCACAGAGGAAACCTCGTGTTTAACATCTCACTCTGACACCATATTGCGAAGAACTAGCTCATGAGCAGTTTACTTTTTTCCTGTTGTGGGCCTAGGCACCAGATTTTCTCTGTGCATATGCAGACATATGTACAGGTGGAGATGTTGTGAATGGTGCGGCAGTAAGTAGGCAGGGGCAATACAGGTGCATCCAAAACTTGATCTGCAGCCAGTGCCTCCGAGTCATTGGCGCCCATCCTTCACTCATCGCACTGTGGAATCTGCAGCCAGTCGTCTTGCTTCTCCTTCACCTGTGCAGCACCTGCATAATTCTCATGAATGGTGAGAATCCCAGCGACCTGACCAGCACCAATCACATACTGACAGCACATCCCTGCTATATATGATTACACCAAACCTCTTTAAATGACATTTTACTTTCAAATACATATAAAAAAATGACTGACAAGTATAGTAAGTTAATTAAACTGACATCTATTACATGTATTATTGTTACTTCCCATCAATCATAAACGGGGTAAAGCAACACATAGGGCAGGAAAAAAAATCCCAATGGAGGAAACCTGTAGGGAAACCATTGGCTATTGTATTGTCCTTGCTCCAGGCATAAGTGCGGTAATACCATAAGATGTGTGCAAGACAAGAACGGATGGTCCTACAATGCCTGCAGGTTGGAAGGCTGCTCCATGGGCCGAAGTTGCGGAAAGATCATCCAGAACATAAGAAAAGGATGGCAATGATGGATGGGCCTCTCTCTTCTCCAAGCCCAGTGTTGAGGAATTTCTGCCATGGCATAGAATCAAACAATACCTGGACAACATTATTTTTACTGCAGACCCTTCATCTCAGACTGTAGTGCTTTTGAATCATTTGTACTAACCTGCTCACAGGTATCCCTATCCACCCAAGCTCTGAATCCCATCCAGAGGAGCAACAGGTTGCGTACATGGTGGAATTCTTATTTTTGCATCCAGGTGGATCCCAAGGCTCACTGATGGCTTTCTTCGTGAGATCTGACTTCCTCTTCTATCTGGTTGGCTAAGAACCTGGCAGGAAAAAAAATTGGATCACTACTTATTTTAGTATTCTGTGTGTGTGTTACAAATACAGTCCCAAACGATATACCTGCATTAACACGTGGGTCTAGCACCCACCACTGGAAAAGTCTCTTTACACATGTGGGCTTGTTGCCCAGAGAGAGAGAGAGTCTCTTTTTGCTATCCCCAGTCCCAAGGGTGACCTCTCATACAGCGTTGATGTTCTGTTGAAGCAGTCTCTCACCAGTCTTCATTTCTGACTCACTGGTCCACCAGCACCTGAGTAGCAGGGCATTTACTTGAACAGCCTCTGAATTCGGCCTGGTTTGCCGCTTTGCTTGATCTGCAGCCATTGGTACATCCAACGCTCAGTGCCGGCAGTCATCAGCAGTCATCCTTCACTCATCAGTGTGGACTCTGCAGCTGGTCCTCTTGCTTCTCCTTCACCTGTACAGCACCTGTTTCATTCTCATCAATGGTGAGAATCCCAGCGACCTGACCAGCACCAATCCCATTCTGACAGCACATCCTAGCTATATCTGATTATTGCACCGAACCTCTTTAAATGACATTCTACTTTCAGATACATAGAAAAAATGACTCAAGTATAGTAAGTTAATTAAAATGAAATGTATTGTGTTATCGTTGTTACTTTCCATCAATCATGGACAGGGTAAAGCAACACATAGGGTAGGAAACAAAATCCCAGTGGAGGAAACCTGTAAGGAAACCATTGGCTGTTGTACTGTGCTTCCTCCAGGCATAATAAGTGCAGTAATACTATAATGTGTGCAAGACCTAAGAACGGATGATCCTACAAAGCCTGCAGGCTGGAAGGCTGCTCCATGGGCCGTAGTTGTGGAAAATTCACTCTGAACATAGGAAAAGCATGGCTGTGATGGATGGACCTCTCTCTTCTCCACGCCCAATGTTGAGGATTTTCTGCCATGATCTTGAATCAAACAATACATGGACAATATTATTATAACCTCAGACCCTTCATCACAGACACCTGCTCACAGGTGTCCCGGTCCACCCAAGCTCTGAATCCCATCAGGAGGAGCAACCGGTTGCGTTCATGGTGGAATTCGTCCTTTTGCATCCAGGTGGATCCCAAGGCCCATCGGTAGATGTCGTGACGATAGTCATCTTCCTCTTCCATCTGGTTGGCTAAAAACCTGGCAGAAAAAAAATAGATCACTACTTATTTTAGCATTCAATTTATTTCTTCATCAGCATGTATATACATAACTGTTATAAAAGAAACTCACAGAGCTGGGAAGAAGTTCTTTCGATTATTCCTCAGTCCGACTCTCCCTGAAGTAAACGAGGACCATCGCCAGGAGATACTATTGGGATGAGAAGGACAGTTAGTACTTTTTAGTGTCACCTGATTTTCCTACTAATGGGCCTTTTCACATCCTGTCTACCTCTATAAACGTTCCATTGTGGTCCCACATGCTCAGTCTTGCTTCTGTGCAGCATGACTGTCTTATCACTTGTTCAGCAGCTCTTCTGATATCCGAGTAGAAAAAGCAACTTCAGAAGCAGTCGCTCACCATACCAGTGATAACCAGTGGAGCCGAGAGAAAAGCAAGACTGAGCATGTGTGGCCACCTTGCTATATTTACTGAGATGAATACAGAGTGTAACTAGTAATTCAGGAAGGAAAGAGGATTCAGCGCTCACGGGATCCAGGGTAGACAATTTAGTAGACTACTAAAGAGCACCAAGATAGCACCAAGTTAGTTCCTGTTTTAAAAACATTGGACTACTAAATTGTCTACCCCGGATCCCGTGAGCACTGAATCATTTTTTCCTTACCAAATTCCTGGTCACATGGACATTTCCGGCAGGTGAAGTCTTAACAGATTCAAGTAGGCTCTCTGGTTTCCCACTGGGAATCGTGGATGAGGGCTATTATGTGCAATCTCGCATGTTAGGTGTTGGTGCATCACCTTGGGTAAGGTGTATTCCACCTGGCACCAGGTGAGTCAATCTATCACCACTTGTTTTTTTTTCTTTGAACAAGGGAGCGCAGTTTCATCTCGTGTAGAGTACAACTAGTAAGTGGCGCTACTAATGTTTAGAATTATGGGCTGGATGTAAATGGTATTTCTGGGAATTTATTATTGATTATTTATCTTCAGGATGGGTCATCAATAGTTGATTGGCATGGGTCTGACGCTCGGTCTACTCACTGATTAGTTTATCCTCCAGCCCACTGTCAGTACAGAGGAGTTGGACAGACATTTGCATCAGAGTTGGAGCCAGAAATGTAATAGAAGTTATCACTTCCATCGATTTTAAAGAGTGATGCCTTCTATTAAACTTTGGGCTCTAACTAGAGATGAGCGAGTATACTCGCTGAAGGCAATTGCTCGAGCGAGCATTGCCTTTAGCGAGTATCTCCCCGCTCGAGACTGAAGGTTCGGGTGCCGGCGCGGGGGAGCGGCAGTCAGCAGGAGGGAGCGGGGGGGGGGGGGGGGGGGGGGGGAGAGGGAGAGAGAGATCTCCCCTCCATTCCGCCCCACTCTCCCCCCGCAGCTCCCTGCCCGCTGCCGGCACCCGAACCTTCAGTCTTGAGCGGGGAGATACTCGCTAAAGGCAATGCTCGCTCGAGCAATTGCCTTTAGAGAGTTTACTCGCTCATCTCTAGCTCTAACCCTAATGTGGATGTCCTGCTCAGATGCACTCAGAGCTAGATGGAGGATGAGCTGTTGGGAGGGGATCCCTGCTAGTCAACTGTTGATGACCTATCATGAGGATTGATGATGAAAAGTAAATTCCTGTACAACAGCTTTAACTATAAACAATAGTTTGCATAGGACAATTCTATTAAACATGGTAGATAATCTGTAATCTGACACAATTTCTATTTCCCAGAATATTTTCTTACCTTGTCAGAAATCCTCATGTAGCGGTCAGTGGTGAGAAACAACCAGATGTATACATCGTCTAGAAAAAGGCAAAAAATATAAATACTTCATAAATCCATCATTTTTAACCATTTTTTTAGTGACTACAACAATAGAAGTATCGGAAGGAGTAATGGGTCTTACCACGGATCTTGAAGAATGCAGCCCTCTTCTCCCGCCATAGGATCCGGTCCTTCTTCCTCTTTTGTGGGTGTCAATGGATGGTAGAGCGTGAACTGTAGAAGGATACTATATTAGACAAATATCACTTGTGTATTACAGTCACATTTCTCCATCCATAGTATGGACATATGTACCAGCCCAACTAAGATTTAATGACCAACTCTTACCATCCCAGGAATGTACCACTAGGGACAAATAAAGGGGTTGCTCCACAATTGGCTTTTAGTACTTATCCATAGGATAGGGGATAAGTCTGGTGGGGTGCCATCGCTGGTACCTATATGATTCTAAGAACAGGGATCCAGTATACCCATCTCCTCATCAGCTTGCTGCACACCCTTAAGTGACATGGAAACTGAATGGAACACATGTGCGGTGCTGCTCTATTCAATTCAATAGGGCTAGCGGAAATAGCCAAATACAAGAAATTGGCAATCCTATTGAGGATGAGTGGAGTGGTGCCCAGCAGACACATTCTTGTCACTGTGAGGGGTGCAGTGAGCTTGCAGTTAAAAGGAAAGGGGGACATGGACTCCAGTTCTCAAGATCGGTGGAGGTCTTAGTGGTAAGGTCCCCCACCGATCAGACTTATCAGCTATCCTACGGATATTTGATACAAATCTACTTTAGTACAACCCTTGCAAGTATTGAGAATGAAAAATACACATTTCTATGGGACAGCATGTAATCCAGTGTTGTATTCTAAATTTCACACTTGCGCCTCTTCTTCCCATGGACGGCGCTCTCTTCTTCATCCGGCCGCTGTCTTCTCTTCCCGGGAAGCTTAAAGAAAAGGAAATATTACCATGAATATATGGGGATGGGGATACTTCTGAAGATTTTATATATATTTTTTCTAGGTCAACATAGCCACATGAGGCTTGTATTTTTGTGAGAAGAGTTGTAATATTAATGGAACCACTTTGGGGTAAATAGAATGTATTGTTTAATTTTTAATAAAGTTTTATTGGGGGAATAAGAGAATTCTTTCGTCAGTTACGCCACTTTTTATTGTATTTTTGCAAGGTAGGTTAAAGTAAAACATCAGTTCTGGCAGGGGCTGGCTGGGAAATTTTAGGCTGGGGCTCAAGCACACCCCACTGACAGACAAAAGAGTAACAGGATACAACAGGACTAAATTAAAAAACCCCGTCCGCTGAGCTGCGCTTGGTATAGGACTTCAAACACAACGTTTTCCAGTGACAGTGGCCTCTATAGTAGGAAATAACTAGAGGCCACCAAAATCACGAGACACTCAAGCTGTAGACATGGAGCCCATGGATCCAAATGACTGAGCACTGCTCAGTAACAAACCTGTCTAGTAAGAGATCAGATAGAACTTCTGACATGTTTCACCAACAGAATGGTGTCAGGGGAACAGGGCTGGTCTGCATGGTGTAAGGGCTCATTCACATGGCCGTATTTATGCCGCATATTAGTCACATTTTTTGCACACAAACCGTGAACAGAGCTCAATAGTTTCAATGTATTTCTTCAGATATGCACATTTTAACAAGACTTTTGGCCACCTGAATAAATACACGGCATGTCTTGTGTTGGTGCTTTATATGAAAATAAGGAAGATGGAACAATCCCTCTGCAGCGCCACCTATAGGATGGCAGCAATCCTGCAAATGAACGTCCAACCCTTTTATATAGGTCTTTGAAACAATGAGTTCACACAAATAAGGTCCAGAAAGCACCTCAGGATCATTGAGTGGTTGTTGTACACGCAACAGTTTTATCCTCCAGAATATGGGGAGAGCTGCAGAAACAGTGGGGGTTTCTCTTGTCAGGGAATATCCCCCAAGCAAGAAATTTTATAGAAGACAACTATTAATAAAAGGAATTCTGCGCTCCTGAACTGTATAGTTCAGCAACCAATAGTGTTCGAGCCAATAAGGAATGACACTCGAGAGGAGAGGGGTATGATGTCCAGAAATCCGCCTCCGTGAAGTGTTCACGCCTCAAATGTCAGTCACGTCCCAGCCGTGTCAATTATAAGATGTCACCTTTATTCCAAGGGGGGCAACGCGTTTCCGTGCTCTAAGGCACCTTCCTCAAGCCAACAATCATATAATACAAATATACACACACACACAAATTAACTTGCATCACAAGCAGTCCATGTCCGCACATGCCGGCGGCTCCGGAGGCATTGGGGACGTGTCAGTTGTTGGAGCGTAATTACGGCCATCATATTACCGCACGACGCTCATATTACAGTTGAAGTGCACGTAGCGTTCCAACTTCATAGTTGTCGTTGGGGTGTCATCACTCAAGTCACATGACTTGCATCTGACGCTCGGATATCTGGTGAAGCGCATACAGTGCTTCCTTTTGAGTGGCGTCATAACGCTAGTCACATGACTAGCGTCCAGTATTATGTCTTTCATGTGGAGCGCATAATGCATTCCATTCGTAGCCTATGCATGAATTTCAGTATAAAATATGACATACTTTTTGTTAATCCTCTGTGAAGCACACCATATATTTCACTTATAATATATATATTTCATCTTCTATATTATATACGAAATACTCATAATAAAATTCAAAAATTATAGAGCATGATCAATACTTTCTATTTTATATTATCTTTAGATCTCTAAGAAAAATATATAATAGGTTTTCGTTAAAAAATGCAAAAACATAAAATTCATAAGAATATTCAATTTAATGTCCTAAAGAGTTAAATGTTTAAAGATTTTTTTTTTAATTTAGAAAAACTTTTAAAAATTAAAAAAAAAAATTTTTATATATTTTTTCCGGGGCTTCATTCAAGCCATTTGGATTTAATGTTTGCATGCGGGAAATCCAGAACATCTCTCTTTTTTAATAGAGAGAAGTTCTGGTTTAATAATTTCTAATGGTGTCACTTTTAGGCCCTTTGCATTCTTATTGTGCACTTTTGCAATGTGACGCGAGACACTGTTTTTCAAATCCATTGATAATATTACGGTGTTTATTCAATCGTACACGCAATGAATTGGTTGTGCGTCCTATGTAACCTAATCCACAAGGACAATGGAGGAGATAGATGATATATTTTGTACTACATGTAAGGAGCGACCAAATTTTATGAGTTTTATTAGATGGTATAGGTACTTTTTTCATCCCATGCATAATATAAAACAATGATTGGGAATTGAAAACCAGGCCAAAATCCATTCACAGACAGCTGTTTCGGGGTGTTTGTCCTTCATTAGTGTGCAGTAGGATTCTGGCTTGGCTAGTAAAAGGCCTGTGATGTGGGTCTGGAGGGGGTGACTCCCTCCTTTAGAAGAGCACCTAGAAGTGAGTGAGGAGACTTATAATGGGGCTTATTACATGCCGAAATAGGCAATTGAATTCAATAGACCTGCGACAATAAGCAGTGAATACTCGGGTAACCTGTGTATTCACTCATTGTCTATCTGTGCTTCTTAACAATGGGCCCATGTGTATTTTTTGTTTGTTTTTTTTCTGCATGCGTAAATTATTTACGTGCACAAAAACACATAAAACAAAAAGCACAACGAATGTTTTTTTTTTTTTTTTTTTTTTTTTTACACAACCAAAACCCACATGCTGCTCTGTGAATGAGTCCTTAAAGTGGGCATGCATGAACTGCCATTAAGCAAGCAGCAAAAACAGGCAGCTAGTCATAACCCCCAGACAACATACCCGTTGACGTGGGGTCACACTGGACTCTGACCTCTCCTTTACCCACCACATCCAATCTCTGGCAGGAACGTGCCACCTGCACTTGAGGAATATTGCTAAAATCCGTCCATTTCTTACCACGGACATTTTAAAGACACCCCCGACTTTACTGCAAGTCGTTGCTCATCGGCCTTCCGCGCACCAGACACTCCCCTCTCCAATCACTGCACTGGCTGCCCATCCACTGCAGAACTAAATTGAACTCCTCACCCACAAAGCTCTCCATGGCCCTGCACCACCGTACATCGCTTCCTTTCTGTCCATAAATCACCCATCCGTGCGCTCCACTCTAATACACTCAGACCGAACACCCCTTTAATATGATCTTCACATTCTCACCTCCAGGACCTCTATAGAGCAGCACCGCTTCTCTGGAACGCACTACCCCAAAGCATCCGGAGAATCCCCGATGCACGAAACTTCAGATGCGCCTTAAAAACGCACCTCTTCAAAAAGCATACCAAACCTCCTGATCCAATCCTGCACTCCTCACAACATGCACCCTGCCCCATCCTATGGCTCCTCATATTTTCCATTTTGTTTTTCATGTACATATCCTGCCCCTGTACCTGCTGTATGCCCTCCACCTCGTTTATTTCCAAATAATTGAATACCACATGTAATTTCTGTATTGTTTATTATTCTCCATGCTTTGAAAGCGCTGCAGAATAGGTTGGCACTAGAGATGAGCGAACGTACTCGTCCGAGCATTAGGATACTCGAAATGCTCGTTACTCGAGACGAGCACCACATGGTACTCGAGTCAATTCAATTTTCTTCCCTGCATGTTTTGTGCCATTTTCTGGCCAATAGACATGCAGAGAAGGCATTACAACTTCCTCCTGTGACGTTCCAGCCCTATCCCACCCCCCCTGCAGTGAGTGGCTGGTGAGATCAAGTGACCGCCGAGTATTTAAAGCAGACCCGCCCGTGGCTCGCCTCAGACATACGCTGACAGAGATTAGGGAGAGTGCTGTACCTGCTATAGGGAGAGTGTTAGGCTACTGTCAGCGTCTTGAAGAGCCCCAACGGTCCTTCTTAGGGCCACATCTTACCGTGTGCATTACTGTTGTGGCTGCTAGGAACAGTTTTGCACCAATTTTTTTTTTTCATCTTGGGCTCTGCAGACTATTGCGTTCTCAGTCTGCAGCCAATTATACAGAGTATAGGGGCAGTACTGGTGAGGCAGGGACAGTGCTAGTGTAGAATCCTGTCAACAAGTTCACCCAAAAAGCTCCTCCTTAGGGCTACCTGTGACCGTGTGCCGTTGTCTGTGTGGCTGCTGGGAGTTGTAGTGGCTCCCTATTAGCCAGCGAGGCCTTGCTGCAGGCCAGCATATAATTTTTTGGGCCTACAGTGTGCGTAACATAACCGCTGCCAGCCTCCAAGTGCAGGCCAATAATTGCCTAATTTTTTACACCGCTCTGTGCATCCCATCAACTTCACGCACAGCGTATGGCCACAGCCGCTGATAGCATGTGTGTGTCTTTCCCTCTATCTAGGCTGTGTTTTTTTTTTTCAAAAAGAAAAGCTGAAAAAAAATCCTCCTTAGGGCTACCTGTGACTGTGTGCAGTTTTCTGCGTGGCTGCTGGGAGTTGTAGTGGCTCACTATCAGCCAGCTAGGCCTTGCTGCAGGCCAGCGTATAATTTTTTGGGCCTACAGTGTGCGTAACATATCCGCTCTCAGCCTCCAAGTGCAGGCCAATAATTGCCTAATTTTTTTACACCGCTCAGTGTCTGCTGTATTTGAAATACACCATGCTGAGGGGTAGGGGTAGGCCTAGAGGACGTGGCAGTGGACGCGGGCGAGGACGCGGACATCCAAGTGAGGGTGTGGGCATAGGCAGAGTTCCTGGTCCAGGTGAATCACAGCCGGCTGCTGCGGGATTAGGAGAGGCAAGTTTTTGGGGTCCCCAGCTTCATATCACAATTTATGGGTCCACGTGGTAGACCTTTATTACAAAATGAGTAGTGTGAGCAGGTCCCGTCGAGGATAGCAGAAAATGCATCCAGCAATGTATCGACCACCCAGTCTTCTACGCCGTCCACTGCTGCATCTCTGAATCATCTTGCTGCTGCTCCTCCTTCCAGCCTCCTCACTCCATGAAAATCACACATTCTGATGAGCAGGCAGACTCCCAGGAACTGTTCTTGGGCCCCTGCCTTGATTGGGGAAAAAAGGTTCCTCTCCCACCTGCGGATTTTGTCGTGACTGATGCCTAACCTTTGGAAAGCTCCCGGGGTCCAGGTGATGAGGCTGTGGACTTCTGGCAACTGTCAAGAGCTTTCAGTGGGTGAGAAGGTTGATGTTGACGAGACACAGTTGTATATCTGTGAGGTAGTAGTAAGGCCAGTAAGTCCGAGGGAGGAGCGCACAGAGGATTCGGAGGAAGAACCGCTGGACGATGAGGTGACTGACCCCACCTGGTTCGCTAAGCCAACTGAGGAGAGGTCTTCAGAGGGGGAGGCAAGTGCAGCAGCAGGACAGGTTGGAAGAGGCAGTGCGGTGGCCAGGGGTAGTGGAAGGGCCAGAGCCACCCAACTGTTTCCCAAAGCATTCCCTCGCGCCAAGCCACCCTGCAGAGACCTAGGTCTTCAAAGGTGTGGATGTTTTTTTCAGTGAGAGCGCAGACGACCGATGAACAGTGGTGTGCAACCTGTGTCGCGCCAAGATCAGCCAGGGAGCCACCAGTACCAGCCTCACCACCACCAGCATGCGCAGGCATATGATGGCCAAGCACCCCACAAGGTGAGACGAAGGCTATTCACTGCCTCCGGGTCGCACCACTGCCTCTCCCCCTGTGCCCCAACCTGCCACGCAGATCCAACCCCCTTCTCAGGACACGGGCACGAGTGCCTCGCGGCCTGCACCCTCACCTCTGCACCCTCACCTCTGCTGTCCTCTACCCCATCCAGCAATGTATGTCGCTAGCGCAAGCACAAATACGCCGCCACGCACACGCACGCTCAAGCTTTAAATGTGCACATTGCCAAATTGATCAGCCTGGAGATGCTGCCGTACAGGCTTGTGGAAATGGAGGCTTTCAAAAACATGATGGTGGCAGCGGTCCCACGCTACTCGGTCCCCAGGCGCCACTATTTTTCCTGGTGTGCCATCCCAGCCCTATACCAGCACGTCTCCCGCAACATCAATCGTGCTCTCACCAACCCGGTTACTGGGAAGGTCCACTTAAGCACGGACACGTGGACAAGTACTGGCGGGAAGGGCCACTATATCTCCCTGATGGCACATTGGGTGAATTTGGTGGAGGCTGGGACCGAGTCAGAGCCTGGGACTGCACACGTCCTACCCACACCCAGAATTGCGGGTCCTTCCTCGGTTCTGGTATCTGCGGCGGTCTATGCCACCTCCTCTTAACCCTCCCCCTCCTCCTCCAACAATGAAAACATTCTTGGCAAATGCTTTCGCTTTGGTCCGTCTTGCGCCGATCCAAGAATTTCACCTCTAGCGGCACGATACGAATGCCCCCGGCCGTCCCTCTTAATCATGGCCCCAGTTCCGAAAACCAACAAAATAGAACTGCTGTCCTATTCCATTATTCCTAGCTGAAGCATTCAGGCGACCGGTAGAGCAATAGTGGAATACCAACTCCAACATGGGCGGCGTAGTGGGAGTCAGCCTCCCCAATTCTTAACCGAGGAGTGGGCCTGGATGGCAGACATCTGCCAGGTCCTCGTAAACTTTGAGGAGTCTTTGCAGATGGTGAGCGGCGATGCTGCAATCATTAGCGTCACCATTCCTCTGCTATGCCTGCTGAGAAGTTCGCCGCAAAGCATAAAGGCTGACGCTTTGCGGTCAGAACAGGAGATGGGGGAAGTGTGTGTCGCTTGATAGTCAGAGCACCCTCATGTCTATATCTCAGTGCGTTTTGGAGGAGGAGGAGGGGGAGTGCCGGCATGCTTACATGCATATAGATGAACAAAGCCTGGATTTCCCCAGACTTCTCCACCGGCGGAGAGCAGCGGAATCTCAAGATTCTTTTCGCTGCAACCGCAGATAAACACTCTTCTCTGTTACCGGTAAAACGGGGCATTTAGGTTTGTCAATCTGTCTCTGACATTAGTCCTCCTCCTGCTACTTCTCCTCCAGAAACAACATGTCATCGCGCTGAACTTCTCTGCGGCCCAAAAGGCTCATCTACATCTACAATTTTTTTTTTTTTTTTCTAAGTTTCAAAAGCATTGAGACTGTAACATGAACCAATTTTTTCAACAGCGCTGCCTCCAGGCTCTGTTACAAATAAAGCAACAGTGAGCTGTATCTTTTTAAAAAGATGTTTTATGGGTTTCACCTGCCCTCTCGGTTGATACATTTTTCAGAGGTACACTTGTACTCTTGGTACACTAATTCTTGGGGCCCACGCCTACACTCTTATCCAACTAATTTTTCCGCCCTTTGCCTACGCTCATGGTATCCCAATGTTTCAGAGGTTGGCCTATACTATTACTACAGAAATTTTACTGGGGTCTGCCTGCCTATACTTCTGCTACAAGATTGTTACTGGGGTCTACCTATACTGCTGCTACAAGGATGTTACTGGGGCCCGTCTATACTACTGCCACGTTAATTTTACAGGGGTTTGCCTATATTGCTGCCACAAGGATGTTACTGGGGTCTGCCAATACTGCTGCCACGTTAATGTTACAGGGGTCTGCCTATACTTCTGCTACAGAAATGTTACTGGGATCTGCCTATACTGTTACTACAGAAATGTTACTGGGGTCTGTCTATACTTCCGCCACGTAAATGTTAAAGGAGTCTGCGTATACTTCTGCTACAAAAAAGGTACTGGGGTCTGCCTATGCTTCTGCTACATAAATGTTACAGGGGTCTGCCTTTACTTCCGCAGAAATGGTACTGGGGTCTGCCTATACTGCTGCTACAAAAATGATACTGGGATCTGCCTATATTTCTGCTACAGAAATGTTCCTGCGATCCGTCTATAGTGTTACTACAGAAATGTTACAGGGGTCTGCGTATACTTCTGCTACAAAGATGGTACTGGGGTCTGCCTATGCTTCTGCTACATAAATGTTTCAGGGGTCTGCTTATACTGCTGCTACAGAAATGTTTCTGGGGTCTGCCTATACTTCTACTACAGACATGTTACAGGGGTCTGCCTATGCTTCTGCCACAAAAATTTTACAGGGGTCTGCTTATGCTTCTGCCACAAAAATGTTACAGGGGTCTGCTTATGCTTCTGCCACAAAAATGTTACAGGGGTCTGCCTATGCTTCTGCCACAAAAAATGTTACAGGGGTCTGCCTATGCTTCTGCCACAAAAAATGTTACAGGGGTCTGTGTATACTATGGGTGCACTAAGTCTTCCCATCGTGGTGTTATACCTATCTGGCCCCCAAAAAACTCCGACTGACTAGGGCATTGCTTGTGGGCCGCAGCCAACATGTATTTCCTCCCACGTAACCTCAGCTATCCGGGGCACTGCAATGGGATTTCTTTATGTACCGTCTGTGGGTTCCTGCTAGCCACCCATGCTGTGAATGCACACAAACTTCTCATAGAGGTGTTTTCCCTGTCTGTCCCCAAAACACTGACTGACTTGGGTAGAGTGCAGAGTGCAGATGGTTTACACCTTGTGTTTTCGATGAGGTATCCGACACCCAAACAGAACGAGTAGTGTGTGGACACATGGAGTCCCCATTGCTATGTCACTCGCAGCACCTTGGGCCACACAAGGTGTTAGCTGTGACAGAGGCTGACCCAGGGCCAGCTCACATACTTCCCACACCGAGTATTGCTGCATTGTGGAGATGTGTAGAAGTGCTGGGCTGGCAGCTGAGTCCCCTTTATGCCCATGTTTGCAGCTCCTGACGGAGGTGGCACAGGATTGGAATGAAGATCGAACATTGATTCTCTACAGCATTGTGGGCTATTGCCCGCCACCCCTTCTTTAAAGAGGGTTGCTACCTGGCCCTGCCAACCCTCTGCAGTATGTGCCTTCGGTTCCTCCTCATGGCAGACGCACTTATAAATAGACATGAGGATGGTGTGGCTATGAGGCCAGCGTGTGGCATGAGGACAGCTGAAGGCTGCGCAGGGGCACTTTTGTGTGTCCTGCAGACGCAGGGTCGTGCGGGGGTGGGGGGTGGGGGGCTTGGGGGGTGGGCAGCATGTAACCCAGGAGAATAGGCAGCGGTGTGTCCCACAGGCAGTGATTGTGCTTGGTTGAAGGTAGTGTGGTGCTTAGCTAAGGTGTGCCTTACTAATGAGGGTTTGTCCAAAGTAAAAATTGTTGGGGGGGGGGGCACTCTTGCCGCTATTGTGGCTTAATAGTGAGACCTGAAATGCAGCCCAGCATGTTGCCCCTCACCTGTCCTATCCGTTTGTGTCGTTTCCATCACTTTCGTAGGTTTTGCAGATTTGCACAAATAAAAAACCTTAGCGAGCATCGGTGATATACAAAAATGCTCGAGTCACCCATTGACTTCAATGGAAAAAGGCAATAAGGGACGGCGCTCCACCTACTGTAATGTGATACTGTATGCAAGAAAGAATATCTGAGGACTTACCCGGTGTAGGTGGAAGAGTCCCTGAAAAAAGACCCTCCACCTAACACCTCCACGTCCTGGTAGGCGTTGAATATATAAAGTGATACGATCTTCTCTCTCCAGTCCAAAAATACGGAAATGGATGCACAGGAGCAGGCAAGGATCTGTCACCTCCCCAACAAGGGGTGCGACTAGACAAACATGGAAAAAACAAAAAAAGATCCAGCGCTCCATAGTAAAGGAAACCTATTAGGCTAATGAATAATAGGCTCCTTGGTTAACAAAACAAAGAACTTTTATTAAAACATACGTCAACGCGTTTCGTCGCATAACCGCGACTTTTTCAAGTGACATCTATACAAACATTTCTTATCCTTATATACTATCATACTAATTACCTTACCCACATGTTAATTACTGCATATTACCCATGCACTAACCCGGGACGCCATATCCTGACTTCCGGCAGGCGGGAGGGTAACAAAGCATTTCCGGTTTTTACACAGTAACTTTGCATTAGTAATCCATAATAGAATACCGTGCATATAACCAGTACACTGGCCCGAAGCGCCATACCTGACTTCCGGCGGGCTCCTGAATTAGTAGTCCATAACAAAATAACGTGCACATTACCGGTACACTGGCCCACGAACCCGTACCTGACTTCCGGCGGGCAGGGTGGTTACATGAAGAAATTCCGGTTCTTTCATGGTACTTCCGGGTTAGCAGTCCCTGATGAAATGACGTATGATTACGCTGGTCATGTGACTGCACTGGTCACATGATTTCACACCGTCCTGACGTCAATACGCTCCGGAGAAAGATCATAGCCTTTGTATGGAGGTTGCGTTACCATAGCAATGGAACGCTATCCTCCAGCATAAGGCGGAACTTTACCTATGGGAAGATAATGGGCTAATCACAAGGAAAAACAGTAACTATATAAGTTAACCGGATTATAGTGTTTCTTATTGTCATGCACTGAGAATATTCATTATTTTTATGCAGACCAGGGGATTAAACTTTATCCCAATAGCTCCACTCTTATATATACTGTTATAAACCACAAACTTATACATTTAATCCTATTAAAAACATTATATATATATGTATATATATGGTATATAAAACCAATAAATAGTAAAATCTATAGTATACCATATATCACATGGGGTCATAAAAAATCACAAATATCGATAAAATGGTTATTCCGCACGTTATAACTCCATCTCCATAAAAATTAATATACACCACCCAGATAATACCGGATATATACATAACCATAATAATGATACAAACTAATTTTTTGAAGAAAAGCTGAATAAATAAAAGGAAACCAAAAAGGAAAGAAGAATATTAGAATATAAATCAATAAAATACCCTTGTTAAAATTTCTCTAACACCTCGTTGAGACCGTTAGGAGTCAGGGAATTTAACTTGTATATCCAAAACATCTCCTTGGTGCGTAAATTTCTAATAGACTGCAAGGAGATGCTTTCAAGCGGGGTAACTTTCAAACCGGATGGGTCACAATTGTGATGCATTTTGAAATGTCTAGAGATGCTATGTTGCATGAAACTAGAGATGAGCGAACGCGTTCGTCCGAGCTTGATATTCGTGCGAATATTAGGGTGTTCGGGATGTTCGTTATTCGTAACGAACACCATGCGGTGTTCTGGTTACTTTCACTTCCTTCCCTGAGACGTTAGCGCGCTTTTCTGGCCAATTGAAAGACAGGGAAGGCATTACAACTTCCCCCTGCAACGTTTAAGCCCTATACCACCCCCCTGCTGTGAGTGGCTGGCGAGATCAGGTGTTCGCCTAATATAAAAGTCGGCCCCTCCCGCGGCTCGCCTCAGATGCGGTGTGAGTTAGATGAGGGACAGTGCTGTTTATACCGGAGCTGCTGTAGGGAAAGAATTGGTAGTTAGTGTAGGCTTCAAGACCCCCCAAAGGTCCTTATTAGGGCCACTGATAGCTGTGTGTTGGCTGCTGTTAGCAGTGGAATTTTTTTTTCCCTCAAAATCGGCTCTGCAGAGCGTTGCACCTGGCATTAGGGACAGAAGTGCTGCATAGGCAGGGAAAGTGTTAGGAGTGCGTGTAGCCTTCAAGAACCTCAACGGTCCTTTCTAGGGCCATATTTATCCGTGTGCAGTACTGTCCAGGCTGCTGTTAGCTGTGCTGCATTTTTTTTGGGCTTCTCAAAATCGCCTCTGCAGAGCATTCCACCCTCCATTGATACTGCAGGGAAAGAATTGTATAGGCAGGGCCACAACACAGTTATTATTCATAGAATATACGCAGTGCTGCCTTTTGGTGGAAAAACAAGTGGAAACAAATCTATTTGTCCAGCCTGTGTCCGTCCTTACGGGCGGTGGACACGTGTGAGCTGCGTGAAAAACATTGCTAAATCATACGCACCCAGCTACGCTTTACTGCTGGCTTCGCCATTTGCTTTCCTTAATTGGGAAAAAAAATACCTGCTCTGCCAGAGTTATAATAACTCTGCTACCCTCACGTTCTGTGACACATAAGCAGGGACACAGCACAGTTATTACACTTCTCATGTTCATTGAATATACGCAGTGCTGCCTTTTGGTGGGAAAAAACTGAAAACAAATCTATTTGTCCAGCCTCTGTCCGTCCTAACGCCTGTGGACACGTGTGAGCTGCGTGAAAAACATTGCTAAATCATACGCACCCAGCTACGCTTTACTGCTGGCTTCGCCATTTGCTTTCCTTAATTGGGAAAAAAAATACCTGCTCTGCCAGAGTTATAATAACTCTGCTACCCTCACGTTCTGTGACACATAAGCAGGGACACAGCACAGTTATTAAACTTAGATTATTCATTCACTAGAGGCAGTGGGGCCTTTCGTTTTCAAAAAAGGGCAAAAATTATATTTGGCCTGCAGTCTTGCGCCAATTTATTTCCTGCCTGTTAAATCAAATCACTGGTAATACAGCATGCTGAGGGGTAGGGGTAGGCCTAGAGGACGTGGACGCGGCCGAGGACGCGGAGGGCCAAGTCAGGGTGTGGGCACAGCCCGAGCTCCTGATCCCGGTGTGTCGCAGCCGACTGCTGCGCGATTAGGAGAGAGGCACGTTTCTGGCGTCCCCACATTCATCGCCCAATTAATGGGTCCACGCGGGAGACGGTTATTAGAAAATGAGCAGTGTGAGCAAGTCCTGTCCTGGATGGCAGAAAGTGCTTCGAGCAACCTATCGTCAACACGCAGTTCTGCGCCGTCCACTGCTGCAAATCCGAATCCTCTGTCTGCTGCTCCTCCTTCCTCCCAGCCTCCTCACTCCACTACAATGACACCTGCTCAGGAGCGGGAACACTCCCAGGAACTGTTCTCGGGCCCCTGCTTAGATTGGGCAGCAGCGGTTCCTCTCCCACCAGAGGAGTTTATCGTCACTGATGCCCAACCATTCGAAAGTTCCCGGGGTCCGAGGGAAGAGGCTGGGGACTTCCGCCAACTGTCTCAACAACTTTCTGTGGGTGAGGAGGATGATGACGATCAGACACAGTTGTCTTGCAGTGAGGTAGTAGTAAGGGCAGTAAGTCCAAGGGAGCAGCGCACAGAGGATTCGGAGGAAGAGCAGCAGGACGATGAGGTGACTGACCCCACCTGGTGTGCAACGCTTACTCAGGAGGACAGGTCTTCAGAGGGGGAGTCAAGGGCATCAGCAGGGCAGGTTGCAAGAGGCAGTGCGGTGGCCAGGGCCAGGGGTAGAGGCAGGGCCAGACCGAATAATCCACCAAGTGTTTCCCAAAGCGCCCCCTCACGCCATGCCACCCTGCAGAGGCCGAGGTGCTCTAAGGTCTGGCAGTTATTCACAGAGACGCCTGACGACCGACGAACAGTGGTGTGCAACCTTTGTTGCGCAAAGCTCAGCCGGGGAGCCAACACCAACAGCCTCACCACCACCACCATGCGCAGACATATGATGGCCAAGCACCCCACAAGGTGGGACGAAGGCCGTTCACCGCCTCCGGTTTGCACCCCTGCGCCTCCCCCTGTGCCCCAACCTGCCACTGAGATGCAACCCCCCTCTCAGGACACAGGCACTACCGCCTCATGGCCTGCACCCACACCCTCATCTCCGCTATCCTCGGCCCCATCCAGCAGTGTAGTTCAGCGCACCGTTCACCCGTCGCTTGCGCAAGTGTTCGAGCGCAAGCGCAAGTACGCCGCCACGCACCCGCACACTCAAACGTTAACCGTCCGCATAGCAAAATTCATCAGCCTTGAGATGCTGCCGTATAGGGTTGTGGAAACTGAGTCCTTCAAAAGTATCATGGAGGCGGCGGCCCCGCGCTACTCAGTTCCCAGTCGCCACTACTTTTCCCGATGTGCCGTCCCAGCCCTGCACGACCACGTCTCCCGCAACATTGTGCGCGCCCTCACCAACGCGGTTACTGCCACGGTCCACTTAACTACGGACACGTGGACAAGCACAGGCGGGCAGGGCCACTACATCTCCCTGACGGCACATTGGGTGAATTTAGTGGAGGCTGGGACAGAGTCAGAGCCTGGGACCGCTCACGTCCTACCCACCCCCAGAATTGCGGGCCCCAGCTCGGTGGTATCTGCGGAGGTGTATGCTTCCTCCACTAAAGCACCCTCCTCCTCCTCCTCCTCCTCCTCCTCTGTCTCGCAATCAAGATGTGTTAGCAGCAGCATGTCGCCAGCAGTCGGTGTCGCGCGGTGTGGCAGCACAGCGGTGGGCAAGCGTCAGCAGGCCGTGCTGAAACTACTCAGCTTAGGCGATAAGAGGCACACGGCCCACGAACTGCTGCAGGGTCTGACACAGCAGACCGACCGCTGGCTTGCGCCGCTGAGCCTCCAACCGGGCATGGTCGTGTGTGACAACGGGCGTAACCTGGTGGCGGCTCTGCAGCTTGGCAGCCTCACGCACGTGCCATGCCTGGCCCACGTCTTTAATTTGGTGGTTCAGCGGTTTCTGAAAAGCTACCCACGCTTGTCAGACCTGCTCGTAAAGGCGCGCCGGCTCTGCGCACATTTCCGCAAGTCCCACACGGACGCTGCCACCCTGCGCACCCTGCAACATCACTTTAAGCTGCCAGTGCACCGACTGCTGTGCGACGTGCCCACACGGTGGAACTCTACGCTCCACATGTTGGCTAGGCTCTATGAGCAGCGTAGAGCAATAGTGGAATACCAACTCCAACATGGGCGGCGCAGTGGGAGTCAGCCTCCTCAATTCCTTTCAGAAGAGTGGGCCTGGTTGGCAGACATCTGCCATGTCCTTGGTAATTTTGAGGAGTCTACCCAGGTGGTGAGCGGCGATGCTACAATCATTAGCGTCACCATTCCTCTGCTATGCATCTTGAGAAATTCCCTGCAAACCATAAAGGCAGCTGCTTTGCGCTCGGAAACGGGGGCGGGGGAAGACAGTATGCCGCTGGATAGTCAGGGCACCCTCCTGTCTATTTCTCAGCACGTACAGGAGGAGGAGGAGGAGCATGAGGAGGATGAGGAGGAGGGGGAAGAGACAGCTTGGGCCGCTGCTGACGGTACACCGGCTGATTGCCTGTCATCCTTTCAGCGTGTATGGCCTGAGGAGGAGGAGGAGGAGGAGGAGGATCCTGAAAGTGATCTTCCTAGTGAAGACAGCCATGTGTTGCGTACAGGTACCCTGGCACACATGGCTGACTTCATGTTAGGATGCCTTTCTCGTGACCCTCGCGTTGCACGCATTCTGGCCACTACGGATTACTGGGTGTACACACTGCTCGATCCACGGTATAAGGAGAACCTGCCCACTCTGATTCCCGAAGAGGAAAGGGGTTCGAGAGTGTTGCTATACCACAGGACCCTTGCGGACAAGCTGATGGTAAAATTCCCAGCCGACAGCGCTAGTGGCAGAAGGCGCAGTACCGAGGGCAAGGTAGCAGGGGATGTGCGTAGATCGAGCAGCATGTACATCCCAGGCAGTGCAACAGTCTTTAAGGGCCTGGCCAGCTTTATGGCTCCCCACCAAGACTGTGTCACCGCTCCCCAGTCACGGCTGAGTCGGCGGGAGCACTGTAAAAGGATGGTGAGGGAGTACGTAGCGGATCGCACGACCATCCTTGGTGATGCCTCTGCCCCCTACAACTACTGGGTGTCGAAGCTGGACATGTGGCCTGAACTAGCGCTGTATGCCCTGGAGGTGCTTGCTTGTCCTGCGGCTAGCGTCTTGTCGGAGAGGGTGTTTAGTGCGGCTGGGGGAATCATCACAGATAAGCGTAGCCGCTTGTCAACCGACAGTGCCGACAGGCTAACACTCATCAAGATGAACAAAGGCTGGATTTCCCCAGACTTCTGTTCTCCACCAGCGGACAGCAGCGATACGTAAGCAATACGTAGGCTGCACCCGCGGATGGAAGCTACGTTCTCTCTCACCATCCAAAACGGGGACATTTCTGCTTCATCAATCTGTGTCTAATATTCCTCCTCCTCCTCCTCCTGCTCCTCCTCCTGAAACCTCACGTAATCACGCTGAACGGGCAATTTTTCTTAGGGCCACAAGGCTCACTCAAATAATTTTTCAGAACAATTTTTATAAGTTTCAATGCGCTTAAAAGCATTGGAACTTTAACTTGAACCAATTTTTCGTTACACTGGGCTGCCTCCAGGTCTAGTTACCACTTAAGCCACATTAACCAAAGCGATTAATGGGTTTCACCTGCCCTCTTGGCTGGCCATGGCCAATTTTTGGGATGTACATTAGTACTGTTGATACAGCAATTTTTGTGGGCCCTCGCCTACAGTGTAATCAAATTAATTTTTAGGCCACCTGCATTACAGCTGACGTTACCTCAGCTGTGTTGAGCAATGCAATGGGATATTTTTGTGTACCGCCGGTGGGTTCCAGGGAGCCACCCATGCTGTAGGTGCACACTGAGTTTTTAATACATCTGTACACTTCTAAAGAACCCGTCTGACTGGGGCATGCAGTGTGGGCCCAAGCCCACCTGTATTACGCACGACATTACTACCTCAGCTGTGTTGGGCAATGCAATGGGATATTTCTATGTACCGCCGGTGGCTTCCTGGCACCCACCCAGGCAGTGGGTCCACAGGGAGTTAAACCTACATGTGTCCACTTGTAAAGAACCCCAGTCTGACTGGGGCATGCAGTGTGGGCCGAAGCCCACCTGCATTAACCCTTTCCAGTCCACTGTGTGACCTGTGAAGACATTAGGGTTTAAGGCTGTACAGCTCCGTTGTTGGTAGACGTCCGTCGGGGTTCTCTTACTGTATATTGCCAGCCTCTCTGCTGTCGGAGCCTATCCTACGTGTCAGCTCATGCAGTACTGGCTTTAGCCAGCATATAGCGCCGTTGTATAACAGCAGAAAAAGAGTAAGCCCCCTAGGAAAACCATATACAAATTGGATTGGAAAGGGTTAAGCACAACATTACTACCTCAGCTGTGTTGGGCAATGCAATGGGATATTTCTATGTACCGCCGGTGGCTTCCTGGCACCCACCCATGCTGTAGGTGCACACGGAGTTTTTACTACATCTGTACACTTATAAAGAACCCCAGTCAGACTGGGGCATGCAGTGTGGGCCGAAGCCCACCTGCATTAAGCACGACATTACTACCTCAGCTGTGTTGGGCAATGCAATGGGATATTTCTGTGTACCGCCGGTGGGTTCCAGGGAGCCACCCATGCTGTGGGTCAACAGGGACTTCACAATAGGGAGTTGTACCTGCCTGTGTCTATGAATTAAAAAGCCCGGTCTGACTGGGGCATGCAGACACCTTGACAGAATGAATAGTGTGTGGCACATAGGTTCCCCATTGCTATGCCCACGTGTGCAGCTCCTGATGGCGGTGGCACAGGATTCTATTTCTCATTGCTTCTGTACAGCATTGTGGGCTATCGCTCCGCCACTTTTAAAGAGGGTCGCTGCCTAGCCGTGCCAACCTCTGCAGTGTGTGCCTGCGGTCCCTCGTCATGGCAGACGCAATTCTAAATAGACATGAGCGTGGTGTGGCATGAGGGCAGCTGAAGGCTGCCCAGGGACACTTTGGTGTGCGCTGTGGGGGGGGAGGGGGGGCGGTTGGGCAGCATGTAACCCAGGAGAAGTGTCAGTGGAGTGTCATGCAGGCAGTGATTGTGCTTTGTTGGAGGTAGTGTGGTGCTTAGCAAAGGTATGCCATGCTAATGAGGGCTTTTCAGAAGTAAAAGTTGTTGGGAGGGGGGGGGCCACTCTTGCTGCTATTGTGGCTTAATAGTGGGACCTGGGAACTTGAGATGCAGCCCAACACGTAGCCCCTCGCCTGCCCTATCCGTCACTGTGTCATTCCCATCACTTTCCTGAATTGCCCAGATTTTCACACATGAAAACCTTAGCGAGCATCGGCGAAATACAAAAATGTTCTGGTCGCCCATTGACTTCAATGGGGTTCGTTGTTCGAAACGAACCCTCGAGCATCACGGGAAGTTCGTTCCGAATAACGAACACCCGAACATTTTGGTGTTCGCTCATCTCTACATGAAACCTTTCTTTATATTGCTCTTGTGTCTAGACACTCTTGCTCTCAACATATTAAGAGTCCTTCCTACATATTTTTTGTGACATGGACATTCCAGCATGTATATAACATTTTTAGATCTACATGTGAGATGTTGCCTTATTTGGATTTTTTCACTATCCTCTATAGTTATATCCTTAGTTCCATGCATAATGTGTACACAGCTCCTGCATCTATTTTTTTACCACATTTATACACACCTTTTTTCCCTATCTTTCCTTCCTGTCCTTCTTCATCTTCTCCCACTTTGTTTTCTTTTTTCGGGCGGGATGGAGCTAACATATTCTTGAGAGTTCTATTCTTTCTAAATATACATCTAGGATATTGATCTATGTATTTTCCCAGAAACGGATCATTCTTCAATAAACCCCAATTTTTTGCAAATATCGCCTTTATTTCCTTATGTTGTGAACTATATTTCGTAATGAACATGGTTCTTAGGGATCTTTTTTCTTGTTGTACTCTTTCCTTATGTTTTCTTAGTTCACTTTCTTTTGATATTGCACATACCCGTTTATAAGCTCCCTCTACTATTTCCCCTGGATAACCCTTTTCCTTAAATCTCTGTTTCAAGATTTCAGATTGTGTGTCAAAATCGGATTTTTTGGAGCAGTTTCTCCTTATCCTTCTGAGTTGCCCGTATGGAATATTTGTACGCCAACTCTTAAGGTGACAGCTGTTAAACTCCAAAAAACTATTCGTATCCACTGGTTTAAAAAATGTCTTAGTAGTGATTTTTTCATCTTCAATAAAAATCTCCAGATCTAAAAATACTATCTTGTGGGAACTAACAGTATCTGTAAATTTCAAATTGAAATCATTGGTGTTCAAGGTATCAATAAAAGCCTTAAGGCTCTCCACATCCCCTTTCCATATCATAAGAATATCATCGATATAGCGTTTATAAAACGCAATTCGTGGGTCTCTAAACTGATTCCTTTCAAATATGCCCATAACGAGGTTGGCAAAGCCCCTAATCTGCCTATAAACCGTTCCATTATAAGTGAAGCAGTTATTACTTAATATGAAGGACATAGCTTATCAAGAAGTCTCTTTGCTGACTGGGCATAAGTGGGTCATCATCAAGAACTTTTCTTATGGCCTCTAGGCCCTGTTGATGGGATATATTTGAATACAGGGCCTCCACGTCCAAAGTACACCATAACGATGGACTATGCCATTCTTCTCCTTTAAGGATCTCTAATAGGTGGCCAGTGTCTTTAATATATGATGGCAATGTTTTAACATAACGTTGCAGTTGTATATCCACATATTCAGATAAGTGGCTAGTAAGAGAACACATACCCGCTATAATGGGGCGTCCAGGAGGATTATGTATACATTTATGTATTTTGGGAATGTGGTAAAAGTAAGGGATGTCTGAATCTATATTGGTGATGTATTTATATTCTAATTTAGAGATCCCATTTTCTTCTAATGCTTTCTTCATCATATCATGAAACATTGTATTAATTTCCCCCATTGGATTTTTAGTAAGCCTCCTATAATATGTCCCATCTAATATTCTTAATGCTTCCTTATGATAATGTGAATGGTCCATCAACACAATTCCCCCCCCCCCCTTTATCAGCTTGTCTCACTACCAACTCTTTTTCTTTCATAAGTCTATCTAGCGTTTTTCTCTGTTTTTCGCTTAAATTAGGTTTCCCTATTTTGCTCGTCTTTTTGCACATCACATTGAAGTCCTTCAGGACATTCTGGTAGAAAAGTTGGAGGTATTCACCCTTCGATTCTGTTGGATAAAACTTAGACTATGGTTTTAAGTCTGTAATAATGGGTTCATCTAATGAAAATCCCCCTGACGTCTCCCTATTGTTAATATTATCCTTCCCCTCTTGTGGATGTTGTATAAAATACCTATTGAGGGTGAGTTTGCGAAGAAATGCATTTAAATCAACATAAAGGTCAAACATATTGGACCTTTGAGTAGGACTAAATGAGAGACCTTTAGAGAAGATTTCAACTTCTTTTCGTCTAAGTAAATGCTGTGAAATGTTGAAAATGCCAGATTTTCTCGCTTCTTCAAAGGAAATTATTTTCTCGTCTGCATTGGATTCCTTTCCACATTTCTTATGTTTTTTACCCCCCCTTGTGCCCCTTCTTTTGTCCCTGCTATTCTTCTTTTCTGGACCTGAGTGGATTGTGTTACTGGCTGGTAAAACTGTGTAATTTTGGACCTTGCTCCCAATCCACTGGTGGTTTTGTGGATTCTCGCTTCGCTTGGGTTGGGGAAGCTGCTCCCCAACCGGACGGTCATGGATGGTGCTATTTGGTTGGTAGTAACCAGAGGGCAACGAATAGTGTCTTGTGACCCTAAAAAAACCTGACCTGGGACTGTTAAATTTTGGGAACCAGTACTGATTGTCTCACTTTCTTTCGGTCTAGTAGTAGAATTTTTGCTAAACACAGATCTAAAATATCAGTAGGGGAGTTACCTAAAGGGGATGTTAGAAGAGCTCTCTCAATAGGATGTGGAATAAGCTCTGGGGTAAAATATATATGATCACTATTTAATCTCTCAGGAGTTTTCCTAGAGCCATCCAATCTCCTAATCGGGCTAACAATTGCATCCTTTGTGATATCACATCTTGTGTCATCTACCGTAATCATAGACTGCAGATTAACGGTATTCTCACCCTCCCCTTCCTGTAGTTGTGGCACATTGAACCTTCTATTGATATACGTTTGTCCCCCTTCTGTTTGTGTCATATTGTCTCTATTAGTCCTGTGACTATGCCTTGTGCCGACATATGGTATACTCTTATTGTTCTGGAACTCTAGATGTGTAGGGTTCCACTTATTTATACCTCTTTGTCTTCCCCCTCTATATTGATCTCTGAATCTTACAGGTTCTCGGGAATACGGGTTATCACGGGTATCGAAATATTGATTTCTTCTTGGATACCGTTCCATATTTTTTCTATAATTATTGGACCGATTATAATTAGTGAACACCCTTGTTTAACCGAACCAGGTTTTTTTGTGTGGAGGTATGTATGCTTTTTCATGTCTACCTTCTCCCAATGTGCGGGGCTCCTGAAGGTTTCTTACATCATTCCTCTCATGTGGTTCATCTCCTTCCGGGGGTACTCCCTGTGTGTGGATCATCTGAGGTCTTTTTCTCTTGTAATCTTTGGGAAAAAAGACTTTTTGATTAAAATCATCTAAATCTCGAATGAGCTTTTTTATCTTTCTTGTACAAATATCCTTCTCTATTTTATATATATAATTAATGGCGGCTGAAATTTCATCCTTGTCACTTAATGACCCATAACCATATACCAGTTGGAGGCTTTCTTCCGAGAGGGAAGTGGGTTTAGCAATCAACTTATCTAACATGAGAGTCGTAAAAGTACCCAGCATAAGCCCCCATCCCCCCGTAAAATCTTTATCCTTAGGAAATGCAGATTGAATGGGTACTCTCAAACCTCTTGGTGCTAGATTATTCTCTTGATAAAGTTTCAAAAAGAGAAAATCTAGAGAATGTCTCCAAGTGTCATAAATAGAGTTTTTAAGGGAATGCAACTCCTTAGGTGGTAATGTCTCCAGGGTTTCCTTGGGCCAACCAAGAGTCCCTTCAAATTCCTGAGGGATCGAAGAAGACTTACGTTTTCCCAAGTCCTTGGAATATTCAGCCAATAGTCTGAGAACCCTTTCGGGTAACGATGTCCACTCCCTTTCTAGACGGTCCATAATGCAGGGGTTCGCCAGTCACCCAAAAAACGTTATCCGGAACTCCGTGATGAAGACCGTGAATAAATAAGAAAAAGGCAATAAGGGACGGCGCTCCACCCACTGTAATGTGATACTGTATGCAAGAAAGAATATCTGAGGACTTACCCGGTGTAGGTGGATGAGTCTTCATCACGGAGTTCCGGATAACGTTTTTTGGGAGAAATTTTAACAAGGGTATTTTATTGATTTATATTCTAATATTCTTCTTTCCTTTTTGGTTTCCTTTTATTTATTCAGCTTTTCTTCAAAAAATTAGTTTGTATCATTATTATGGTTATGTATATATCCGGTATTATCTGGGTGGTGTATATTAATTTTTATGGAGATGGAGTTATAACGTGCGGAATAACCATTTTATCGATATTTGTGATTTTTTTTTATGACCCCATGTGATATATGGTATACTATAGATTTTACTATTTATTGGTTTTATATACCATATATATACATATATATATATATATATAATGTTTTTAATAGGATTAAATGTATAAGTTTGTGGTTTATAACAGTATATATAAGAGTGGAGCTATTGGGATAAAGTTTAATCCCCTGGTCTGCATAAAAATAATGAATATTCTCAGTGCATGACAATAAGAAACACTATAATCCGGTTAACTTATATAGTTACTGTTTTTCCTTGTGATTAGCCCATTATCTTCCCATAGGTAAAGTTCGGCCTTATGCTGGAGGATAGCGTTCCATTGCTATGGTAACGCAACCTCCATACAAAAGCTATGATCTTTCTCCGGAGCGTATTGACGTCAGGACGGTGTGAAATCATGTGACCAGTGTAATCATACGTCATTTCATCAGGGACTGCTAACCCGGAAGTACCATGAAAGAACCGGAATTTCTTCATGTAACCACCCTGCCCGCCGGAAGTCAGGTACGGGTTCGTGGGCCAGTGTACCGGTAATGTGCACGTTATTTTGTTATGGACTACTAATTCAGGAGCCCGCCGGAAGTCAGGTATGGCGCTTCGGGCCAGTGTACTGGTTATATGCACGGTATTCTATTATGGATTACTAATGCAAAGTTACTGTGTAAAAACCGGAAATGCTTTGTTACCCTCCCGCCCGCCGGAAGTCAGGATATGGCGTCCCGGGTTAGTGCATGGGTAATATGCAGTAATTAACATGTGGGTAAGGTAATTAGTATGATAGTATATAAGGATAAGAAATGTTTGTATAGATGTCACTTGAAAAAGTTGCGGTTATGCGACGAAACACGTCGGACGTATGTTTTAATAAAAGTTTTTTGTTTGTTTTGTTAACCAAGGAGCCTATTATTCATTAGCCTAATAGGTTTCCTTTACTACGGAGCGCTGGATCTTTTTTTGTTTTTTGGTTTTTCCATGATTGACTTCAATGGGGTTTGTTACTCAAAACAAACTCTCGAGCATCGCGGAAACTCGACTCGAGCAGCGAGCACCCGAGCATTTTGGTGCTCGCTCATCTCTAGTTGGCACTATACAAATAACAATAAATTTATTATTATAAGATATTATTATAATATTGTATCACTCAATAAAGACATCCAGGTGCCTTGTGCACTTTTTTTTTTTTAAATAGAATTTGCCGTCACAATGTTTCATAATAATAATAATAATAATCTTTATTTGTTAAGCGCCAACATATTCCGCAGCGCTTACATAGACGGGGAATACAAAAAGACAAAAGTACAAAAAATTACAGAACCACGATTACAATCGCAATCAGTTGGTGGAAACAATAGGGGTGAGGGTCCTGCTCCAACGAGCTTACATACTACAAGTAATGGGGTGATACAGAGGGTAAAATGGCTGGAGATGTGCACAGTATTGCACGGTGGAGAGTGAGAGATGCTATATACAGACAATGGTCAGACATTTAGCTATGCGACGGCAGGATCAGTATGACTACAGGAGCAGTTTATGACAGCTAGCAGGGATTGCAGTCAGTAGGTCAGGGAGCATGTTATCAGGCAGCGTATAGAGGAGTTTGTTTAGAGAATGCGGTATGCCTCCCTGAAGAGGTGCGTTTTTAGAGCACGCCTGAAGTTTTTCGAGTCCTGGATTGTCCGGGTATCCTTTGGTAGTGCATTCCAGAGGACTGGTGCTGCACTGGAGAAGTCTTGGAGGCGAGAGTGAGAAGTTCGAATTAGAGGGGTGTGCAGTCTAGTTTTGTTTGCCGAGCGGAGAGCCCTGGCTGGGTGATGGATTGAGATGAGGGAGGCAATATAGGGGGGGGGGGGGGGGGCTGCGCTGTGGAGGGCTTTGTGGATGAAGGTAGTAAGTTTAAATTGAATTCTGTAGTAAGTTTAAATTGAATTCTGTATTTAACAGGCAGCCAGTGCAGTGACCGGCACAGGGCAGAGGCGTCTGAGTAGCGGCTGGACAGGAATATAAGCCTGGCTACCGCATTCAGGATGGATTGGAGAGGGTAGAGTCTGGTGCAGGGGAGGCCGATCAGCAACGAGTTGCAATAATCAAGCTGTGAGTGGATGAGGGCAACAATAAGCGGTTTCAGCGTGGCTATGGTGAGAAAAGAGCGGATTCTTGCGATTTTCTTGAGGTGCAGCTGACAGGTTCGGGCCACAGATTGGATGTAGGGGGTAAATGAGAGATCTGAGTCGAATATGACCCCAAGGCAGCGGGCATGCTGTTTGGGAGTTATGGTGGTGCCACACACTGAGATGGAGATGTCAGGATGAGGTTGGTTAGTGGAAGAAGGAAACACCAGTAAGTCAGTTTTAGAGAGGTTTAGTTTTAGGTTGAGAGGACACAGTGTTAGAGACAGCAGACAGACAGTTGGGGATGTTTTGGAGGAAAGGTGCAGAGATGTCATGGGAAGAGGTGCATAGCTGGGTGTCATCAGCATAGAGGTGGTATTGGAGGCCAAAGCTCCTGATGGATGGTCCAACAGGGGCTGTGTAGATAGAGAAAAGGAGGGGGCCGAGCCTTGGGGGACCCCAACAGCAAGGGGAAGAGAAGGAGAGGTAGAGCCAGCAAAGGAGACACTGAAAAAGCGGTCAGATAGGTAGGAGGAGAACCAGGTGAGAGCAGTGTCCTTTAGGCTGATGGAGTGAAGCATATTGAGGAGGAGTTTGTGGTCGACAGTGTCAAATGCTGCGGAGAGGTCGAGGAGGATCGGTAGGGAATAGTCACCCCTTGATTTGTCTGTCAGTAGGTTGTTTGATACCCTTGTAAGGGCAGTTTCTGTCGAGTGTTGGGGTCGGAAGCCAGACTGTAGGGGGTCGAGGAGAGAGTTCTCTGATAGATAGCTTACAAGGCGGGAGTAAACCAGCTGTTCTAGTAGTTTGGAGATGTAGGGGAGGTTTGAGATGCGTCGGTAATTGGCAACGTCAGTTGCGTCAAGAGTCAGCTTCTTTAGCAGTGGGGATATGATGGCGTGTTTGAAAGAAGAGGGAAAGATGCCAGAGGTCAGAGAGGTTGAATATAGTGGTGAGATGGGAGATGACCACTGGGGAAAGGGATCGGAGGAGGTGTGAGGGAAGAGGGTCGCTAGCGCAGGTAGGTGGCGGAGCAAGCAGAGAAGAGAAGTTTGGAGACTTCTTCCTCTGTTGCTGGTCTGAGTACAGACAGTGAGCAGGAGCTAGATGCAGTGCTGACAAGACTAGGGTCAGGGCTAGTCTGGGATTGGGAAGTTATTTCTTGACGGATGTCATCAATTTTCTTTTTGAAGTAAGCAGCCAACTCTACAGCACTGAGATCTGTCATGGGGCTGTGATTTAAGGCTGAGAAGGGAGGGAAAAGTATCAGAGTCGTTTAGGGTTGTGCAATAATGAGGAGACGAGAAAAGTGAAGTAGACTTGTTTTGGCATGATGGAGGGAGAGGTTGTAGGTTCTGAGCATGCATTTGTAGTGGAGAAAGTCTGCGGATGTTTGCGGCTTCCTCCACAGCCGTTCAGCACTTCTAGAGCACCGCCGGATAAAGCGCTTTTGAGGCGTGAGCCAGGGTTGGCGCTTTGTACATCGGATGGCTTGGATCCTGGAGGGGAGCCGCTTGATTCAGGGCATGTTTGAGAGCAGTGTTGTAGTGATCGGCAGCCAGGTTGGGGCAGGAGAGAAGAGATAGGGGACAGAGAGGACTGTAGGGACTCAGCAAAGTCTTGGGTGTAAATGGCCTCAAAGTTCCTGTAGGTACGGTAGGTAGGTTGGTGTGGAGAGATGTTAGGGAGCGTGACAAAGAAAGAGAGGAGGTTATGATCCGAGAGTGGGAGAGGGGAGTTAGTGAAGTTGGAAGCAGAGCAGAGCCGGAGGAAGACGAGATCCAGAGTATTGCCATCCCTGTGAGTGGGAGAGGCTGTAAGTTGAGAGAGACCAAGGGAGGAGGTGAGCGAAAGAAGCTGAGAGGCAGATGGGGAGTTTGGGTCATTAGTGGGGATGTTAAAATCACCTAAGATGAGGGTTGGGATTTCGCAGGAAAGGAAATCGGGGAGCGAGGCGGCAAAGTGGTCCAAAAACAGGCGAGGAGCAGCTGGGGGGTGGTAGATAACTGCTACTCGCATAGACAGCGGGCGGAAAAGCCATAACGTATGTACCTCAAATGATGGAAAAGTGAGTGAGGGTACAGGGGGGATGACCTGGTGGGTACAATTTGGGGAGAGAAGAGCACCTACTCCTCTGCCACGCCTGTCATCTGGTTTCGGGGTATGGGAGAACTGCAGGCCATTGTAAGACAGTGCAGCAAGGGAGGCCGTGTCAGACTGCTGTATCCACGTTTCTGTGAGAGCGAGCAGATTTAAAGAATGAGCAGTAAAATAGTCGTGGATGGTGGGGAGTTCATTACATGCTGACTGGCAATTCCAGAGGGCACATTGAAAAGAGTCAGGGTAGGGTTCGCATAGGCTAGCAGTTGGGCTTGAGGGGTGTCTTAGTGACTCAGGTAGGGGGTAATAGGAGCAGTGGAGGAAGGGCCAGGATTGGGAGAGATATCCACAGCTGCTAGTAGTAGCAAGATAGCAAGCGTGAGCAGATGGTTAGGAGATTTATGGGGGGGTGGCAGTTATTTTTTCTTCGTGGTATTAGGGGGTGTGAGGCTTAGTAAGAAAGTATAGAGTGCATGCGAGCTGTGCATAGGGGAGGACAGGAGAGAGGGGCTAATGTGAATAGTGCCCCCCAGAGGTGGGCACTTGAAAGAAGTTCTGAGACTGAGAGCAAGGATTAGAAGAGAGGTGACAGCATTAGCGATAGCTTTGAAGTGAAAAGCATTTAAGCAGAGTTTGTGGCCTACCTGTCTCTTGCCCTGTTGAACTGCCATGTTAAACTGCATGGAAGTCACACTTGATCACGGGCACATTTTCACAGGGACCACATGCGTGTCAGTGAAGGGATACTACTTTTAAAACCAAGCAACAGCCAACACCTGGGAGGGGCTAGTTCAATTTAGGTTCATTAAGCAACTGGCTAGTGACCCACCCAGAGGTTTTATGGCTCGCTTACATAAATAACACCTCCACACTAAAAAGCTGGACATAGAAATGGGGGGATGCACAAATATGGCCAGTAGTCAAGCTGGGCAAGAAACACATAGCATAGGCATAATAGTGAAAAGATGCAAGAAAATAGCAATGGTGCAGGTTAAGCAGAGATGAAAGCAGCAGGGGGGTGGGTGGACTTCAATTGCAGGAGAAAACACATACCTGTTGAGAAGGAAAGGATAAGCAGATATTAATTCATGCCATGTTAAACTGCATGGAAGTCACACTTGATCACGGGCACACTTCATCACAGGGAGCACATGCGTACACTGCCCTCATAGTCTCACTGCTCTTACATTAAAGAACCCCCTCCTACGTTGGTCAAAACCTTCTTTTTTCTAGATATAGAGAATACCCCCTTTGTTAGTCACAGTCCTGGGTATAAACAGATCATAGCAGAGTTCTCTGATATATTTATACATAGTAATTGGGTTGACCTTCAGCTGTCTATTTTCTAAACTAAATAATCCCAATTTTGATAACCTCTCTGGGTATTGTAGTCCTCCCACTTCCATTTATTTCTTTAGTTGCCCACCTCATGTGTGGTCTGACCAGTAACTTGTAAAGAACAACAATGTTCTCATTATGCGCCCCTAGACCTCTTTTGTTGCACCCCATGATCCTATTTGCCTGGCAGCAGCTGCCTGACACTAGTTGCTCCAGTCCAGTTAAGATAGTTAACTAAAATCCCAAGTCCTTTTCCATGTCAGTGGTTTCCCATTTAGTGTGTAATGGTGACATGTATTTCCTCTGCTTATGTGGATAACTTTACATTTATCAGTATTAAACCTCATTCGCCACTTTTCAGCCCAAGCCCCCAATTTATCCAGATGCTTTTGCAACTGCCTTGTTTCCTCTCGTTTCTTTACCTAATTTTGTGTAATCTGCTAATATTGATATTTTACTATTCAGACCTACCAGGTCATCAGTAAATATATTAAGAGTAGGGCCCAAAACTGACCCCTGAAGTACCCCACTAGTAACAGTGACCCAATCAGAGTATGTACCATTAATAACCCCCTGTTTTCTATCACTGAGCCAGTTACTTCCCACTTACACACATTCTCACCCAGACCAAGCATTCTCATTTTATATACCAACCTTTTATGTGGAAAAATATCAAACACTTTTGAAAAGTTCATAAACTCAAGATCAAATGACTCCCCAGTCCAGTCTAGAACTTACCTCATCATAGAAGCTGATCAGATGGGTTTGACAGAAGCGGTATCTCACAAACTCGTTGATAAGGAGTTATACATCTATATTCATTGACGTATTCCAGGATAGCATCTCTTAGAAACCCTTTAAACCTCTTACCCACAATAGAAGACTTACAGGCCTCTAATTTCCAGGTTCACTGTTTGACACCTTTTAAATATCTGCACCTCATTAGCTATCTGCACCCCTGATCTTGAGTCAGGTCTTTTGGTTAGTGTTGAGTACAAAATAGCCTTCCCTCAAGTCGGGTCCTCTACAAGTTTGGTTTGGTAATTATCTTTAGTAATTGACAAAGTTGTCCCCTGTAATAACTACCCCATTGTGATCTGCTGTTTCATCTATTTGCTTCAATATTATGTTTTCAGTAACTTCTGAAAAGCTTATGTTTGGGGGCCTATAGAAAACCCCTATGAGGATTTTGTTTTTTCCCTTCATGTATTTCCACCCAAAGAGATTCCACATGTTTTATCCAACCAGGTCTCCGTTATTTCCACTATATTGTAGCTTTCTTCAGACATTACTAATGCTGGTTTGTCTACTTTATTGGTCAGACTTCTAGCATTAGTCACCATACAGTTAATAAGGATGTGGTTATTTTTTAGATTGTGTATCCCTAAGTGTTCTGCCAATTCTTACTGTACTAACCCTCCCAATCGCTTCGCCCTCATTTCCATTACTTAGTTCCAGGTCACCTTTTACACTGTTTACCCCCCTATCTCTCTGGTTACCCTCCCTCCCCAGTCCCTAATTTAAACACTCCTCCAACCTTCTAGCCATCTTCTCCCCAGCACAGCTGCACCCTCCCAATTGAGATGGAGCCCACTCCTATGGTAAAGTCTGTAGCAGCAGCAGTGTCAGCCCAGTTCTCTAGGAACACCCCCCCCCCCTCCTCCTACACTAACTCTTGAGCCACCTATTTACCTACTAATATCCTGCTGCCTTTCTGGTGTGGCATATGGTACTGGTAGTATTTCAGAAAATACTACTTTGGAGGTCCTTGCTCTAAGCTTACATCCTAGTTGCTTGAAATCGTTTTTAAGGATCTTCCACCTACCTCTAACTTTGTCAAGAGTGCCAATGTGTACTATGACCACTGAATTCTCACCAGCCCCTTTCAGTAATCTGTCATCCTGATCCTGTTTGGTGATCTTGGTATTTGCCCTGTCTGTCCCCTTAATAGAGACTCCCACTACAGGGATCTGTCTAGTCTGCCCTGTGCTCCTATTCCTCTTTTTACTAGTAGTCAAGGGTATGTTGCAGCAGTGCTAAGCCTGTAATGGTATCCCTCGCATCTGCAAACGTTGCAAACATGTTGGGGTGTGCCAGTTCAGGACTAGCCTCCCTGGTTCTCTTCCCACTATTCCTCCTCCTGTCACCTGCTATCTGCTCATTTTGCTCTCCCAAGCTACCATCCTCCTCCACATTATGCACAACAAGTGCCTGCTCTGTAAGCAGAAAACTTCTTTACGTGTTGTCAATGGATCTCAGCGTTGCAAGCTGCTCATTTACATCCAGGATCTGGGCTTCCAAATGCGCAACAGGCTCACATCTCATACAGCAGTATGCACTCTCGAACGGCTGTTCAAAGACTGCATACATGGCATAAGATGTACTTTGGATGGCATTGCCAAGCATGGCGCACATTCTAAATGGAGATCGTACAGATAAATTAGATGAAAGAAGTATGTGCAAAAATTCAAATAGAGAAAAAATATTACGTCATTCACACTCAGCTCGTACGCGCACTTAGGTTTAGATTATCATAGCACTTAGCTGAGGTGCTTCTGTTCCTTCTCTGTTTGGAATCGCCTGTCTGAATCATTAGTGCCATGACAGCTGACCAATCACAGCTCATATCATTAATGATGTATAAGGAAGCTAAATTAGGCACTGCTACATGCGCAAATGTGCTGTTTTCTCCTGGCATACCAAACAAATGTGAATTGTTGGAATGATACGTGTTTCCAAAACAGAATGAGACAAATTATATGGCAGATTCAGCAGAAGGGGTTTGTCCATCTAGCTAGTTTAGAGCAGCATATCATCGAGCTAGTTTAGAGCAGCATACCATCCATGCTAGGCTGGAGCCCAGGGAGAGGTTAGTAGGCTCTAACTTGAAACATAAGGATGGAAAGATGCATTGGGACATACAATGCCTATGCAAACCGGGTTAATCAGATCCTTACCAGATACTAGTCCATCCTGCTTGCTGACCCTTATTTTGTCCTGGCAACCAAACCAACCATCCTATATAGAGGAGGGCCTAATTTTAGTGACCTATCAGTACGGTTTCTTGCTCTATGGCAGTGAAATCTAAATTTTTGCTTAACACTGACAACAAAAGATGAAATACGGCAATACATTCACTGTAAAAGTCCAGGGGTTCTGCTATGTGGGCAACAATCCAGTAGGAGAGGCATGCCTAAAAATTATAGCTCTATCAGAACCAAAAAAGATACTCTTTTTGTAAGGGAGATTATTGAAAAGCACTATGGAGATGTAAATTCTTTAAGACTTTGAAGTATCAATCAAGTGAAATGAGATAGCGAAAGGACTATTTGGACAATAAAAGTGGATTTTTCACTTACACAGCATGACCCTGGTTGGCTTTTATTTCTGAACAGTAGTAAAAAATGAAGGATACCAATGATACATTCTTTGTTTTATTATTTTTATTGTTATATGGGAGACAGTCTTACTAGACTTACATGCAACAAATATTTGGTTCTATTGTAGAAATGGTACATTACATTATTAGTACATTGTTTCAATATACTAATCAGGAATTCTATCTTCAGCTCGATCTCTCATACAGTATAATGTATTCCATAGTATTACATTATATTGCGATCTGACAGGCAGTCTTTCAAGCCACACCACAGGTATGGCTTAATAGACTTCAGAAGGCCCCAGGCTGCCATTGCAACCAAATGGCATCCTGTTTGGTTTAACAGTATTAAAATTTAAGTAATAATGTAGCATAGTGGTGAATACAGATGTGTGACCATGCTCATGGGGGAGAGAGGAAAAAATTTGTGTGCTCGCTCATCTCTAGTGGTGAATAATTGTCCTACTTGTCTAAATTATTTTTATACAAAGGTTAATATCTTTATACAAAGGATAAAAATTGCAACTTTCATCACATAATTTATAAAGATTATCAGTACAACTTACATCTCATACTGGAAGGCCTCTTCCTCTGCCTTGACTGGGAGCATTACTGGGAAGGATAACATCTTACCAGTAGCTGTGGGATCTGAACTGTTCCAAGACATAGTAACCTCACCAGTAGACCTACAGTTATACACTTCCTCTACAGAGGTTCTCCTCACATCCAGGGGAACTTGCCAGGTATGATCCTCTCTCCAAAGCTTCTAGTTAGACTCTAAACTTTTTATATTACTCTACTACAGAAGCCATAATTGTCTGTTCCAAAGTCATAAGTAGAAAACAAACACACATTGCATGCTCTCATTGTAATTCAAGCTGAACATTACAAGTCAATTTACACAAATCAGATGTTAATGCCGCCTCACATTGTATGCAGATTTCCCAAAATCTGGTTTTGGCTTGTGATTTGTTGTATGAACATCCCTCTGATATACGCTTTCATGGCCTCCCAGCACATAATAGTATTTTCTGTATCCCCATTTAGCTCGAAATACTCCATTAATGATTCCTTAATACTATTTTTGTCTAATATAGTTAGCCAATGTGAGTTTAGTTTCCATCTTCTATGGGGGTGACCTCCATCACTGCAGTGCTGTAAGTATCAGTAGTGGGGAGTGATCAGATTATCACTCTTGTTAAATATTCAATTGTGGCAATATTACTTTATAGCTTAGTATTAACCACCGCTAAGTCAATTCTCGATAGATTGGTATGTGGTAGAATGACAAGAATAGTGTTTGTCCGTACGATGCCGTGTCTGTCATAAGTCTAGTAATAACACTTCCCGTAATAAGCGGCTTGTGTCAAACCACTCTCTCTGAAAGTAGCTTCTGTGCGCATCCTATCTTGTGAGGGGTCAATAACTAAGTCTCCAACAATGAGAACGGGGATGTTTGATATCACTGCCGCAAACTCCAGCACCTGTCGCACTACCGTAATATTGGGGGTAGTATGGGGGTAGTATATACACTGATATGAGGACGCAAACATTAGTTGTATATTTTGCAGTGTAGACAAAAAACGTCCTCCCGTAACTATATATTATATAATTTTTTTTTGGGGGGGGGGGGCATAACATTTGAACGGGATATTTCTATGTACTAGTATACTAACCCCACTAGAGTAGGTAGTATGTGTGGCATGAAAGCAATGTCGCATACCTCTTACCCTAAAGGTCCTTGAGTTCCCCAGACAAATGCATTTACTGTATGCACAGAATAATCGGTCCTTGCTCTCTGACTGTTGGGAGCACTGCTGAATGCTTTATTGGATCACCAGCCCCCTAACGTTCCATGAGAGAATTTTAACCCTTCCACTCATTTTTATTACTAATTGCATTGCTCAGGATTTAGGATATATTGGTGCAGCCTAATTTTCCTTGACCGCACGGAGGAGTCACACCAGGAGGTTCCACCCCCACTTTTAATATCGGGGGAAGCCCCGCACGCCGTAGCCCTATGGACAGCAATCCTCTTTAGTTGTGCACTGTTTAGCCTGCTCCGAGACAGTCGACCCCCTAACGAGTCGATTTAATCCCTTCAGTCTTCATCTGTACGGTGGGAGTTATATATATTATCTGTGCCATATTCAACGGTCTCTGTGCACGCAAACAGTTATAAAATTTCAGGTTACACATGGAGTACAACCTCTTGTACATTCCTTTCAGATAATATTCCCCTATTAACACTATTAACTATTATTACTATACTTGGGAGAGAGACCAAACTTGAGAGAGACAGGCTTGAACTTTAAGCTCAGATGATCTTCCCTTCATCTGTTTGCTGCTCCTCATAGTGAGCCGGGTAATAGAAACTGAATTTCAACAGATTTCTTCTGCTTCAACTGTTGTCATTTCTGTTTGTGGATCCACTTGGTGATCTTTCTCTCCTGATTTGACCTTTGTTTAGTACCAGCCAGGTGTTAACGTCTTTAGGAGTTTCGAAGAAATGCGTGGTTCCTAATGTGGCAACTCTTAACTTAGCAGGGTATATCATTGCATAGGGGATCTGTAGGTTTCGTAGTCTCCCCTTGATTTAAATAAATGTTGTTTGGTTTTCTTGCAATTCAGTAGAAAATTCCGGAAAGAATGAGACTCTGGCTTTATTAAATCGAATTTTGCCTTTTTCGCGGGCTTTCTGCAGAATAGTGTCAGTCTTTGAAGTGCAGCATTTTAAGAAGTATAGGTCTTGCAGGAGCTCCAGGGGGGAGGGGTCTTGTAGGCACACGGTGAGCTCTTTCTATAGCAAATAGGGCTGTTAGTGAGTTCTTGCCAAAGATTTCGGGGAGCCACTTTTCAAAGAATTCTGACTGGTTATTCCCTTCTGCTTTTCCTGGAAAACCTACTGTTCTCACATTATTCCGCCTTGAACGGTTTTCCAGATCATCAATTTTGTTTTGGAGTGCTCGTACATTGTGCAAGGTGTTTTCAACCTCACGTTGAAGTGGCTACACCGCATCCTCCATATCACTCAGTAATGATGTGTACACGGTGTACTTCGCTGAAAATCCAGGGCTATCGGATTGGCCATCGCCCGCTATACACACTGGTGTAGTTTTCATCTGTGTAATGAGATTAGCCCTATGCTGAATCCAATGATTATCACTGGGAATAACAAATTGTGCTGGTGCCGGAAAAAAGTGGTTTTGGATATTCCCAGGAGTTTGAGAATCTGAAGCATATTTCGTACTTTGGAAAAATTTGAACCACTCAAAAGTATACTGGAAGCGAGTAAAATCACCATCACCAAAGAGGTAGAAGACATTTATAAACATAACTTTATCCCCCTGTTAACGCAAGTTAAACACCTTCTCCATACGTATGACATGCCGTTCATATCTTGGTTCGGCAGGAAAAACGTTCTAAACTCCTATGTCCTACCTACGATCTTATATAAAATAAGAATGCTGCCGGTTTCGCTCCCAATGGCCTTCTTCAAAACACTATGTTCAGCTTTTTCTGGATATGTCTGGAGACAGAAGAGGTCACGTTTAGCATATAGTCTTATGGTAAGAAGAGAAGAAGGTGGGATAGGTATGCCATGTGTCCATGATTTTTACTTGGCCTCACAACTTAATTATTGGTGGGGGCTAGTTTCTACCTCAGGAGATACCACAATATATTCATTAGCAGTAGATACACACGGGAACACACTAAGAGAGGATTTGTGGTTTCCCAACAGGGGTCTCTATAGGTCCAAAAAGATAAACCCTTTACTGAAAGGACCCTTAGAAGTGTGGGACAAGCTGAGATCAAGGTTGGCTCCCATACCATCCCCAGTGACCCCTCTTAACCTTATCAATAAGTGCCTAGGAAAATCAATGGATGAAATGACCAGAAATATCTGGAAAGACCTAGGTCTACTAAAAATAAAAGACTTACAAACTCAAGCACATAAAAAAACATCGGATATAATAGCGGAATTACTACCCCAAACCTCGACCTCCTTCCTCCAAAGAGCTCATCTAACCCACACGATCGAGGAATTTAAGAAAAAATTCAGTTCCACTCGACCTGAGACCCCTTTTGAGAAACTCCTTATTCGAGACACATTCAACAAAAAAACTATAACGTTACTCCGGAAAAAAATTATAGCACCTTCAACTGCTTACAAACCCAATTTTCTCCAATCCTGGGAGAAAGAGCTAAACATCACCCTCTCGCCCACTGATACAAAATTAATCCTCCAAATGGCATTTGGCGCATCTCAATGTATTTTGCTACAAGAAAGCCACTATAAGCTTCTAGTTCGCTGGTATAAGACACCACAGTGGCTTTGCGCGTATAAGCTTGCGCCACACAATAGGTGCTGGAGGTGCGACAAAGACATTCGTTCCTTCAAGCACATTTGGTTGGAATGTCCAGTCCTCTCCACCTATTGGGAGGAAATAGGGAGAGCCCTACAACAAATTAAACCGAACTTCACACTGACGGCAGAGATGCTGTCCCTGTGGAGACCCTCGCCTATATTCCACCCACGGAAAGACAAGCTAATAGCCTTTCTATTAGACGCCGCCAAGGCGATGATCCCAATACATTGGATGCAAAAGGATCCCCCGACTCTTTCCCAGTGGAGAACAAAAGTAGATGCAATTTACAATATGGAGGAATTATCCAGTTGGAACAAGGGCTCTCATGAAAGCTTTGTTGAGACCTGGACTCCCTGGAGGCGGATAAGATTTAAGTAAGACAGACAGGAACGGACTAACTGATACTCCTGAGAGTGAGGCAGACAAAATAGAGTAAGGGAAATACCTATGCTCTGGTGTCCTTTCTGAAAATATAAACAGACCCTGGCATTGATCGAGGCGTGGATCTCGCTGCTATATCCGGTTGTGAGCTGAGGAGGGGCGTCACCCGGGCACCCCTACTCACTATCCCTACCCCTCCTTCCTTCCCTCTTGCCCCCCCCCTCACCCCCCCCCCTCACCCCCCCCTACCTTGTAATGGTATATGTTCTTTATAATTCTAGGTTCTCTTTAAATGTTATGCCCCCACAGATACTCATGGATGGGACTCAATATTAAGGACCCTGATATATTCAAGTTTAAGTAATCTGTATACTGATATGGTCCTATATCCAGTACATGCTATGAGCAAATGTATGTAAAGAAGGAATTATAAAGTATCTCCGAGTGGGGAGATTTAATGGTATTATTACTGTCCCTATACTATGCAGTACAAACTGCAGCCTGAGAACGCTATAGCTGTAATGGCCTGCACTCCCGATATACAAAAAAAAAATAAAAATTTTCAAAACTGCTACCAGCAGCCACAACAGTAATGCACACGATCAGATGTGGCCTTAAGAAGGACCGTTCTTGTACACAGGATCCTACACTGACACTATCCCTAAATAAGCAGCAGCTCTCTCCCAGTGTGTGTCTGAGGCGAGCCGCGGGCGGCCCCACTTTAAATACTCGGTTACTTGATCTTGCCAGCCACTCACTGCAGGGGGGTGGGATAAGGCTGGAACATCACAGGAGGAAGTTGTAATGCCTTCCCTGCATGTCTATTGGCCAGAAAATGGCACAAAACATTCAGGAAAGGAAATGGAATTGACTCGAATATCGCGTGGTGCTCGCCTCAGGGTACTCGAGATGCTCGTTACTCAATACTCGAATGAGCATCAAGCTCGGACGAGTACGTTCGCTCCTCTTAGTGTACATGGCTTATGGCATTATTTTCTTTGTTCTACAAATTGCCTTATCAATCCCATATTTGGTCATTTTTTCACTTAGTATGAGATATTTTGTCAAATGCTTTACTAAATTCAAGATATACTATATCCACCGCATTATCCTGATCAAGCCAATTGGTGATTCTATCATAGATGGAAATTTAGATTCGTCTGGCATGACTTTTGTTACAAACCCATGCTGGCTTGCCTGGTAAAAGATAGATGAAAAGTGATCTCACCTCTTTGCCAGGTTGTGCTTGCTCCTTTTTTATTTTCTTTAGCAGGAATATTCCCACGCCCTTCACCACTCAATCCCAGTGGTCTGTTTAGCACATAGCCTGACCTCCCGGATTTATTATGTCTGTGAAAAAGTTTCCTGCTTTTATTTATCAGTGCTCATACATCAGGATTGCATGGAGAACGCGTTTCGATTTAACTCAGAACCTTGTTCACCTCATCTCGACATTACATCCTGTTTCCTTAAGACCAACTTTCATTAAAAACACTTGATTTTTATCCCCTTATTACCTCAGTTTTGGGTAGTGCTGCCTCTCTGCTCTCAAAGATTGCCATACCGATATAATACTGCACTCATATCCTTTTACATGCTATATTTATATCAGGGTTTCGTTTTCAATATGTTATTACTTGTAATAAAACACACTCCTCCTAACAAGAAACCTCATGAAAAGATGCAGTTTAAGGGCGCCCACCCACGCCGCGAAAAACGAGCGGAAGACGCGGGAAAAACGCCGCGAAAACGCTGCGTTTTTCACGCACGAAAATCGCAAACGCCAGTGGGTGGACGCCCTAAGGCCGGCTTTACATGAACGGAGCGGAAATCTGCAGCATATTTCCGTAGCGGGAGCACTGTGGTAGTAAACAATGTTGCCAGCGGTATATCACGCTTTTCCGTGCGTATTTCTGCAGTTGTGCCGCGGGAAAAACGCGCGGAAAAAAACGCAACACTAATCACTCCCCGGCAGGTTGTCCAGCCCTGTGGAAAAATGCATAGATATATATAGCCAACGCCCAGTATTCAGTGTCTTTGTTCCTCTGACACTGGACATACTAGAAGCAGTCTCTACAGAATGTTTCCTTATGAAGCAGCGTTGTGGTCCTGGCTGCTCCATGCGAGCCAGCCAAACGGCAGTTGAGGAGGAGCCCCCCCCCCAAAAAAAAAGTCGCTTCTGGGTGCACCCCATTTTAGCACTGCGGCAACAAAGGGCAGTTCGGAACCCTTTACAACGATTTACGTTCACATCCGGAAAAGTTCCTGGCCTTTACCCGCATGTCAGTGGCAACCTTTGATAAATTGCTTGAGCAATTGTGCCCAGGAATTACCTATTGGAATACTAACATGCGACGCTGTATCTCACCTGAGGAGCGTCTCCTGGTCACCCTGCGGTAAGGGAATATTTGTTATTGACTGTTTGGTGAAGTGTTGATTTTATTTTTTTATTTTTTGAGTGCCATTTCATTCAAATGGAGGGGGGGCGTTCTGTGTTGCCATTCCTTTTTTTTTTTTTTTTTTTTTTTTTTTTTTGTTTCGCTTCTGTCTTTTTTTTTTTTTGTTGCAGTATACCGTTTTTAATTATACCATATTGTATTATCCTCTTGTTCCTTAATACTATAAGTTCTCACACTGTATTTTTCCAATTTTGTTGTTTCAGATTCCTTGCGACCGGAAACTCCTTTGCATCACTGCAATTTGAGTTCCGGTTAGGATGTAGTACCATTAGTAAAATTGTCAGTTTGACCTGCGAAGTTATGTGGATAAGACTACGTCGCATCGTGATGTCGCCTCCCTCCATGCAAGACTGGCTCGACATTGCTGTACAGTTTAAACTTGCTTCGCAGTTCCCAAACTGCATTGGGGTCCTGGATGGTAAGCACATCCATGTCAAGAAGCCACCATGCTCAGGGTCCTGATATTTTAATAACAAGCATTACTTTTTGGTGGTCCTGTTGGCACTAGCCGACAGCGACTACCAATTTGTAATGGTTGATATCAGGGCCTATGGAAGCTCTGCAGACTCACGAGTCTTCAAGTCTTCCAGAATGGGCAAGCGGCTTTTTGCCAACCAGCTGGCCCTGCCAGAGCCACGGCTGCTACCTGGTTCTTCAGGTCCACCAGCACCATTCGTAATTGTCGCGGATGAGGCTTTTGGCTTGTCAACCCATGTTCTTCGGCCATACCCCCGAAGAGGGTTGGACACCAGACGGAGAGTCTTTAATTACCGACCCGGGCGCGCTCGGCGTTTCATCGAATGTGCTTTTGGAATTCTTACCAGTAAATGGGCACCATTCAGCTGGAACCCGAAAGCGCATGCTCGCTAGTTAAAGCCGCTGTGGTTCTGCACAATTTTTGCCGGATCAATGATGCGGGTTGGATGCTTGAGGAAGATCAAATGCCCGCAACCTTACCAGTTCTAGGTGTTGATCGGAGCCAAGCGAATAGGCCTGCCGCTTCAGGACTAATGGTTAGAGACCGCTTCGCGGATTACTTCATATCACCTGAGGGAGAGGTTCCGTGGCAGCGGGAATCTATTCATGAAGCCTGAATGGCAGGTCATTCCAAACCGTATTTTGATTTTTTTTCCCGGCTGCCAAATTTTTTTTAGTTTATTTATTTTTTTAGTTAGGGACTCGCAGGAGATGAGGACCCTTGATGCGGGCTGCGGGTTTATATAATGCGGCCGTACTTTGCTGATTTACATTTGTGTCAGCTACGTATGACAACCTTATAAACTAATACCTTATTAGCAAAGTTCAAAAATCTGAACGACACATATTAAAAATATTCTTGCAGTTTTTTTGGGTGTGTTGGAGAGCGATGGTGGTCACTAGAGATGAGCGAGTATACTCGCTAAGGGCAATTGCTTGAGCGAGCATTGCCCATAGCGAGTACCTGCCTGCTCGAGACGAAAGGTTTGTGTGCCGGCGCAGGGGAGCCGTGAGTAGCGGCAGTCAGCATGGGGGAGAGAGGGAGAGAGATCTCCCCTCCGTTCCTCCTCGCTCTCCCCAGCAGCTCCCTGACCGCCGCCGGCACTCGAACATTGTCTCGAGCGGGCAGGTACTCGCTCATCACTAGTGGTCACGTTTCAGGACTTGCGCAGCGGTTATCACTCCCGGTTCCATTGCCCTTCCTATAATCCAAGAGGGAGTATGTATTGGGAAGAGCTAAGCGTGCGGGAGGATCTGAACCCGTCTTCCATTACTGTTCTGCAACACCCTCTTCTCGTAACCAACGCAGAAAGAGTTGCTGGAAACGGGTTGAGGCTGCTGGAGAAGACAAGTGGGTGTAATGATAATTTAAGTTGTGTGAGTACAGTGAGAGACTGAATATGGTGCTATAACATGTAAAATTTATTAACAAAACATAATAAAAGCTTTTTTAGCAAAATAACTATGCTTAAAAGCCATAAACAATTTAAAGAACATTAAACTGTCAAAAATCAGTTAAGTTTTAAAAGATTTTCGTAACGACGATCATGCAATCCACCGACATTGCCATGAGAGGTATGGCTGGGATCCCTGTGGGCCACATCGGGTGCAGGCATAGGTGGCGTTCTAAAACTGGAAGCTTGCGTCGATTTGTGTGGCCGGTTGTGAGTACCCTGTTGCTTGCGGACCGTACACAGTATTCATAGACTCCATGTAGGGGCTATTCTGTAGATAATGGCCCTGGAAATGAGGCTGCAAGACTGTGTTTGCCATGTGTAGCGGTGTGGGCAGTCTCTGTGTGGGGATCAGCGCTGCAGCACGCTGAATTTGCGCATGCCTATGTTGGTCAATTAGTGCGTGCAGTTGTGCGGGGGAGTTGGGTGGAGTCGCCATCTGCATGAGATACAAAATGAATCCTTACGTTTCCTGGCGATGATCTGCAGGGATCTCTCTCATTTGAGATGCCACCAACATCCCGAAACCATCGCAGCTGCCTCTAGCTGCATGCAGCTGCTGAAGGGATTCCAGTACCTCCCGCTGCAACTGTATGGTTAGGTTTGTAGCTTCTTGTTGTGCTGTTCCAACGCGACGCCTTGGTGCCCTTGCAGTGACTGGTGTTTGTCGCACTGGTGCAGCTGCTGTACTCGTCGATGGAACCGGTTCATCCTCTGTGGGCGTTTGTTGGGGGGAATTTACAGCTTCCGTGACATCCTCCGTATCACTTATGTTATATTCCTCCAAATTGTCGCTGACACTGTGTGAGAGACACAAACCACATCCATAAAAAAACAGTTCTACGCTTGCTACGCTTATCAGGTAAGTCTATCTCACTGACCCAAAAGAGAATACAGCCTGGAGACAGCCTGTGTTGGTAGATATCAGAGGGCCAGATAAGAAAAGCTCAGTAGTGCTATTTAACATATTATCTTTGGTGGTGGAGATAAAAGGCAGAGAACAAAGAAAAAAAATTGCAGTAGACCATAGGCTCTGCCAGTCCCAAGAAGAGACCCTGTCAGTTATGTAACTTTGGACCAGCATTTACAGAAACATTTTTTTTCTTTCCCTGCCGTCTCCTGCCTTGTTTCTCCACCACACACCTGAACATATGTTACATGGTCCTATCAAGCTCTTCTTAGGTTAGACTCTCGTTAAACCCCCAACGCATACTGTCTACCCTTGCCCCCGGCTGGATTCTGCGCTAGTTGTTAGGGATAGATATAACTGACAAGCCTCTACGATTTTGGGCAATAGTACACATTTATCAACAAGCCCGATCAAACTTTTTTATGAAGGGAAAACCCCAAGCAAACACAGCTCTGCTATTCCGAAGCCATGACGCAGTCAGCACTGCTGCGCCCATGTCTTTGGAATACCACGGGTGCATGCACAAGCCCACGAGGCAAGGTTTTCCACCGAGGGGAAAACCCCTGGCAAACACAGCTCTGCTATTCCGAAGCCATGACGCAGTTAACTCTGCTGCGCCATGTCTTTGGAATAGCAGAGCTGTTACCGGATCCAAAATACAGTCTAATCACATAGAAAAAGAAACGTTACAACTTCGGAAAAAAATCAAAAAGGCAAAAATCGTTACTTACGGACGTGTTCCCATTGTGCGGCTGATGTAGAGCAGCTTTTCATAATGAATATATTTTCTTTTTCTCTTCCCCGAACTTCCGAGGGATATTTTGGTACTTTTTTAAATTGGTCCCTGGCAGTACGCCATTTTTTTTTTTTTGTCCACTGTAAAAAATAAAAAAAAACACAAAAAAAAAACAATTCACAATTTGGAAATTATTTTCAATACAAACCAAAGTTGTGAATCAAATATACTCACATAGAGTATTCTTTTTGGTTTCATCAGCAGAATTCCACACCTCGCCATAAATTTGGAACGCCAGCTCTGCCCACTGGTGATCCCTCAACATCCTGTTACTGTAATCTTCGCAGCTCGTGTCCCAGATGGCCAGATAGTCCTCCATAAAGACCACTAGCCTGCCCATGTCAACCATCTCTGCTTTTGTTCTTTGTCTTTGTCTGCGGCAGCAGAAAGCAGTCTTGTGCTTCCTCCACTCCCACTTCCTGGTTGTCCTGGCAACAAAATAAATCGCCCACAATCGGTCCTCAAACGCTGTGTGCTGCGTGTGGAATGTGTTTAAAAACGCATCCATTGAAATCTATGGCCATCTCCCGCGCCGGATCCGACATGAAATAGAACATGTCGCGTATTACCGTATTACCTGGTGCGGAAATGCGCGGTTAAATTACGCTGGTGGAATTTTAGAACTGCGGAAGCCAGCAGAGTAAAAACGCTGCGTGCACCGCAGTGAAAATCCGTCCGTGGGAAGGAGCCGTTTGACTTTTTAGTACACAGTGCTCATTGAGCAATGTGTACTTGGGTAAGGAAAAGGCAGAAAGGGTTAAAAATCCCTCCGGCCTTCTCCTCTGGGTTATCAGCTGTTACTAATAGCTGATAACCCATCCTTTCTCTGATTGATTGCAGAGGTAGGAGGCTTAAATCCCTGCGCTAATTTTACTATCAGCAGGGCTTTAAGCCCAGGACCAAGTGCCGTATATTGGCCGTGCTTGGTCCTTAATGGGTTAAGTTAAACACCTCATTAGACTGGTTTTACACAAACATATTGCAGCCACATTTATGAGTCCATAATATGGATCCTGACGGCATGTATGCTGACCCGAGATACGAACATCATAGACTCTTATGATGATTGGAGTTGGGGAGAGGAGACCCCTGGCCAGGCTAGGACACTCGTCTGTATTATGGGGGCATAAATGTGGTGGTAGTACGCTTGTGGCCTTATAGTAAAGTACTTCAATTAGAAAAGACGTCCTTTTTGTGTCTCTGGATTTAACTGTTCTGTAATCACTTATAGAGCTCCTTTGTAAAAGCGGAAACTACCACTGTATGGTCGCTGTATGGTGGTAATATTGGACTTACTATGGTGTTTTTTATGCAGTAACACTAAGTAATATTCAATCACTTCTAGTCATATCAGGCAGTATAATTGGGCATTTGTATAGTGGTTTTATTGATAATATTGGTGCTGGTTTATGGATATAGTATATGAATTAAACATACACCTATGCATCCAAGTAATATATAAAACAAAATTCATCCCAAAGCTTAAAGGATTTGTCTAGTTGTACACTATTGATGGTCTATCCTAAGAATAAGTCATCAATAGTAGATCCGCATGGGTTTGCTGCTTGGGACCCCTGTCAATCAGTTGTTTGCCAGTCTGGTAGGCTCACACTTTGAGCTAATTTCTTCAGGAAAAAGACTGCTCCATTTCAACTTACGTTGCCAGAATTGGTATTGTATGTATTGAAGTGAATGGGAACTTTGCCTGTAATACCAGGACTGGCCACTTCAGTGGGAACGAACCTGTCTACTTCCTATAGATGTCAAATCAGTGCATGAGCATAGTGGCATACCAAACAACTGATGGCAGGGCTTCCAGGCATTGGATCCCCACCAGTCTACTACTGATCACCTTTTCTTTGGATAGGCCATCAATGGCATATAAGTGGACAACCCCTTTAAAATAAGACCTCAAACAACAATGTAAAGGAAAATATAAAAATATCCTGGTTCACCAGACAAATCCCCAGAATGAAGCATCTCACAGCATTTTCATCTACTTTCCATCTATTTATTCACATGAACGCATGCATCATTTCAGCTTCAACTGAGGTCTTTCTAAGCGAAGATAAAGTGCAGAATAAGGCTGCATTCAGACAAACGTATATCGGCTCGGTTTTCACGCCGAGCCGCAGATATACTTTGTCCTCGTGTGCAGGGGTGGGGGAGGATGGAAGAGCCAGGAGCAGGAACTGAGCTCCCGCCCCCTCTCTGCCTCCTTTCCGCCCCTCTGCACTATTTGCAATGGGGAGAGGTGGGCCGGGGGTGGGGCTAATTCTCAGAACTTAGCCCCACCCCCATCCCACCTCCTTTCATTGCAAATAGTGCAGAGGGGCAGAGAGGAGGCTGAGAGGGGGCGGGAGCTCAGTTCCTGCTCCTGGCTCTTCCATTCTTTTACCCTCCCCCTTGCATACGAGGACAACGTATATCGGCTCGGCGTGAAAACCGAGCCGATATACGTTCGTCTGAATACAGCCTAAGGGTATATAAAAGTTGAGCCTAATTATGCTAATAAAATATTATGCATACAAATATGATGAAATAACCAATAAAGCTTTTTATTACCCAAATAAGGGTGACTACCCACTACAGTTTTTTTTTTTCACTGTGAAATTCGCAGCGTTTTTTCTTTCCTGCAGGGGTCTATGGGACTTGTAATGTTAAAATCGCGATCATGCATAATCGCGATTTCGCGGTAAATTGCATTTTTGTTACTTTCCTAACTAAGGATATGAGAGACAAAAAACTTAAACTCAACCATTTATACTCTGTTTTGGCATAACGAGCCCTTTTGGTATAATGGATCCTATCTACTACATACTATCTAATATAATCGATAGACTCTTAGCCGTAAGACTTAGAGCAAGCGAAAGAATCAATACAGTATACGCCATCAGATCCCTAGATGGTTATTGTACCTCAAATCCAGAACATAATTGCATAAATTTATGATTTATTGCACTCTTTATAAACATAAGCCTCAAAAAACTCCTTTCACTAACTTTTTTGAAAAATATTGCCCTCCCGAAACTTTCCACGCCACAGACTTTACAACTTAATCAGCTGCTCACTGTTGAAGTCGAGGAAACAATTAAACGACTGAAATTATGCCCTTAGCCCAGATGGACTGACTGCCTTTTACTCTAAAAAACTTTTCACCTCCCTCTCTTCCCCACTAACACACTTATATAATGCTATGTGTATAGCTTTTCCAGATAATATAACGGTTATCTCTAAACCAAATGAGGGTCACATCACTCCTAAAAGCTATTGCCTAATTTCACTACTAGATTTAGACTATAAAAGTCTTACTAGTATACTAGCCACCCACCTATATTTTCTACCCTCTCTGATACATGGAGATGAAGTCAGTACTCAACTCATTTCACATCTCACAATTACAAAAAACCCAGCTGCTAGTTTTAGCTTTATATATTGAAAAAGCTTTTGACAGTCTATCCTGGGAATATCTTTTTGCAGACCTAGAGAAATTAATTTGCTAATTTGCAAAATTAATCTAATTTTTTTAAAAATTGATGCCAGCATAATTAATTGATGCAGGACAAAACGAGTCATATAAATTATTTGATGCGTTTTCATTTATTACATAGCTGCAACTGCTGACGTTGGGGACGGTTGCCCCGCTGTACAAATGTTCCTGTCTCTATATGCATACAGCTATTAAGCTGATGCATCTGGCCGGGATATCGACGCCGGTCGGCGCATGCGCAGCCGCTGGAGCCTCTAACAGCAAGGGAGTGAGTCTCCAGATGGAGAGCAAGGTCTCGCAATACTGGGAGACTGCGCGCATGCGCAGTTACCCCGCGGCGACGCTGTAATGGAGAAGGTACCGTGGACTATGGGATGCCTGGGTGAAACAGGTGAATGGCTGACTCTGCAGATTGGTATGTGGTTAATGTTTTATGTAATGAGCATTGATTATGGGATGCCTGGTAATCGGGGGGTGTGCCCCAGTTGATATGCTATATATACACTGTCTGCTATCACTTGCGTCATGCTTGACAAAGGTCTAATTGTTGACCGAACGTCGCTGTCTCTCACTATGGAAGAATAAAGAAGGTTTTTTACTTTTATTGCACCTTTGGATGCTGCCGTGTTTTCTTTGAACTGTGAGTCATCCGTCCTAGAGCGGGCAGTGCTTCGTGTAACCAGCAACCCCATGAATTTCCTAGTTAAACTCTCCAGCTGGGCATACACAGAGAACTTCCCACACATGCACAGGGATGGTGAGTTCAGCGGCTGAGGATGGATGACATCCCCAACGTCTTCCCCAACCTGGGCATCATCCTGGCACATTGGGAGTGAGGAAGCCTTGTACGTCGTGCTGCTTAACCTCTCACTCTGACACCATATTGCTGAGAACCAGCTCATTGACAATTTATTTTTTCCTGTTGTTGGCCTAGGCACCAGATTTTCTTTGTGCATATGCAGACATATCTATGGTTGGAGATATTGTGAATGGGGTGGCAGTAAGTAGGCAAGTGCAATAAAAGTTCATCCAAAACTTTTACTTTTCCCATACTTCCCATGGGAGGACATTTTTACTACTAATGTTACAAACACAGTCCCAAATGATATACCTGCATTAACACATGGGTCTAGCCCCCACCACTGGAAAAGTCTCTTTACACATGTGGGCTTGTGGCCCAGAGAGAGAGAGTGTCCCTTTTGCTATCCCCAGTCCCAAGGGTGACCTCTGATACAGCTTTGTACTGTTTAAGCGGTTTATCATCAATCTTCAGTTCTGACTTGCTGTTCCACCTACACCTAAGCAGCAGGGCATTTGCTTGAACAGCCTCCAAACTTAGCCTGGTCTGATGCTTGGCTTGATCTGCAGCCGTTGTTGCATCCAACGCTCAGTGCCTCCAGTCATCAGCAGCCATCCTTCACTCATCACAGTGTGGACTTGGCAGCCGGTCCTCTTGCTTCTCCTTCACCTGTGCAGCACCTGCGTCATTCTCATGAAAGGTCAGAATTCCAGAGACCTGACCAGCACCAATCACATACTGGCATACTATTTGTGATTATTACACTGAACCTCTTTAAATGACATTTTACTTTCAAATACATAGAAAGAAAATGACTCTGACAAGTATAGTAAGTTAATTAAAGTGAAATTTATTGTGTTATGGTTGTTACTTCCTGTCAATCATAAACAGGGTAAAGCAACACATAGGGCAGGAAAAAAAATCTCAGTGGAGGAAACCTGTAGGAAAACCATTGGCTGTTGTACTGTCCTTCCTCCAGGCATAATGAGTGTTGTAATACTATAATATGTGTGCAAGACACAAGAATGGATGGTCCTACAAAGCCTGCTGGGTGGAAGGCTGCTCCATGGGCCGAAGTTGTGGAAAATTCATCCTGAACATAGGAAAAGGATGACTTTCATGGATGGGTCTCTCTCTTCTCCACGCCCAGTGTTCAGGATTTTCTGCCATGATCTAGAATCAAACAATACAGGGATAATATTATTATCACCGCAGACCCTTTATCACAGACTGAAGTGCTTTGAATCATTTGTACTAACCTGCTCACAGGTGTCCCTGTCCACCCAAGCTCTGAATCCAATCCGGAGGAACAACAGGTTGCGTTGATGGTGGAATTCTTCTTTCTTTTGCATCCAGGTGGATCCCAAGGCCCATCGGTAGATCTCGTGACGAAAGCCGACTTCCTCTTCCATTTGGTTGGCTAAAAACCTGGCAGGAAAAAATTAGTAGATGACTACTTATTTTAGCATTCATTATATATTCCTTCATCAGCATGTGTATACATAACTGCAAAAGAAACTCACAGAGCTGGGAAGAAGTTCTTTCGATATTCCTCAATCCGCAGTCCGGCTCTCCTGAAGTAAACAAGGACCATCGCCAGGAGATACTAGTGGGATGAGAAGGACAGTTAGAACTTTTTAGTGCCACCTGTTTTTCCTATTGAACAGCCTTTCTGTGTCCTGTCTACCTCTATAAATGTTCCACTGTGGTCACACATGCTCAGTCTTACTTCTGTGCAGAATGACTGTCTCTCTCTGATCACTTGCTTAGCAGCTCTTCTGACATTCGAGTAGCAAAAAGCAACTTCAGAAGCAGTCGCTCACCATACCAGGGATAACCAGTGGAGCCGAGAGAGAAGCAAGACTGAGCATGTGTGACCACCTTGTTATATTTACTGAGATTAATACAGAGTACAACTATTAAGCAGCGCTACTAATGTTTAGGATTATAAGCTGGATAGAAAATGTTTTTTCTGGGAATTTACTATCTATGACCTATCTTCAGGATGGGACATAAGTAATTGACACGGGTCTGCCGCTCGGGGTCCTCACTGATCAGTTTATCCTCCAATACGCTGTCAGTACAGAGGAGTTGAACAGACATTTGCATCAGAGTTGGAGCCAGAAGTGTAATAGAAATCATCACTTCCATCGATTTAAAAAAGAGTGAAGCCTTCTATTAAACTTTGGGCTCTAATCCTAATGTGGATGTCCGTCTCTGATGCACTGAGAGCTAGCTGGAGGATGAGCTGTTCGGAGGGGATTCCCGCTAGTCAGCTGTTGATGACCTATTGTGAGAAAAATTATCAGAAGAAAATTCCTGTACAACAGCTTTAACTATAAACATGGCAGATAATCTGTAATCTGACACAATTTCTATTTCCCAGAATATTTTCTTACCTTGTCAGAAATCCTCATGTAGCGGTCTGTGATTAGAAACAGCCAGATGTATACATCATCTAGAAAAAGAGAAGAAATATAAGTATTTCATAAATTCATAATTTTTAACCATTTATTTAGTGACCACAACACTAGAAGTATTAGCAGTAATGGGTCTTACCAAGGATCTTGAAGTATGCAGCCATCTCCTCCTGCCGTAGGATCCGGTCCTTCTTCCTCCTCTTTTGGGAGTGTCGCTGGATAGTAGCGCTTGAACTGTTGTAGAATGATACTATATTAGGCATATTTCACATAAGCGTATTACTGCCACATTTCTCCATCCATAGTATGGACATATGTACCGGCCCAACTGAGATTTACTGACAAAAACTTACCATCCCAGGAATGTACCACTAGGGCAATTAAAGGGATTGCACCACAATAGGCTTTTATTACTTATCCATAAGTCTGGTGGGGGTGCCACCTCTGGGACCGATAAGATCCCAAGAACAGGAATCCAGTGTACCCACCTCATCAGCTTGCTGCACACCCGACAGTAACATGGAGATTGAATGGAGCACATGCGCGGTACTGCTCTATTCAATTCAATTTGGCTAGTGGAAATAGCCAAATACAGGCACTCGGCAGTCCTATTAAGGATGAGTGGAGTGGTACCCAGCAGATGCATATTTTTGTCACTGTGAGAGGTGCAGTGAGCTTGCAGTTAAGAGGAAAGGGGGACATGGACTCCAGTTCTCAAGATCTTTGCGGGTCTCAATGGTAAGATACCGCACCAATCAGACTTTTATTAGCTATCCTACGGATATTTAATAAAATTCTACTTTAGTACAAACATTGCAAGTATTGAGATTAAAAAATATCCATTCTATGGGAGAGCATGTAATAGTGTTGTATCCTAAATGTCACACTTACGCCTCTTCTTCGCATGGACGACGCTCTCTCTTCCTCATCCGGCCGCTGTGTTCTTCTCTTTTTGGGAAGCTTAAAGAGAAGGAAATATTACCATGAATATATGGGGATGCGGATGCTTTTGAAGATTTATATACATTTTTTTTCTTGGTCAACATAGCCACATGAGGCTTGTATTTTTGTGAGAAGAATTGTATTATTAATGGAACCACTTTGGGGCAAATAGAATGCATTGTTTAATTTTTATTAGTTTTTATTAGAGGAAAAATGAAAACTCTGAAATTTCACCATTGTGGTATTTTTTTTAATAGATTCACTGTACATCATAAACTAAATATTACCTTAAGGGCTCATTCACATGGGCGTATTGTCACCACATATTAAGCACATGTATTTCCCTTATGTGACATGCAGTGAATGGAGGTCTCTTGACTTTTATTCTTCCATTCAGACCTGCATTGGAACTATGATGGGACATGCGTATAAACGCAGGAGAAATAAATCGCAGCATGCTCTTTCTCTGCTTTTTATATTCACAATGCCTGCAAATGGACAGCGTTTAATATGGAATATTAAAAATCCCAGAATGCTGTGCACGCACCGTGCACCTCTGCTGGCAGAGTATAGGGGCTGCGATGAGTACAACGCTGAAAGGCTTGTAGCATTGGACTCATACGCAGGTGTGAATGAGCCCTCATTCAATACAATTTTTTTGTTACCAAATTATAGTTTTTATGTTTGCCAGAGTAAAAACACTTTAATATAAAATAATTATATTCCAAGATTTGTGAAACCAAGCCAGAATCCATACACAGACGGCTGTTTTGGGGTGTCTGTCCTTCATCAGTGTGCAGTAGGATTCTGGCTTCGCTACTGAAAGGCCTGTGATGTTGGTCTGGAGGGGTTGACTCCCTCTCCTTACAGAGCACATAGAAGGTGAGTGAGGAGACTTATGTTGGTGCTTATTATACGCCAAAATAGGTAATTGAAGTCAATAGACCTGTGGCAATAAGGAGTGAGTACTCAGGAAACCTGTGTATTTACTCACTGTGTATCTGTGCTTCTTAACAATGGGCCCATATACGTTTTTTTCTGCATGCATAAATAGGCTGCATATTTACATACACAAAAACACATAGAAGGGAAGGAAAGCACAAGAAATCTGTGATTTTTGGTTGTGTAAATACGCTGTTTATCACACAACCAAAATCCACATGCTGCTCTGTGGACAAGTCCTTAAAGTGGGCATGCACGAACGTCCATTCGGCAAAACCAGGCAGCCAATCATAACCCCAGACAGCACACCCGCTGTCTTGGTATTATACTGGACTCAGTCTCTAACCTCTCCTTTACCCACCACATCCAATCTCTGGCCCGAACATGCCCCCTGCACTTTAGGAATATTGCTAAAATCCGTCCATTCTTTACAATGGACACGCTAAAGACACTTATCGTCACCCTTATCCGCTCTTAGAGTAAAGAACCCCCTTATAACTCAGTAGAAACATTCTTTCGTCTAGTCGTAGAGTATACCCCTTTTTGTTACAGTCATAGTCCTGGGTATAAACAGATCATGGGGGAGATCTCTTATATATTTATACATAGTAATTAGGTCGCTCTTCAGCTGTCTTTTTTCTAAACTAAGTAATCCCAATTTTGATATCTCTCTGGGTATTGTAGACCACCAATTCCATTTATTACTTTAGTTGCCCACCTTTGTCCCTGCTCAAGCTCTGATATGTCCTTCTTGAGTACCAGTGCCTAAAACTGTCCACAATATTCCATGTGTGGTCTGACCAGTGACTTGTAAAAAGGAATAACAATGTTTTCATATGCGCCCCTAGATGGACCTCTTTTGATGCACCCCATGATCCTATTTGCCTTGGCAGCAGCTGCCTGACACTAGTTGCTCCAGTCCAGTTAAGATACAATTAACTAAAATCCCAAGTCCTTTTTCCATGTCAGTGTTTCTCAGTAGTTTCCCACTGAGTGTGTAATTGGGACATGTATTTCCTCTGCCTATGTGCATAACTTTACATTTATCAGTATTAAACCTCATTGCCACTTTTCAGCCCAAGCCCCCAACTTACCCAGATCCTTTTGAAACTGCCTTGTATCTTCTCCTGCGATTCTTTACCTAGTTATGTGTAATATGAAAATATTGACATTTTACTATTCAGACCTTCTACCAGGTCATTAATAAATATATTAAAAAGAGTAGGGCCCAAAACCAACCCCTGAGGTTCCCCAATAGTAACAGTGACCCAATCAGAGCATGTACCATTAATAACCACCCTGTTTCTTATCACTGAGCCAGTTACTTACCCACTTACACACATTCTCACCCAGACCAAGCATTCTCATTTTATATACCAACCTTTTATGTGGAAAAATATCAAACTCTTTTGAGAAGTTCATAAACTCAAGATCAATTGATTCTCCCAGGTCCAGTCTAGAACTTACCTCACCATAGAAGCTGATCAAATTGGTTTGACAGGAGCGATATCTCATAAACCTATGCAGATAGGGAGTTATACATCTATTTTCATTGACATACTCCAGGATAGCATCTCTTAGAAACCCTTCAAACATTTTATCCACAATAGAAGACTTACCAGCTTCTAATTTCCAGGTTCACGGTTTGACACCTTTTTGAATATCTGTACTTCATTAGCTATCTGCACCCATGATATTCATTCAGGTCAGTTGGTTAGTATTAAGTCCAAAATAGCCTTCCCTCAAGTCGGCTCCTCTAGAGGTATGGTTTGGCAATTATCTTTAGTGATTGACAAAGTTATCCCCTATAATAACTGCCTGATTGTGATTTGCTGCTTCCTCCTTTTGCTTCAATGTTATATTTTCAGTAGCTCCTGTTATGTTTGGTGGCCTATAGAAAACCCCTATGAGGATTTTATTGTTTTTCCCTTCATGTATTTCCCCCCAAAGAGATTCCATATGTTTTATCCAAATAGGTCTCTGTTATTCCCACTATATCATAGTTTTCTTTAGACGTTACTACTTCTGGTTTGTCTAAATTATTGGTCAGACTTCTAGCATTAGTCACCATACAGTTAATAAGGTTTTGGTTATTTTTTAGATTATGCGTATCCCTACTAAGTGTTCTGCCAGTTCTTGCTGTACTAGCCCTTCCAATCGCTTCGCCTTCATTTCCATCACTTAGTTCCAGGTCGCTTTGTACACTGTCTTCCCCTCTATCTCTCTGGTTACCCTCCCTCCCCAGTCCCTAATTTAAACACTCCTCCAACCTTCTAGCAATCTTCTCCCCCAGCATAGCTGCACCCTCCCAATTGAGATATAGCCCATTGCTATGGTAGAGTTTGTAGTCAACATCAAAGGCAGCCCAGTTCTCCAGGAACCCAAACCCCTCCTTCTTACACTAACTCTTGATCCACTTGTTTACCCACTAATATCCTGTTGCCTTTCTGGTGTGGCACGTGGTACAGGTAGTGTTTCAGAAAATACTACTTTGGAGGTCTTTGCCCTAAGCTTACATCCTAGTTCCTTGAAATCGTTTTTGAGAACCTTCCACCTACCTCTAACTTTGTCAAGGGTGCCAATGTGTACCATGACCACTGAATCCTCACCAGCCTCTTTCAGTAATCTGTCATTCCAATCCCTGATGTGTTGAACTCGAGTGCCAGGAAGAAAACACACTGTTTAGTGATCTTGGTATTTGCCCTGTCTGTCCCCCTAATTGAGACTCCCACTACAGGGACCTGTCTAGCTTGCCCGGCATTCCTCTTTTTACTGGTGGTCCGAAGGTATGGTGTGCTGCAGCAGTGCTAATCCTGTAATGGTATCCCTCTCATCTGCCAACTGTGCAAACTTGTTGGAGTGTGCCACTTCAGGACTAGCCTCCCTGGATCTCTTCCCACTATCCCTCCTCCTAACTGCCACACTACTAGCTGCCTGCTCATCCTACTCTCCCAAACTGCCATCCACCCCCACATCTACCCCAGCGAGTGCCTGCTCTGTAAGCAGCAACATTTTTTCAATATTGTCAATGGATCTCAGTGTTGCAAGTTGCTCATTTAGATCCAGGATCTTGGCTTTCAAATGCACAACACTCTCATATCTCATACAGCAGCATATACCCTCGTGGGGGGGGGGGAGCTCCAACTCTCTCTCCTGGTATCCCCCCCTCCCCCCCCACCCCTCGGAGAAGAATGCAGTTACTTAAGAAGAGCGAGGCTCGCTCGAGCAACTGATTTATCCGAGCATGCTCGCTCATCTCTAATTATAGAACTGCAGTGCTTCTGTTCTTTCTCTGGTCAACTGTCATGGCACTAATGATTCAGACAGGTGATTCCAAACAATCAGAGCTCGTTATATCCGTAATGATGTATAAGGAACCTAAAATAGACATTGCTACATGTGCAAATGAGCTGTTTCTCCTGACATACCAAACACGCAAATTGTTGGAATGATACAGATTTCCAAAACAGAATGTGACAAATTATACGGCAAATTCAGCAGAAGGGGGTTGTCCATCTAGCTAGTTTAGAACAGCATATTATCTGGCTAGTTTAGAGCAGCATATCATCCATACTAGGCTAGAGCCCAGGGAGAGGTTAATGGGCTCTAACTTGAACCACAAAAAGGTGAAGATGCATTATGCATTGAGACACATGATGCCTATGCAAACCTGGTTAATAAGATCCTTGCCAGATACTAGTCCATTCTGCTTACTGACCCTGATTTCATCTTAAACCAACCATCATATATAGAAGAGAGCCTAATTTTAAGGACCTACTAGTACATTGTTTCTTCTCAGATTCTTGGACTGGGAAACATAACTGACTGACCTCATCCATTTCCAGCTACTGTCAATGCGACAATGTAGTTATTGCTCTATGGCAGTGACATCTAAATTTTTGCATAACACTGTTAACAACAAAATATTAAATAAAGCAATACATTTACTAAAAACCTCTGGGGGTTGTGCTATGTGGGTAAGGATCCAGCAGCTGAGGAGACGCATATCTAAAAACTAGAGCTCTATTAGAACCAAAAAAGATACTTTTCTCTCAAGGCACATTGCTGAAAAGCACAATGGAGACGTAAACTCTACGAGAGTTTGAGGTATCAGTCAAGTGAAACTAGGACAGCGAAAGGACAATTTGGACCGTAAAGTGGATTTTTTACATAAATAGCATGAGCCCAGTTGGATTAAATGAGGGATTCTGTTGTGTGGCATTTGTTTAATTTGCTCTCTTTGACTTGAGGAATGTAGTATATTTAATTAATAATTTATTATATGGATCTACACACATTACAGGTACGGTTTGTTAGATTGATTGCTCCTTCACTCCTACACTATTTTACATACTATACATCCATAGTTATTATACTTTTATGCTCTATAAGCATCATCCAGATGTTTGTGGCAGTCCTTTATTTCTGGGCAGTAGTAAAAAAGGAAGACAGATACCAACGATACATTCTTTGTTTTATTATTTTTATTGTTATATGGGAGACTGTCTTACTAGACATATATGCAACAAATATTGGGTTCTATTGTAGAAATGGTACATTACATTAATAGTACATTGTTCTAAAACAAAAACAGTATTATATTTGACAGGAAGTCTTTCAAGCCACACTATAGACTTCGGAAGGCCCCAGGCTACCATTGCAACCAAATAACATCCCATTTGGTTTAACAATAATTTATTAAAATGAAGTAATAATTGCGCATAGGGATGAATAATTGTCCTACTTTTGTTAATTATTATCTTTATACAAAGGATAAAAATTGCAACTTCCATCACATAATTATCCATATACAATTGATAAAAACTATTAGTACAACTTACATCACATACTGGAAGGCCGTGTCCTCTGCCTTGACTGGGAGCATCACTGGGAAGGACAATGTCCGACCAGTAACTGGGGGATCTGAATGGTTCCAAGACATAGTAACCTCACCAGTAGACCTACAGTTATACACTTCCTCTCCAAAAGTTCTCCTCACATCCAGGGGAATGTGCCAGATATGATCCTCTCTCCCAAGCTTCCAATTTGACTCTAAACCTGTTTTGCTATTCCACTACAGAAGACTTATTGTCTCTTCCAAAGTAGAAAACAAACATATATTGCATGCTCTCATTGTAATTCAAGCTGAACATTACTAGTCAATTTACACAACTCAGATGTTAATGCCGCCTCACATTGTATGCAGATTTCCCCAAATCCATTCAATGTATTGACTCTTTTCCTATGGAATGTTGACTTATTTACCTTAGCTCTTTGCTAGAACAATGATGGTCATGATTGAGAAAAAAAATGGGATCTGAAATAATTACACACCCAATATATTCCTGACTGAAGGAATTAAAATATAATTTAATCTATAAAAAGCATACATTCAGCATATTCCTGATAGGGTTTATTACTATTATACAGCCATGGTTTATTGCAACTGTCCTTTCCTATCATCTACTCCTATATATGGTGTATATATGTCATAGGTCTGTCTCTCTGGCCTCTTATACGCTGTCCAATTATTTAGTCTCTACTCCCTCTAGGGTCTCTTTTCATGAAATATACAACGCTGGCCTGTGAGTAGCAGTTTATCTCCAATCTGTTAAGCTTCTCAAAAACTAACCTTCGTACATATATAAAGCATTACAATGATGCACAGTACATAAACACTACCCCAGAACCAAGCTAATAGCAAATACATGGATACAAGAACAGAACCAAGCTTATTTCATCGATATGGTAACCCCCTTCCAACCCTGTAATCATTCTCATTAGGGATCCTGTCCATGACCATGTTTTCACCGTGTATTGTGCAAGCGTTGCTCGTACATGTGAACCAGTTGAAGACAAGCCTCCTGGATCTCATCCTTCTACTCCTCCTGTCACCCAGCTAGCTGCCTGATCATCCTGCTCTCCCAAACAACCATCCACTCCCACATCTATTCCAGCAAGTGCTTGCTCTGTGAGCAGTAAACTCCTTTCCATGTTGTCAATGGATCTGAGTGTTGCAAGCTGCTCATTTAGTTCCAGTATCTGGGCTTCCAAATGCGCAACAGGCTCACATCTCATACCACAGTATGTACCCTTGAGCGGCTGTTCAAAGACTGCATACATGATACAAGATGCACTCTGGATGGCATTGCTAAGCATGGAGCAGATTCTGAATGAGGATCGTAGATAGATTTGATAAAAGTAGTACAGATAGTCCACTACTTGCGAACGTTCGAGTTACAAACTTTGCAAGATTCGAAGTATTTGTCCTGCACAGTATGATGTAATGCTATGGCATTTAAAGTGTTAACAGTTCCGATAAGTGGCACAGCAGGAATCGGACAGGCTGTCAGCGGTATTTAAAGTGTTAACAGTTCCGATGAGCGTCGCAGCTCGTTGGAACTGCTGCCGCCAGGTGTCTGCTGCAAGAACAGCCAGCTCCCGACTTTGTATGGAGCGGGATCCATCCACGATCCTGCTCCATACAAACATTTGTTTGGACATACGAACAAATGTACTTGCGAACAGGCGCCTGAAACGGAACCTGTTTGCAAGTAGGGGACCATCTATATATGCAAAATTCAAATAGAGAAACAGTAATTAAATACAAATAACTGTTCCAGAATACCTGAATCCAAATCACTAATCCAAAGTCACACTTAGAACACAGTACAATTATGTCAGCTATGTACACTCACTTAGCTTTGGATTATTATAGCACTAAGCTGTAGTGCTTCTGTTCCATCTGTTTCGAATAACCTGTCGAATCATTAGTGCCATGACAGCTGACCAATCAAAGCTCGCTATGTCATTCATGATGTATAAGAAAGCTAAAATAGCCACTGACATGTGCAGATGCACTGTCTTCTCCTGACATACCAAACACACGCGAATTGTTGGAATGATACGCGTTTCCAAAACAGAATATGACAAATTATATGGCAGATTTATCAGGGATTGTCTATCTAGCTAGCTTAGAAGCATACCATCTAGCTAGTTTAGAGCAACATACCATCCATACTAGGTTGGAGCCCAGGGAGAGGTTAGTGGGCTCTAACTTGAACCATAAGGATGGGAAGATGCATTGAGACACACGATGCCTATGCACATCAGGTTAATAAGATCATTGCCAGATACTAGTCCATTCTGCTTACTGACCCTGATTTCATCCTAAACCAACCATCATATGCAGAAGAGGGCCTAATTTTTGGGACCTACTAGTACATAGTGTTTTCTTAGATTCTCGGACTGTGAAACATAACTGACTGACCTCATCCATTTCCAGTTACTATCAATGTGACAAAATAGTAACCTTTTGCTCTTTGGCAGTGAAATGTAAATTTTTGCTTAACACTGTTAACAAAAGATGAAATACGGCAATCCATTCACTGTAAAGGTCCTTGGGATGTGCTAGGTGGGCAACGATCCAGCAGCTGAGCAGACGCATGCCTAAAAACTGGAGCTCTATTAGAACCAAAAAAGATACTCTTCTTGTAAGGGACATTATTGAAAAGCACAATGGAGATGTCAATTCTTCAAGACTTTGAGGTATCAATCAAGTGAAATGGGACAGTGAAAGGAAGATTTGGACAATAAAAGTGGATTTTTCACTTAAACAGCATGAGCCTAGTGGGCGTGAATGAGGGATTCTCTTTTTTGGCATTTCTTTAATTTGCTCTCTGACTTGAGGGATGTAGTATATTTAATTAATAATGTATTATATGGATCTACACACATTACAGGTACAGTTTGTTAGATGGATTGCTCCTTCACTCCTACACTATTTTACATACTATACACCCATGGTTATTATACTTTTATTCTCTGTTAGCATCATCCAGATATTTGTGGCAGTCCTTTATTTCTAGGCAGTAGTAAAAAAAGGAAGACACAGATACCAACTATACATTCTGTATTTTATTATTTTTATTGTTATATGGGAGACAGTCTTACTAGACATATATGCAACAAATATTGGGTTCTAAATGGTAGAAATGGTACATTACATTATTAGTAAATTGTTCTAAAACAAAAATTGTTTATCAATATAATGATCAGGAATTCTATCTTCAGCTCGATCTCTCATACAGTGTAATGTATTCCATAGTATTACATTATCCTGCAATCTGTCAGTATTAAAATTAAGTAATCAAGCATAGTGGTGAATAATTGTCCTACTTGTAAATTAATATTTATTATTTATACAAAGGTTAATATCTTTATACAAAGGATAAAAATTGCAACTTTCATCACATAATTTATATACCATTTATAAAGATTATCAGTACAACTTACATCTCATACTGGAAGGCCGCTTCCTCTGCCTTGACTGGGAGCATCACTGGGAAGGATGACATCTTACCAGTAGCTGTGGGATCTGAATGGTTCCAAGACAGTAACCTCACCAGTAGACCTCCAGTTATACACTTCCTCTCCAAAGGTTCTCCTCACGTTCAGGGTAACTTGCCAGGTATCATCCTCTCTCCAAAGCTTCCAATGTGACTCTAACCTTTTTATATTATTCTACTACAGAAGCCATAATTGTCTGTTCCAAAGTCATAAGTAGAAAACAAACATACAATGCATGCTCTCATTGTAATTCAAGCTGAACATTACAAGTCAATTTACACAACTCAGATGTTAATGCCGCCTCACATTGTATGCAGATTTCCCCAAATCTATTCAACCTATTGACTCTTTTTTCCTTTGGAATGTTGACTTATTTACTTTAGCACTTTGCTGGAACAATGATGGTCATGATTGAGAAAAAAATGGGGTCTGAAATAATTACACACCCAACATATTCCTGACTGAAGGAATTAAAATAAAATTTAAATCTTTAAAATTATACATTCAGTATATTCCTGATGGGGTTTATTATGCAACCAAGGCTTATTGCAACTGTCCTTATGGTGTATATTGTCATAGGTCTGTCTCTCTGGCCTCTTATACACTGTCTCCCCTATATTGGACATTTTTCTATTTCTCTGTTGGGATTCACCGTGTCTGCATTATACAGTGTAATGACCTGCATACATCCAAAAAACCCTCACAGTAGCACGTGCGTGATTTGTCATTAGAACACAGCCCATCTGCACATGTTAGCATTTATTTTGGCTTCCCTTAATTGTCATTCATGACATAATGCACTCTAATTGGTCAACTGTCTGATTGCTAATAATTCAGATATATTTATAGATGTGATTTGTATGAATGGCTGGCATGTTTTGCAGCTTGCATACAGGGCATTTGTGAAATGCCCAACCAACAAAGGCTTAAAAAAATCCTCTATCCTCAGTATGCCATTTTACACTAGCCCCATTTCCCCGAGGATGTTATTCTGTTGGTGATGCATGTGATTTCCATTCTGCCATACCTTGCACAGGTTCAACCCCTTTACCTTCCGTGTCCCCCCATTATTTGTAGTATGTAAGCTCGTTGGAGCAGGATCCTCACCCCCACTGTTTCAATCAATTGATTGCTACATTTACCTGTGGTATTGTTTCTGTTCACCCTGTCTTGTAAGCGCTGCGGAATATGTTGGCGCTAAACACCCCTCTAATACGGAGCTCACACGCTCACCTCCAGGACTTCTCTAGAGCATCACCGATCCTCTGAAGTGCTCTAACAAGATCCTCACGCTCTTATATACGTAAGTGGAAAAAGTTTTGTGGTACCCAGATTTCATTAGAGAACTGAGGACTATTTGGAGAAAAGCAGCTAAAACCTCAATTTGTGTGACTTTAAACAAAATCAGTATAAGCTTTTGATGTTCTAATACCATAGTCCTTCCCTTGACCATCCTAGCCTTTCTAATACACTGCTATACTCAAATATAGCAATGTATTAGAAGAATGATAAAAGATGGCAAAATTCAAGCCCCTAGTGGGACAAAAAGAAAGTTAGTGTTAAAAAAAAAAAAAATGTAAAAATTATAAGAAAAAAGTCAGAACTCTACCTTACCCTCTTTATTTATTTTTCACAAACACACATGTGGTATTGCTGCATTCATAGTAAGCTATAAAAAAAATTGCACATTTAACCCAAACAGTGCACATTATGAGAAAAAATACAAAAAACATGGCAAAAATATCTGCAAATATCTTTGCCTTACAAAAAACGTGATAGAAAGTGATCAAAATGTTGCACTGATACAAAAAAACAGGTGCTATTAAAAACTGCAACTCATCCTGCAGGGGAAAAAAAACCTTTTCCCAGCATTGTTGACAAAAACCTCAAATTGTAGCGGATCTATGAATGCAATGATAACCAATGAACACATTTTTTGGAAAAGTGTGAAAAAGTAAAAAAAATGTATGTATAAGATTGTGCCAAATAGATGGGACTCTCACTTAGGCTTTTTCTTGGAGGTGGTTCAATGTCCAAGAATCCCCCAGAAATCTGATTTATGCCTTGAAATGATAGAGCCCATGCTTTGCAGCTTCTGGACCTTGAACGTCATTTTATTGGATACATTAAGAGAAAAGGAAAGTGCAATGCGTTTTGAAGTTAGTGTCCTTCTTTATTAAGCATAATCTCAGCAAAACACTCAATGTATATCATAGTATTAGTTCTTGGGTGATTAAAGGGTGAGTGGTTTCATTCACTCACCAAAGAAAGGGGCATTTTCCCATAATTTTCAGGCTTTTTAATGTGATTTACATCCCTGGAGCGAACATTTACATAGCTTGAGCACACTTTTTTACACTCCAGCAAGCAGAAATGTACATCGCTGGGGCGAATATGTTTGCGCTCCAGTGACCAGAAATTGAACTTTCTTTCTATGGTATTTCACTCAATAAAGTATGATCTATACATTCCAGTATTAAGGTTAACATTTACATATCCCAAGAAATTCAAAACAATTCAATGAACAATACATTTACTCTATTGCATATGGAGATGATAAAATGTTGGGTTGAGGTGTTGGTGTTGGGTTGAGTTATTGTTGATAAGACAACAAGACAATGTCTATGTAAACAATAGAGGGTGGAATCATGGTGGGACTGAAAATATCCCAATTAGTCACACTGATCAGATTAAATTGCAAATGAAATAGCAAGAATAAGGGTGGGAGAATCTTAGGAGAATTTGTTAAAAATACCAAGTGTTTTAAAATGACTAAAAGTCTACATACAAGGCAATGAAGGTCAGCACCCTGCAATGCGCCAAACATGAATAAGAGGGGGTCGAGGAAACAAACATAGATAAATACACATGATATAAAAATGAACCCTAAAACTCACATATATACACACATTAAATTAATACCTGTATGGGTATAAAAATCTGAGACAAAATATTATAACACAATAGTAAAAAGATGTATGAATCTATAAAAATATATACATTTGTCATTTGTATGTGTGTGTGTGTATGTATATATATATATATATGTGTGTATGTATGTGTGTGTGTGTATATATATATATATATATATATATATATATATATATATATATATATACACACACAAATGACATGTATATACACAGATATTAAAATAGACTTAAAATCCAAGTGTGGTCTCATATAAAAGAATACCTAAAAGTAATAATAAAAAAGATGATAAAATGATTCTTAAACTTTCTCTAAAACCACATTTAGACCCTGGGGTGTAAGTGTGTTTAACCTGGAAGATCCAATACATTTCTTTTGTCTTCAGTCTAGAGCAGTGGTTCTTAACTTGGGGTTCAATCGAACCCCAGGGGTTCATTGAGTCATTCTCAAGGGTTTGGCAGTGGTCAAGATACACAAAGTGTGTGTGCGTGTTTACATAGATTTACAGTACGTATAAATTGAGTTCACTGTGTAACAATGATGCATGGTTTATTTTGGGCACTAATAAAATTATATACCGATGTTTTTGAATTTGAAAAAAAATCACATTTTATTTTTCCAAATACAAAGGGATCGGTGAATGCACTTATGAAACTTGTGGGGTTCAGTACCTCCAGCAAGGTTAAAGAACCACTGGTCCAGAGAATGCTTCCTGAGGGATCTTTTCGATTGGGGTCAAACACATACCAGAGGGGTATTATGGTGGTTTAATAAACATTTTGGTTCACTTCTGCCCACGTAAATGGGGTCCTTTTCTCTCCCTCTGATCCACCACCAATACCCCACTAAAGGTTCTTTTAGATGTGAGATATGGGGGGTGCTGTTCAAATATCCGTTACAATTCAAAGGAAATCCAATTACAACCAAATTGTGAAGCATTCTCGCTGAGGGAATTTATGAATTGTAACCAGGTTATTTTTTTTTATTAGAATGCCCCTCTGGATTGAGGTATGTAGACCGGAAAACTTTGGCATTAAGAACAAGGGCAAACTAGCACCTTTGAAATATCCATAGGGGGTTTGCAAAGCTTAGTATCTCCATACACTTTTTAAACCACCATATAATAGCAACCCCTGTGGTATGCATTTGACCCCCCCCCCCCCCCCTAGAATAGAAAAGATCCCTCAGAGATCATTCTCTAGTCTAGAGACAAAAGAAATGTATTGCATCTTCTGGTTAAATGCACTTACACCCAAAAGGCTAAATGAGGCTTTAGAGAAAATTTACAAATCATTTTAGTGTTTTTCATCTTTACTCTTATTTTTAGGTATATTTTTAAATGAGACCACACTTGAATATTGAGGCTATTTTAGTATATATGTATATACCGTACATGTTGGCCATTGTAAATGGGACCATAATTAGGATATTGTTTCAATCTTACCATGCTACTCCCACCCCACCCCCCAGACACACCTACACCCACTATTGTTTACATAGACATTGACTTCTTGTTGATAAGAAACTCAACAGTTTATTATCTCTATATGCACTTCAGTATGTGTATTGTTCATTGGATTGTTCATTTACATTTCTTTGGATGTCTAAATGTTAACCTTAATGCTGATATGTATAGATCTTAATTTGTTGAATGAAATAGATAGAAAGTTCAATTATTTTCAGTCACAGGAGGGCAAACATATTCGCCCCAGCAACCTACATTTCAGCTCGCAGGAGTACAAAAACAAATCGTACGCTCCAGCTATGTAAAAGTTTACTGGAATGCAAAAACATGCGCTCCAGGGACGTAAATGATGTTAAAACGCCTGAAAATTGTGGGAAAACACTTTTTTGGCAGGTGAATAAAACCACTCGCCCTTTAACCCCTTAGTGATGAAGCTTATTTGTGCCTTAGTTTCCAAAGCCAAATTTAGGAAATCTGACGTGCCAATTTAACATAGAATAACTCCGTAAAGGTTTTGCATATCCAAGTGATTCTGGCATTGTTTATTTTGCCCCATATTGTACTTCATTTAGGTGGTAAACAGACCGATAGAATTTGTGTATATTTATTAAAAGTGCCAAAATGTGGAAATATTTTTTCACATTCACACATTTTAACTATAAGTGTGTGCAAACAATGTACATGTTTTTTGAGATATATATTTCCATCTGTTTACTTTATTCTGGATGCACATTTGAAAAACTTTAGTCTTTTAACCATTTAGGAGACGTGCAAATTTACCATTACTTAACATTTTGAGGAACATATGGTTTTCCTACACTAAGCCAAGATTGCAAAGACTCATAGGCGTCAGAGTGATAGATGCCACAACAAATAACCCCATTTTAAAAACGACACCCCTTAATGTATTCACTGAGGCGTGTCAGGAGTATTTTGACCCCACGGTTCCTTTTCAGGAGTTAATGAAATTCAGAGGAGAAAAAATAAAATGTAATATTTTTGCAAATATGTTATGTTATTTTAAAGACATTATTTTTTTTCTATTGTGCACATGAAAATGAGTTACATGCCAAAATGGATCTCCCTGTTTGTCCTGTGTTCAGAAACATACCCATTTGTGGCCCTAATCTTATGTCCATATGGAGAATGGGGCCCAAAATGAAAGGAGCAGCCGGTGGCTTTCAGAATAGAAATTTTGGGCCCCATCGCACACTTGTAGAGCCTTTGAGCTACCAAAACAATGGAGAACCCCCACAAATGACCGCATTTTGAAAAATAGACCCCTTAAAAAATTCTAGGGGTGTACTGTGTATTTTGACCCCACAGTTTTTGAATGAATCTAAGCAAAGCAGAAGGAAAAATTATTTTCATTTTTTTGGCAATTGTCTTTTTAAAAACAGTTGTTTTTGGACACATGGCTGGGGCTATAATGAAGGGGAACACCCATTGGATTTCAGGGCAGAACTGAATAAATTCCAGGCTCAATTGCTGGTACAGCGCATAACTGCGTACTCACACAGGCGGTCATGCGCAGTGCACCTTTTTTGTTCATAATTCCTGTGCTGTCACTGACTGACGCAGGTAACATAGTAACATAGTATGTAAGGCCGAATGAAGACATTGTCCATCTAGTCCAGCCTGTCTATCCTACTGTGTTGATCCAGAGGAAGGCAAAAAACCCCAAGGCCAGAAGCCAATTAGCCCTTTTGGGGGGAAAATTCCTTCCCGACTCCCTAATGGCAATCAGACTGTTCCCTGGATCAACCCCTAATAGTTCCTACCTGCCTGTATACCACGATTGACACTTAACCTAATATTTATATCCTGTAATATACTTCTTCTCCAGAAAGACATCAAGTCCCCTTTTAAACTCCTCTATCGATTTTGCCATCACCACTTCCTCCGGTAGAGAGTTCCACAGTCTAACTGCTCTTACAGTAAAGAACCCCTTTCTATGTTGGTGATGAAACCTACTTTCCTCTAATCGTAGCGGATGTCCTCTTGTTACCTTTGTGGTCCTGGGTGTAAACAGATCACGGGAGAGATCCATGTGTTGTCCCCTCATGTACTTATACATGGTTATTTGGTCGCCTCTTAACCTTCTTTTTTCTAGAGTAAATAGTCCCAATTTGGATAGCCTCTCTGGGTATTCCAGTCCCGTCATTCCATGTATTAGTTTAGTTGCCCTTCTTTGAACCCCTTCAAGCACTGTGACATCTTTCCTGAGCACCGGTGTCCAGAATTGTACGCAGTACTCCATGTGAGGCCTGACAAGTGCCTTATATAGTGGAAGGATAATGTTCTCGTCCTTCGCCCCAATACCTCTTTTAATGCACCCCAAGACTTTATTTGCCTTTGCTGCAGCTGACTGGCATTGGTTACTCCAGTTTAGTCTATTATCCACTAATACCCCTAGATCCTTTTCCATATCACTTTTCCCCAGCGGTACCCCATTAAGTGAATATTTGTGACATCCGTTCCTCCTGCCCATGTGCATAGTCTTACATTTTTCAACATTGAACTTCATTTGCCATTTTTCTGCCCAAGCCCCCATCTTATCCAGGTCCGTTTGTAGCCGCACATTGTCCTCCGTTGCATTAATTATATTGTATAATTTTGTGTCATCTGCAAATATTGATATTTTGCTGTGCAGCCCCTCTATCAGGTCATTAATAAATATGTTGAACAGAGTGGGGCCTAATACTGAACCCTGTGGCACCCCGCTAGCGACTGTGGTCCAAGCAGAGTACGAACCATTTATTACCACCCTCTGCTTTCTATCTCTGAGCCAATTTTTTACCCACTTACACATGTTTTCACCCAATCCGAGCTGCCTCATTTTGTATATTAGCCTATTATGTGGCACGGTGTCAAAGGCTTTAGAGAAGTCCAGATATACAAGATCAATAGATTCTCCCTGGTCCAGCTTAGAGCTTACTTCATCGTAGAAACTGCTCAGATTTGTCTGACATGAGCGACCCTTCATGAATCCATGCTGGTGAGGAGTTATTCCCTTAATCTCCTTGAGGTACTCATCGATGGCGTCTCTCAGAATCCCCTCGAAAATTTTTCCCGTTACTGAAGTGACTTACTGGCCTGTAGTTACCAGGCTCACTTTTGCTCCCTTTTTTGTAAATTGGAACCACGTTGGCAATGCGCCAGTCCAATGGTACTACTCCGGTCTTGATAGTGTCTAGAAATATTAGGTATAGCGGCCTAGCTATCTCGTCACTTAGTTCCTTTAGTATCCTTGGGTGTAATCCATCTGGGCCCGGTGATTTATCAATTTTAGTTTTCTTTAGACGCTTCCGCACCTCCTCCTGCGTTAGGTATGAGATATTTTGTGAGGGGTTAATTTTATTCCCCTGCATCTCGTGTGGCATTTCCTTTTCTTTGGTGAACACACTTGAGAAGAAGCTGTTTAGTAGATTTGCTTTCCCTTCGTCATCATCAATGATTTCTCCTGCATTGTTTTTTAAAGGGCCAGCGCTCTCCCTGCAAATCCTTTTGCTGTTTATGTAGTTGAAAAATAGCTTCGGGTTGTTTCTGCTCTCTTTTGCGATCCGTCTTTCTGCTTCCTCCTTGGCAGTTTTGATCGTATCTTTGCATATTTTGTTTTTTTCCCTGTATGATTTTAGCGCTTCTTCGCTGCCTTCTTGCTTTAGTAGTTTGAACGCTTTCTTCTTTTCATTTATTGTCCCTCGTACCGTCTTGTCGAGCCACATTGGTTTCCTTTTAGCTGAGTTTCTTTTATTTTTAAAGGGAATGAACTGCTCACATGAGGTGATTAGGATCCTTTTGAACTTTTCCCATTTTTCCTCCGTACTGATATTTTTGAGGATGTTGTCCCAATTAATGTTACCGATAGTAGTTCTAAGCTCATCAAATTTTGCTTTACTAAAGTTTAGTTTCTTTGTCGCTCCCTGATGAGGCTTCCTATTGATTGACAGCTGGAAGTTGATTATATTGTGGTCGCTGTTCCCTAAGTGCCCCTCAACCTGCACCCCCCTTATACGTTCCGGTTTGTTAGTTAGTACTAGGTCCAGAATGGCCCTCCCTCTTGTTGGTTCCTGCACAAGTTGGTTCAGGTAATTGCCTTTAATTACTCTCAAGAATTTGTCACCCCTGTGAGATTTGCAGGTTTCGTTCTCCCATGTTATATCTGGGTAATTAAAGTCCCCCATGATAATTACTTTGTTTCGTTTTGACACCTCTTCTATCTGCCTTAGTAGTAAGTCTTCAGTTTCTTCTGTTGTTTTTGGTGGTCGATAGAAGACCCCTATCAGGATTTTGTTATTTTTTCCTCCCTGTATTTCTACCCACAGAGATTCCACCTGTTCGTCTCCTACCCCTATATCCTCCCGTAGCCTCGGCTTCAAGTTCGATTTGACGTACAGACATACCCCTCCCCCTTTCTGGTTCCTTCGGTCTCTTCTGAAGAGATTGTACCCCTGCAAATTCACCGCCCAATCGCACTTATCATCAAGCCATGTTTCAGTAATTCCAACTATGTCATAACTTTCATCAGTCATTCTTGCTTCAAGCTCGCCCACTTTACCGATCAGACTTCGTGCATTCGTGATCATACAATTTATATCATTTTTTTTGTTTTTTAAATTTGTTTTGTTGCTATTCGTACTTATGGCTGATCTATCAGTTCTAACTGTACTAACCCCACCCCCTGCTCGTCCCCCATTCCCTTTGCTTGGACCCAGATCTCTAATTACACTGGCTACCCCACTATTTCTCATTTTGCCCTCCCCCAGTCCCTAGTTTAAACACTCCTCCAGCCTTCTAGCCATCTTTTCCCCCAGCACAGCTGCACCCTCCCCATTTAGATGCAGCCCGTCCCTACGGTAGAGCCTGTAGCCGACCGCAAAGTCAGCCCAGTTCTCCAGGAACCCAAATCCCTCCTTCTTACACCAACTCTGGAGCCACTTGTTTACCTCCCTAAGGTCCTGCTGCCTTTCTAGTGTGGCTTTAGGTACAGGTAGTATTTCCGAGAAAACTACCCTGGAGGTCCTCGCCCTGAGCTTGGACCCTAAGTCCCTGAAATCATTTTTGAGGGCCCTCCATTGACCTCTAACTTGTTCATTGGTGCCAACGTGCACCATGACTGCTGGATCCTCACCAGCCCCTCCCAGTAATCTGTCAATACGATCCGCGATGTGTCGAACTCGAGCGCCAGGAAGACAACACACCGTTCGACGATCCCGGTCTTTATGGCAGATTGCCCTCTCTGTCCCCCTAATAGAGTCCCCCACCACTAGAACCTGTCTAGCCTGCCCTGCGCTCCCCGTCCCCGTCTCACTGGAGCAGTCATCCCCCTGGCGTTCAGAGGGCGTGTCGTGCTGCAGCGGTGCTGGCTCTGTAATGGCATCCCCCTCATCTGCCAATCGTGCAAACTTGTTGGGTTGTGCCAGTTCAGGACTAGCCTCCCTGGTTCTCTTCCCTCTATCCCTCCTTCTTTCTGTCACCCAGCTGACTGCCTGCTCCCCCTGCACTTCCGTACTACCGTCCGCCCCCGCCTCTACCCCAGCGAGTGCCTGCTCAGTGAGCACCAAACTCCTTTCCATGATGTCAATGGCTCTCAGTGTTGCCAGTTGCCCATTTAGATCCAGAATTTGGGCTTCTAAATGTGCGACGTGCACGCATCTTGCGCAACAGTATGAACCCTCGATCGGCTGATCAAGGACCGCATACATTGCACAAGTAGCACACTGGATGACATTGCCAGGCATGGAGCTCATCCTAATGGGGATCTACAATTTACTTGTGGAAGAAGTGAAGATAGACTTGTTCACACTTCGCTCACGCGCTGCTGCAACCGCTGACCCGCTGCTGCAACCGCTGACCCGCTGCTGCAACCTCTCACACCCTTCTGCAACCTCTCACACCCTGCTGCAACCGCTGACCCGCTGCTGCAACCGCTGCTGCAACCGCTGACCCGCTGCTGCAACCGCTGCTGCAACCGCTGACCCGCTGCTGCAACCGCTCACACCCTGCTATAACCGCTCACCCGCTGCTTCAACCGCTGCCGCGACCGCTGACCCGCTGCCGCGACCGCTGACCCGCTGCCGCGACCGCTGACCCGCTGCCGCGACCGCTGACCCGCTGCCGCGACCGCTGACCCGCTGCCGCGACCGCTGACCCGCTGCCGCTGCCGCGACCGCTGACCCGCTGCCGCTGCCGCGACCGCTGACCCGCTGCCGCGACCGCTGACCCGCTGCCGCGACCGCTGACCCGCTGCCGCGACCGCTGACCCGCTGCCGCGACCCCTCACCCGCTGCCGCGACCCCTCACCCGCTGCCGCGACCCCTCACCCGCTGCCGCGACCCCGCTGCCGCGACCCCGCTGCCGCGACCCCGCTGCCGCGACCCCGCTGCCGCGACCCCGCTGCCGCGACCCCGCTGCCGCGACCCCGCTGCCGCGACCCCGCTGCCGCGACCCCTCACCCTCTGCCGCGACCCCTCACCCTCTGCCGCGACCCCTCACCCTCTGCCGCGACCCCTCACCCTCTGCCGCGACCCCTCACCCTCTGCCGCGACCCCTCACCCTCTGCCGCGACCCCTCACCCTCTGCCGCGACCCCTCACCCTCTGCCGCGACCCCTCACCGCTGCACCCGCTGCTGCGACCCCTCGCCGCTGCGACCACTCAACTGCTCACACGCTGCTGCAACCGCTCACTCGCTGCCGCTCTCGCGCAAACGCTTACCCGCTGACACGCGCTCACAAAATTTTTTTTTTTTTTCTTCCCCCCCCTCACAAACACTTAGACCCCCAGACACACACACACAGAAGACACAACTAACCAGATACACAGAAGACACACAGCTCACAAACACACACAGAGGTAGATACTTATCAGCACACTCTGCCCTCCTGTCTCAGCTGCTTCGTTCTGGTCCCCTCCGCTACTGCTGGTCTCTGATTGCTGCCCCCGCAGGTATCCGCTGCCTGTACAAAATGTAGGTGCATATGGGTTGCAATTATATCCACGACCATGGAGCACAATGCTGCAGGCTCTATGCTGCAGATATCTGCGGTAAAATAGAACATGCTGTGTTTTGTTTTCTGCAAGTGAATTGTGTAACTCCGACCTGCTAATGTGAGTGGAATTGTGTAATCCAATGCATTTGTTTGATCTGCGTATACTGCGGATCAAGCACATGCGAAATGCACAATTTCTATCCGGTCGTGCGAGACCAGCCTAAGGTAGAGAGCTACCTTTTTGTCACGTGTCTTTGGATCGCTGAATGAGGCCACCAGTCACTGCTCCAGGCTCTCGGTTTCTGTGCATGTGTCTGGCATTTTGCCGTTGGGCGCATGCACAGAAGCTGAGGAAGGTCCGTGGAGGAGGATCGCGTTGGGGTTCAAATGTGGAGGTCTCCGGAAAGATGTTTGTCTCTCTCACTGATTGCATGGGAGAGGGGAGATTAAACATCAACTTTTTAAAAACTTTTATGTGATTGCCATTATCCTTTTGGATAACTACGATTGCGTGACCGCGACCGGGAAAGATCTTTGAACAAATTATTAAACGCGTGTATGCAAGTACATGAATACAAATCTAATTTCCTTATGACAGAATCACCGACTGGGTTGATCAGGGAAATGCGGTGGATATAGTTTATCTTGACTTTAGTAAACCATTTGACAAAGTATCTTGATAGCATACTTATCGAAAAAATGACCAAATATGGGATCGACAAGGCAACTGTTAGGTGGATTTACAACTGGCAGAGTGATCCTTCTCAAAGAATCGTCATAAATGGCTGCACTTCCAAGTGGAAGAATGTGTCAAGTGGGGTACCACAAGGCTCTGTCCTAGGCCCAGTGTTGTTCAACATTTTTATAAATGATCTGGAGGGGGGAAATAATGGGAAACTGATCAAATCATGTCCTATGAGGAACGGTTAAAGGATCTGGGAATGTTTAGCTTTCAAAAAAGAAGGCTGAGAGGAGACTTAATAGCTGTCTACAAATATCTGAAGGGCTGTCACTGTGCACATTCATCAGCCCTATTCTCATTTGAACAAGGAAAGACTAGAAGCAATGGGATGAAACTGAAAGGGAGGAGACACAGATTAGATACTAGAAAAAACTTTCTGACAGTGAGGGTGATCAATGAGTGGAACAGGTTACCACGGGAGGTGGTGAGTTCTCCTTCAATGGAAGTGTTCAAACAAAGGCTGGACAAATATCTGTCTGGGATGATTTAGTGATCCTGCATTGAGCAGGGGGTTGGACCAGATGACCCTGGAAGTCCCTTCCAACTCTACCGTTCTATGACCAGGGACCGCTCATCGCGGCCCTTGGTCACTGCTTCAGGTGCTTGGCTACTTTTAGTAGCTAGGAGATTTTAAATTTCACGGGCCCTCCCCAGCTTCTGCGCTTGTGTCCGCCATTCTGGCAATGGGTGCATGCGCCGAAGCTGTGATTAAGGTCAGCAGATAAAAAATCCCATCAGGGAATATTGCCAGAGGCATTACGGAAGTAATTTCACCTCCCCTCACAGAGCATATCCGTAATGGGAGGTGAAACTTTATTTTTTCTTTACTTTTACATGATCACATGATCAGGGATCATGTACCACGGCCCCCTGTGAAATCTCGAGGCTCTTGGCTACGTTTGGTTTAAACTATCCTGGCAATCCACGGCTTTTGTGAATGCATCCACCATTTTGGCGATGGGCGCGTCCGTAGAACCCAGGGTAAGGTCTGCAGATAAATCCGGGGCCGTAGGTATGTAATTTCATCTCCGCTGGTGGATATGATCCGTGAGGGAAGATGAAGTTCAAACTTTTTGACCTTTTTTTCCTCTGCTTTTCTACACTTTTTAAAAAACTTTTACATGATCGCCATTATCCATTGGATAATGGCGATCGTGTGACTGGGAACCACATACATCAGGTCCCAGTGACATCTCCCTGCTCTCGGCTACTCATACTAGCCAGCAGCTGGGTGATTTTTAAGTTTCCCGGGCCTAACGGCCTTCTGCTCATGCACCTAGCGCTTTGTAAGGTTCTGGAAGGACCAGAATGATGTGGGACATCATGGGGGACAGAGGTGAGTAATTTCAACTTCCCTCGTGGATCTGATTCATTGAGGGAGATGAAACTTTCCTTTTTTTTTTACTTTTTATTTGCTTTAATGCGATCGCTGTTATCCATTGGATAACGTCAAATGCATATCACTGCTCCTCATAATAGCTCCAGGTTGTTGGCTAAGGGAGCTTTCATGTCCACGGCCCCCACGGTTTTATTTCCGTGAGCGAGCATGTTTTTACGGCCCTGGGAATTAAAGCCCACTTAGCTAGGACGTAAAAACACTATGGGGCGGTCACTGAGGGGTTAAAGGACAAGTACAAATCGCTCCCTTCTATAATGAGAGGTCTCTGAGTTAGGGTGTAGAGATCAAAATGGTATTAATTTGAATTGATATTTAAATAGAATGGCTATTTGAATCCTATTACTGTTTAGAATGGATTTGGACCTCAGAGTATCTCATGTATGAAAGATAGGATTAGACTGCACTGATTAAATAATATCGTCTAAGCTTTACTGAGCTCACTATACTGAAGGTCAGTATCTCTGCTTGCTGTAATACCCCAACCTAAGTGGCATAGATAATATTGCAATGCTGCACAGCTAGATTGGCTAGTTAATGTTGGTTAGGCTATACTCAGCAAGCTACATCTTGAACAGTGAACCCCTTCCCCTAAATATAAGTGACAGTCCCATGTATTTGACACCCTACTGTACAGATCAATTCATACTGTAGCGTGGGAACTTTTTATTTTCTGATCAACCTATCTTTGTTTTTCCAGGGTGTATTCCACCTGCAGAAATTTCATAGACACCCTCCATCCTGTGGATATCCAGAAAGAATGAGGGACCTTGGCAGTAGTTCAAAACCTGAGTCTCAAGGCAAACCCGGATGATAGGTGTGACAGTTGTGCCTGTGGGGGAGTGGTTGTTCATGTCAGTTGAGTCATGTCTGATTTTAAAATTCTGTTTGTTTCCAATACAACATTACTTTTGGGGTGCACTTTAATTGTGTCTCTTAAGGCCGGACTTCTCTCAGGCCGATTGAAATTGTTTCTCATGAGACCCCTGTAAATGGCCTTCGAAAATGGTTTGGATGCCTATGATTGTTTGCTATCCTAATATCTGAATATGTACTAAAGAAAGACAGAGAAATGGAGAAGATCAGGTTACAAGATAAAATGGATGATAGAAAATATTATGGCTTCTCCCACATAAAAATATAAATGTATTTGCATAGATGCATTACATGACTCGTAACATTTTTGCTTTTCACCAAATGAGTTGTGGGAAGTCTTGTGTATTGCAAGATGAGTTGTAGTTCCCACTTGATCCATTTTGGGGTACATGCGAACTTTGAACACTTCTCTTATTGCTTTTTATTGGAGACAGAGAAATGAAAAATAGCAATTCTTTCATTGGTTTGAAATTTTTTTAATGCTGTTCACCAAGTGGGATAACAAACATAATTTTATAGTAAAGGTCATTTTGAGCAAGTCAATACTGAGTATGTTTTTTTCTTTTTTAGCATAATACAGCAGGGTTGTATGGAAAAAAAATTTTTTATACTTTTTTTCTTACACTTTGTATAACTTTATTTCTCATGTTTTGAGCACATATTTTTGTCTCAGGGTGCATTCACACGAGCGTGTGCATACATAGGTGCGCACAAAACCATGCGTCTATTAGAACCAATGGTTCCCTATGGTGTGCTCACATGTTCGTGTTTTACAGGAGTGCAAACGCACGTACCTGCAAAACATAGGACATGTGTGCACCATAGGTCCATGGTGTGTGTCAACATTCCCCAGCGGGGAGTCCCCTTGTCATTGAACACTGTGACAGCACTGTCAGTGTTCAGTGACAAGGGGACTTCCCGCGGAGATGAAGAAAACCTCTGCCATCTCATCTCCACGGGGAGTCCCCTTATTACTGCAGTGATTTTCAAGGAAGGGCTTTAAATATAAGCCCTTCCCTGAAAATCATTTCTATCTGGTGTAAAAAATTAAATAAAAACTCCTTTCTCCGCCGATGCCGGGACTCCGGTGTGTCTAGCAGCTTGGGTTCCGTCACTGTAATAAAGTTCTTTCAGCAGGTGGGGATTTGAAAACCATGCTTGCTGAAAGGGCTGAGTCTGATTGGCTGAGTGCTCAGCCATTCATTGAATGACAGCTGAGCACTGCCTGTAATTGGTCACAAAGCTCAGACAATCACGGGCAGCCTATTTTGCTTTTATGTTCATGTTTGATTTTGTTCCCACACATGGTAATATTATAAGCTCTGGCAGTCTCCTTTTTTTCCCTATAAAAATTGAATGCACTCAGCTTCCATCTAAATATCATAATGGTAATACTATCACATAATGTTAAAAGGTTTAATTCCCCACTCAAAAGAAGAAAGGCCTTCATTCAATACCTCAAATCTAAGCCAGACATCATTTGCCTCCAGGAGACTAACTTTTTCATCTCCTTCCCTCCTATATACCTTCACTTCCAAGATCTAAGGGTTTATTTTTCAGTGGCCTCTATAAAACAATAAGGTGTCTCTATCTTACACAATGTAATCCCATTTTTGATAAACAGAATGTAAATAGATCTGCAAGGTTGATTTTTTTTTTATTTTTTTAAAATTCTTCTAGGCATGACCAAAAGGTTCTGATTCCCAATTCCTACGCATCTGTTGACAACCCTTATAATCTATTCTCTCTTGTCGCTAACAAGCTCTAAGCGCTACGTAATGTCTCAATTTATTGTATTGTACTTCAATATGGTACTGTCCTCTGCTCTTGGGTGCCCCTCTCCTAGCTCAGACAAATTAAGTATAACACAAAGAGTGGCGTTGAGTTCCATATTGGGGAACTTGGCTCTGACACATGCATGGAGAGAAGTCCATGGTCTAAGAAGGGGTTATAACTTCTTCTCAAACCCACATAAGTCTTACGCACGCATTCGCTGGACACTTGCCTCTACCCACCCTTTACTGTTCCTTGCACAGTTGAGACACATCACTTATGCGTGGTCAGATGATGACATGGTTTCAGCGCAATTCCTGAATCATTCCACCTCATCTTGCCCTTGGAGATGGAGGCTCAATGAATCATTTTTATTTTAAAAGACATCAGAACAAAACATAACATATTTCACAACTCACACCAAGGCCAAAGCACAACCAGTCTGGGTGTGGTTAGTTCATAAGGCATTCATGAGGAGTCAAATTTCCCAGATTGCCTCCTACAAAAAGAGTGAAAATCACAAGTCCAACTAGCCTTGGGGAGACGCTTCGCCCTGCTAGAACTGGCTAATCAACAGTGACCCAGTATTTTCCTAACTAAGGATATTAGAGACAAAAAACTGAAACTCAACCTTTTATACTCTACCTTGGCGTAACGAGCCCTATAATGGATCCTATCTATCTACTACATACTATGTAATAAAATCGATAGACTCTTAGCCGTAAGACTTAGAGCAAGCGAAAGAATCAATACAGTATACTCCATCAGATCCGTAAATGGTTATTGTACCTCGAATCCAGAAAAAAATTGCATAAATATTTTATGATTTATAGCACTCTTTATAAACATAAGCCTCAAAAAACTCTTTTCACTAAAATTTTTGAAAAATATTGCCCTCCTGAAACTTTCCACGCAACAGACTGTACAACTTAATCAGCTGCTCACTGTTGAAGTCAAGGAAACGATTAAACGACTGAAATTATGCCCTTAGCCCAGATGGACTGACTGCCCTTTACTATAAAAAAAAACTTTTCACCTCCCTCTCTTGCCCGCTAACACACTTATATAACGATGTGTATAGCTTTTCAAGATAATATCATCAATCTTCAGTTCTGACTTGCTGTTCCACCTGCACCTAAGCAGCAGGGCATTTGCTTGAACAGCCTCCAAACCTAGCCTGGTCTGACGCTTCGCTTGATCTGTAGCCGTTGTTGCATCCAACGCTCAGTGCCTCCAGTCATCAGCAGCCATCCTTCACTCATCACAGTGTGGACTTTGCAGCTGGTCCTTTTGCTTCTCCTTCACCTGTGCAGCACCTGTCTCATTCTCATGAAAGGTGAGAATCCCAGCAACCTGACTAGCACCAATCACATGCTGACATACTATTTGTGATTATTACACTGAACCTCTTTAAATGACATTTTACTTTCAAATACATAGAAAAAAATGACACTGACAAGTATAGTAAGTTAATTAAAGTGAAATTTATTATGTGTTATGGTTGTTACTTCCTGTCAATCATAAAAAGGGTAAAGCAACACATAGGGCAGGTAAAAAATATCCCAGTGGAGGAAACCTGTAGGAAAACCATTGTTTATTCTACTGTCTCCAGGCATAATAAGTGTTGTAATACTATAATATGTGTGCAAGACACAAGAATGGATGGTCCTACAAAGCCTGCTGGGTGGAAGGCTGCTCCATGGCCCGAAGTTGTGGAAAATTCATCCTGAACATAGGAAAAGGATGACTTTCATGGATGGGTCTCTCTCTTCTCCACGCCCAGTGTTCAGCATTTTCTGCCATGATCTAGAATCAAACAATACAGGGATAACATTATTAGCACCGTAGACCCTTCATCATGGACTGAAGTGCTTTGAATCATTTGTACTAACCTGCTCACAGGTGTCCCGGTCCACCCAAGCTCTGAATCCAATCCGGAGGAACAACAGGTTGCGTTGATGGTGGAATTCTTCTTTCTTTTGCATGCAGGTGGATCCCAAGGCCCATCGGTAGATCTCCTGACGAAAGCCGACTTCCTCTTCCATTTGGTTGGCTAAAAACCTGGCAGGAAAAAATTAGTAGATGACTACTTATTTTTGCATTCATTTTATATTCCTTCATCAGCATGTGTATACATAACTGCAAAAGAAACTCACAGAGCTGGGAAGAAGTTCTTTCGATATTCCTCAATCCGCAGTTCGGCTCTCCTGAAGTAAACAAGGACCATCGCCAGGAGATACTAGTGGGATGAGAAGGACAGTTAGAACTTTTTAGTGCCACCTGTTTTTCCTATTGAACAGCCTTTCTGTGTCCTGTCTACCTCTATAAATGTTCCATTGGGGTCACACATGCTCAGTCTTGCATCTGTGCAGAATGACTGTCTCACTCTGATCACTTGCTTAGCAGCTCTTCTGACATCCGAGTAGAAAAAAGCCACTTCAGAAGCAGTCGCTCACCATACCAGGAATAACCAGTGGAGCCGAGAGAGAAGCAAGACGGAGCATATGTGACCACCTTGCTATATTTACTGAGATGAATACAGAGTACAACTAGTAAGTGGCGCTACTAATGTTTAGAATTATAAGCTGGATATAAATGGTTTTTCTGGGAATTTACTATCGATGACCTATCTTCAGGATGGGACATCAGTAATTGATACACACGGCTCTGCCGCTTGGAATCCTCACTGATCAGTTTATCCTCCAACCCGCTGTCAGTACAGAGGAGTTGAACAGACATTTGCATCAGAGTTGGAGCCAGAAATGTAATAGAAATCGTCACTTCCATCGATTTAAAAAAGAGTGAAGCCTTCTATTAAACTTTGGGCTCTAATCCTAATGTGGATGTCCGTCTCTGATGCACTGAGAGCTAGCTGGAGGATGAGCTGTTCAGAGGGGATTCCTGCTAGTCAGCTGTTGATGACCTATCGTAAGGAAAATCATCAGAAGAAAATTCCCGTACAACAGCTTTAACTATAAACATGGCAGATAATCTGTAATCTGACACAATTTCTATTTCCCACAATATTTTCTTACCTTGTCAGAAATCCTCATGTAGCGGTCTGTGATTAGAAACAGCCAGATGTATACATCGTCTAGAAAAGGAGAAGAAATATAAATATTTCATAAATTCATCATTTTTAGCCATTTATTTAGTGACCACAACACTAGAAGTATTAGGAGTAATTGGTCTTACCAAGGATCTTGAAGAATGCAGCCATCTCCTCCTGCCGTAGGATCCGGTCCTTCTTCCTCCTCTTTTGGGAGTGTCGCTGGATAGTAGAGCTTGAACTGTTGTAGAATGATACTATATTAGGCATATTTCACATAAGCGTATTACTGCCACATTTCTCCATCCATAGTATGGACATATGTACTGGCCCAACTGTGAGATTTACTGACCAAAACTCTTACCATCCCAGAAATGTACCACTAGGGACAATTAAAGGGATTGCATCACAATGGGCTTTTATTACTTATGCATAAGTCTGGTGGGGGTGCCACCTCTGGGACCTATACGATCCCAAGAACAGGAATCCAGTGTACCCACCTCCTCATCAGCTTGCTGCACACCTGACCGTAACATGGAGATTGAATGGAACACATGCGTGATGCTGCTCTATTCAATTCAATTTGGCTAGTGGAAATAGCCAAATGCAGGCACTCGGCAATCCTATTAAGGATGAGTGGAGTGGTACCCAGCAGATGCATATTTTTGTCTCTGTGAGGGGTGCAGTGAGCTTGCAGTTAAGAGGAAAGAGGGACATGGACTCCAGTTCTCAAGATTGTTGTGGGTCTCAATGGTAAGATCCCGCACCAATCAGACTTTTATTAGCTATCCTACGGATATTTAATAAAACTCTACTTTAGTACAAACACTGCAAGTATTGAGAATAAAAAATATCCATTCTATGGGAGAGCATGTAATGCAGTGTTATATCCTAAATGTCACACTTACGCCTCTTCTTCGCATGGACGGCGCTCTCTCTTCCTCATCCGCCCGCTGTCTTGTCCTCTTTTTGGGAAGCTTAAAGAGAATAAAATATTACCATGAATATATGGGGATGCAGATGCTTCTGAAGATTTATATACATTTTTTTCTTGGTCAACATAGCCACATGAGGCTTGTATTTTTGTGAGAAGAGTTGTATTATTAATGGAACCACTTTGGGGCAAATAGAATGTATTGTTTAATTTTTATTAAAGTTTTTTTTTTTTTTAGAGGAATAAGAAAACTCTGAAATTTCACCATTGTGGTATTTTTTTGACTGGATTCACTGCACATCATAAACTAAATATTACCATAAGGGCTCATTCACACGGGCGTATTGTCACCACATATTAAGCACACGTATTTCCCTTATGTGACATGCAGTGAATGGAGGTTTCTGGACTTTTATTCTTCCATTCAGACCTGCACTGGAACTGTGATGGGACATGCGTATAAACGCAGGAGAAATAAATGGCAGCATGCTCTATTTCTCTGCTTTTTATATTCACAATGCCTGCAAATGGACAGCGTTTAATATGGAGCCCACTCTGCACAGAGTGGGGAATATTAAAATAATCCAGAATCCTGTGCACACACCGTGCCTCTCTGCTGGCAGAGCATAGGAGCTGTGATGAGTACAACGCTGAAAGACTCGTAGCATTGGACTCATACACAGGTGTGAATGAGCCCTCATTCAATACAATTATGTTGGTACCAAATTATTAGAGTTTTTATGTTTGCCAGAGTAAAAACACTTTTAATATAAAATAATTATATTCCAAAACCCATAAGATTTGTGAAACCAAGCCAGAATCCATACACAGATAGCTGTTTCGGGCTGTCTGCCATTCATCACTGTGCAGTAGGATTCTGGCTTCGCTAGTGAGAGGTCTGTGATGTGGGTCTGGAGGGGGTGACTTCCTCTCCTTACAGAGAGCTCATAGGTGAGTGAGGAGACTTATGTTGGTGCTTATTATACGCCGAAATAGGCAATTGAAGTCAATAGACCTACAATAAGGAGTGAATACTCAGGAAACCTGTGTATTTACTCACTGTGTATCTGTGCTTCTTAACAATGGGCCCATATACGGTTTTTTTCTGCATGCGTAAATAGGCTGCATATTTACATGCACAAAAATACATAGAATGGAAGAAAAGCACAAGAAATCTGTCATTTTTGGTCGTGTAAATACGCTGTTTATTACACAACCAAAATCCACATGCTGCTCTGTGGACGAGTCCTTAAAGTGGGCATACACGAATGTCCATTCAGCAAGCAGCAAAACCAGGCAGCCAATCATAACCCCAGACAGCACACCCGCTGTCTTGGTAATATACTGGACTCTAACCTCTACTTTACCCACCACATCCAATCTCTGGCCCGAACATGCCACCTGCACTTTAGGAATATTGCTAAAATCCGTCCGTTCCTTACAATGGACACGCTAAAGACACTTATCGTCACCTTTATCCACTCTTACAGTAAAGAACCCCCTCATACTTCAGTAGAAACCTTCTTTCCTCTAGACGTAGAGTATACCCCTTTTTGTTAGTCATAGTCCTGGGTATAAACAGATCATGGGGGAGATCTCTTACATATTTATACATAGTAATTAGGTCGCTCTTCAGCTGTCTTTTTTCTAAACTAAGTAATCCCAATTTTGATATCTCTCTGGGTATTGTAGACCACCAATTCCATTTATTACTTTAGTTGCCCACCTTTGTCCCTGCTCAAGCTCTGATATGTCCTTCTTGAGTACCAGTGCCTAAAACTGTCCACAATATTCCATGTGTGGTCTGACCAGTGACTTGTAAAAAGGAATAACAATGTTTTCATATGTGCCCCTAAATAAACCTCTTTTGATGCACCCCAAGATCCTATTTGCCTTGGCAGCAGCTGCCTGACACTAGTTGCTCCAGTCCAGTTAAGATACAATTAACTAAAATCCCAAGTCCTTTTCTATGTCAGTGTTTCTCAGTAGTTTCCCATTGAGTGTGCAATGGTGACATGTATTTCATCTGCCTATGTGCATAACTTTACATTTATCAGTATTAAACCTCATTCGCCACTTTTCAGCCCAAGCCCCCAACTTATCCAGATCCTTTTGAAACTGCCTTGTATCTTCTCCTGCGTTTCTTCACCTAGTTATGTGTAATATGAAGATATTGCTATCTTACTATTCAGACCTTCTACCAGGTCATTAATAAATATATTAAAAAGAGTAGGGGCCAAAACAAACCCCTGAGGTTCCCCAATAGTAACAGTGACCCAATCAGAGCATGTACCATTAATAACCACCCTCTGCTTTCTATCACTGAGCCAGTTACTTACCCACTTACACACATTCTCACCCAGACCAAGCATTCTCATTTTATATACCAACCTTTTATGTGGAAAAATATCACTCTTTTGAAAAGTTCATAAACTCCAGATCAATTGATTCTCTCCGGTCCAGTCTAGAACTTACCTCACCATAGAAGCTGATCAAATTGGTTTGACAGGAGCGACATCTCATAAACCCATGCTGATATGGAGTTATACATCTATTTTCATTGACATACTTCAGGATAGCATCTCTTAGAAACCCTTCAAACATTTTACCCACAATAGAAGACCTTACCAGCTTCTAATTTCCAGGTTCACTGTTTTGACACCTTTTTGAATATCTGCACCCATGATATTCATTCAGGTCTGTTGGTTAGTATTAAGTCCAAAATGGCCTTCCCTCAAGTCGGGTCCTCTAGAAGTTGGGTTTGGCAATTATCCTTTGCAATTGACAGAAAGTTGTCCCCTATAATAACTACCTCATTGTGATTTGCTGCTTCATCTATTTGCTTCAATATTATATTTTCAGTAGCTCCTGTTATGTTTGGTGGCCTATAGAAAACCCCTATGAGGATTTTATTGTTTTTTCCTTCATGTATTTCCCCCCAAAGAGATTCCATATGTTTTATCCAAATAGGTCTCTGTTATTCCAACTATATCATAGTTTCTTCAGACATTACTACTTATGGTTTGTCTAAATTATTGGTCAGACTTCTAGCATTAGTCACCATACAGTTAATAAGGGTTGGGGTATTTTTTTTAGATTGTGTATCCCTACTAAGTGTTCTGCCAGTTCTTACTGTACTAACCCTTCCAATCGCTTTGCCTTCATTTCTATTACTTATTTCCAGGTCGCTTTCTACACTGTCTTCCCCTCTCTCTCTCTGGTTACCCTCCCTCCCCAGTCCCTAATTTAAACACTCCTCCAACCTTCTAGCAATCTTCTCCCCCAGCATAGCTGCACCCTCCCAATTGAGATAGAGCCCATTGCTATGGTAGTGTCTGTAGTCAACAGCAAAGTCAGCCCAGTTCTCCAGGAACCCAAACCCCTCCTTCTCACACTAACTCTTGATCCACTTGTTTACCCACTAATATCCTGTTGCCTTTCTGGTGGGGCACGTGGTACAGGTAGTATTTCAGAAAATACCAATTTGGAGGTCTTTGCCCGAAGCTTACATCCTAGTTCCTTGAAATCGTTTTAAGGACCTTCCACCTACCTCTAACTTTGTCAAGGGTGCCAATGTTTACCATGACCACTGAATCCTTACCAGCTCCTTTCAGTAATCTGTCATTCCAATCCCTGATGTGTTCAACTCGAGTGCCAGGAAGAAAACACACTGTTTAGTGATCCTTGTATTTGCCCTGTCTGTCCCCCTAATAATTGAATCTTCCAGTACAGGGGCCTAGCCTGCCCGGCACTCCTATTCCTCTTTTTACTGGTGGTCCGAGGGTATGGTGTGCTGCAGCAGTGCTAATCCTGTAATGGTATCCCTCTCATCTGCCAACTGTGCAAACTTGTTGGAGTGTGCCAGTTTAGGACTAGCCTCCCTGGATCTCTTCCCACTATCCCTCCTCCTAACTGCCACACTACTAGCTGCCTGCTCATCCTGCTCTCCCAAACTGCCATCCACCCCCACATCTACCCCAGCGAGTGCCTGCTCTGTAAGCAGCAACATTTTTTTTCGATATTGTCAATGGATCTCAGTGTTGCAAGTTGCTCATTTAGATCCAGGATCTGGGCTTCCAAATTCAAAACACTCTCATATCTCATACAGCAGCATATACCCTCGTGGGGGAGGGAGGAAGGGCTTTCTCACTCTCTCCCCTGGTATTCCCCGCCGCCGCCCGAGCACGCTTGGACAAGAGCAACTGACTTATCAGAGCGTGCTCGCTCATCTCTAATATAGAACTGCAGTGCTTCTGTTCTTTCTCTGTTGGGTCTGAATCATTAGTGCCATGACAGTTGACCAATCAGAGCTCGTTATTTTCTTAATGATGTATAAGGAACCTAAAATAGACATTGCTACATGTGCAAAAGCACTGTTTCTCCTGACATACCAAACACGCAAATTGTTGGAATGATACAGACTTCCAAAACAGAATGTGACAAATTATACAGCAAATTCAGCAGAAGGGGGTTGTCCATCTAGCTAGTTTAGAACAGCATATTATCTGGCTAGTTTAGAGCAGCATATCATCCATACTAGGCTAGAGCCCAGGGAGAGGTTAGTGGGCTCTAACTTGAACCACAAAAAGGTGAAGATGCATTGGGACATATGATGCCTATGCAAACCAGGTTAATAAGATCCTTGCCAGGTACTAGTCCATTCTGCTTACTGACCCTGATTTCATCCTAAACCAACCATCATATATAGAAGAGGGCCTAAATTTAAGGACCTACTAGTACATTGTTTCTTCTCAGATTCTTGGCAATGACATCTAAATTTTTGCTTAACCCTGTTAACAACAAAATATTAAATAAAGCAATACATTTACTAAAAAACTCTGGGGGTTGTGCTATGTGGGTAAGGATCCAGCAGCTGAGGAGACGCATATCTAAAAACTAGAGCTCTATTAGAACCAAAAAAGATACTTTTCTCTCAAGGCACATTGTTGAAAAGCACAATGGAGATGTAAACTCTACGAGAGTTTGAGGTATCAGTCAAGTGAAACTAGGACAGCCAAAGGACAATTTGGACCATAAAGTGGATTTTTACATAAACAGCATGAGCCCAGTTGGATTGAATAAGGGATTCTGTTTTGTGGCATTCGTTCAACTTGCTCTCTGACTTGAGGGATGTAGTATATTTAATTAATAATGTATTACATGGATCTACACACATTACAGGTACGGTTTGTTAGATTGATTGCTCCTTCACTCCTACACTATTTTACATACTATACATCCATAGTTATTATACTTTTATGCTCTATAAGCATCATCCAGATGTTTGTGGCAGTCCTTTATTTCTGGGCAGTAGTAAAAAAGGAAGACACAGATACCAACAATATATTCTTTGTTTTATTTTTATTGTTATATGGGAGACAGTCTTACTAGACATATATGCAACAAATAATTGGTTCTATTGTAGAAATGGTACATTACATTAATAGTACATTGTTCTAAAACAAAAACAGTATTATATTTGACAGGAAGTCTTTCAAGCCATACTATAGGATTAACAATAATTTATTAAAATTAAGTAATAATTGAGCATAGGGATGAATAATTGTCCTACTTTTGTTAATTATTATCTTTATACAAAGGATAAAAATTGCAACTTCCATCACATAATTATCCATATACAATTGATAAAAACTATTAGTACAACTTACATCACATACTGGAAGGCCGTGTCCTCTGCCTTGACTGGGAGCATCACTGGGAAGGACAATGTCCGACCAGTAACTGGGGGATCTAAATGGTTCCAAGACATAGTAACCTCACCAGTAGACCTACAGTTATACACTTCCTCTCCAAAAGTTCTCCTCACATCCAGGGGAATGTGCAATCGGTGTTGCATGGCAGCACAGCGGTGGGCAAGCGTCAGCAGGCCGTGCTGAAACCACTCAGCTTAGGAGAGAAGAGGCACGCGGCCCACGAACTGCTGCAGGGTCTGACAGAGCAGACGACCGCTGGCTTGCGCCGCTGAGCCTCCAACTGGGCATGGTCGTGTGTGACAACGGACGTAACCTGGTGGCAGCTCTGCAGCTCGGCAGCCTCACGCACGTGCCATGCCTGGCCCACGTCTTTAATTTGGTGGTTCAGCGCTTTCTGAAAAGCTACCCACACTTGTCATACCTGCTCGGAAAGGTGCGCCGGTTCAGCGCACATTTCCGCAACTCCAAGACGGACGCTGCCACCCTGCGGACCCTGCAACATCGGTTTAATCTGCCAGTGCACCGACTGCTGTGTGACTTGCCCACACAGTGGAACTCTACGCTCCACATGTTGGCCAGGCTCTATGAGCAGCATATAGCTATAGTGGAATACCAACTCCAACATGGGTGGCGTAGTGGGAGTCAGCCTCCTCAATTCTTTACAGAAGAGTGGGCCTGGTTGGCAGACATCTGCCAGGTCCTTGGAAACTTTGAGGAGTCTATCCAGATGGTGAGCGGGGATGCTGCAATCATTAGCGTCACCATTCCTCTGCTATGCCTCTTGAGAAGTTCCCTGCAAAGCATAAAGGCAGATGATTTGCACTCAGAAACAGAGGCGTGGGAAGACAGTATGTCGCTGGATAGTCAGAGCACCCTCATGTCTATATCTCAGCGCGTTGAGGAGGAGGAGGAGGAGGGAGAGGAGCATGAGGAGGAGGGGGAAGAGACAGCTTGGCCCACTGCTGAGGGTACCCATGCTGCTTGCCTGTCATCCTTTCAGCGTGTATGGCAGGAGGAGGAGGATCCTGAAAGTGATCTTCCTAGTGAGGACAGCCATGTGTTGCGTACAGGTACCCTGGCACACATGGCTGACTTCATGTTAGGATGCCTTTCTCGTGACCCTCGCGTTACACGCATTCTGGCCACTACGGATTACTGGGTGTACACACTGCTCGACCCACGGTATAAGGAGAACCTTTCCACTCTCATTCCCGAAGAGGAAGGGGGTTCGAGAATGATGCTATACTACAGGGCGCTGGTGGACAAACTGATGGTAAACTTCCCATCCGACAGCGCTAGTGGCAGAAGGGCAGTTCCGAGGGCCAGGTAGCAGGGGAGGCGCAGAATTCAGGCAGCATGTACAGCGCAGGCAGGGGAACATTCTCTAAGGCCTTTGCCAGCTTTATGGCTCCCCAGCAACACTGTGTCACCACTCCCCAGTCAAGGCTGAGTCGGCGGGAGCACTGTAAAAGGATGGTGAGGGAGTACGTAGCCGACCGTCCTCCGTGACGCCTCTGCCCCCTACAACTACTGGGTGTCGAAGCTGGACACGTGGCCTGAACTCGCGCTGTATGCCCTGGAGGTGCTTGCTTGTCCTGCGGCTAGCGTCTTGTCAGAGAGAGTGTTTAGTGCGGCTGGGGGAATCATCACGGATAAGCGTACCCGCCTGTCAACCGACAGTGCCGACAGGCTTACACTCATCAAGATGAACAAAGCCTGGATTTCCCCAGACTACTGTTCACCAGCGGACAGCAGCGATACCTAAGCAATACGTAGGCTGCACCCGCGGATGGAAGCATTGTTCTCTATCACCATCAAAAACGTGGACCTTTTAGCTTCATCAATCTGTGTATAATAATCCTCCTCCTCCACCTGCTCCTCCTCCTGAAACCTGACGTAATCACGCCGAACGGGCAATTTTTCTTAGGCCCACAAGGCTCAGTCATATAATTTTTGTAAACAATTTTTATACGTTTCAATGCTCATTAAAGCGTTGAAACTTGCACCTGAACCAATTTTTATTTTAACTGGGCTGCCTCCAGGCTTAGTTACCAATTAAGCCACATTAACCAATTCACCAATTTTTTGGGGCCCTCGCATACAGTGTAATCCAATTAATTTTTTGCCCACCTGCATTACAGCTGATGTTACATCAGCTGTGCTGGGCACTGCAATGGGATATATTTATGTGCCGCCGGTGGCTTCCTGGCACCCACCCATGCTGTGGGTCCACAGGGACTTCACAATAGGGAGTTGTACCTGCCTGTGTCTATGAATTAAAAAGCCCGGTCAGGTTGGGGCATGCAGTGTGGGCCGAAGCCCACCTGCATTTAATCGGACGTTGCCTCAGCTGTGATGGACACTGCAATGGGATACATTAATGTACAGCCGGTGGGTTCCAGGGAGCCACCCATGCTGTGGGTGCACACGGAATTCCCATTGCGGAGTTGTACCTGCCTGTGACTATTTATAAAAAACCGCGGTCTGACTGGGGCATGCAGACACCTTGACAGAATGAATAGTGTGTGGCACATAGGTTCCCCATTGCTATGCCCACGTGTGCAGCTCCTGATGGCAGTGGCACAGGATTATATTTCTCATTGCTTCTGTACAGCATTGTGGGCTATCGCCCCGCCCCTTTTAAAGAGGGTCGCTGCCTAGCCGTGCCAACCCTCTGCAGTGTGTGCCTGCGGTTCCTCCTTATGGCAGACGCACTTATAAATAGACATGAGGGTGGCGTGGCATGAGTGCAGCTGAAGGCTGTGCAGGGACACTTTGGTGTGCGCTGTGGACACTGCGTCGTGCGGGGGGGGGGGAGGTTGGGCAGCATGTAACCCAGGAGAAGTGGCAGCGGAGTGTCATGCAGGCAGTGATTGTGCTTTGTTGGAGGTAGTGTGGTGCTTAGCTAAGGTATGCATTGCTAATGAGGGCTTTTCAGAAGTAAAAGTTGTTGGGGGGGCCACTCTTGCCGCTATTGTGGCTTAATAGTGGGACCTGGGAACTTGAGATGCAGCCCAACATGTAGCCCCTCGCCTGCCCTATCCGTTGCTGTGTCGTTCCCATCACTTTCTTGAATTGCCCCGATTTTCACAAATGGAAACCTTAGCGAGCATCGGCGATATACAAAAATGCTCAGGTCACCCATTGACTTCAATGGGGTTCGTTACTCGAAACGAACCCTCGAGCATCGCGATAATTTCGTCCCGAGCAACGAGCACCCGAGCATTTTGGTGCTCGCTCATCTCTAATAAACTGTTTCTTTTTTTACAAATAATACTTGGATTGTCATGTGTGATTTAAAATAAAATTCAAATAAATACCTATTGCTTGTAATGTCATAATGTCTCCTGGTGAACAGTGCAGAGAGTCTTTCCCGCACAAGCACATACTGTGCAAATAGCGGATGCTTGGTAATACATATGCAGTCTTCAGGCAAAACCTGGAGGACAACGTTGTGCTCTCTGCAGCAGACACACTCTGCCACTGTGGGCATGCTAATGCACTGCCCGCAGTGACACCACTCAGTATTCGCAAGCCTGCTATTAGGATCTTGAGTGGATCCCGACGCACCCTCTTCTGGTTCTCCCTGCGGATCATTCGGAAAGCACGGGATACTGCTTATGTCCGCCTGAGAAAATAGGGAGTCTGCCAGTTGTTGTTGAACCTAAGAAGGGATTACATATGAAGAATACTGTATATAATTTTATTTTTAGAAAAGAAAGGGATACATTTATAATTGTATGGTATAGTGGAAGGTGGCCTGATCATCCTTATTAGGCAGGGCAGAGGTTCCTGTATGTATATGTACATAGATACACAGGCGTACGTACGTGTTTGTATACATACACAGACGTACGTAAGTGTATGCAAATACGGACGTACGTAAGTGTATGCAAATACGGACGGACGTAAGTGTATGCAAATACGGACGGACGTAAGTGTATGCAAATACGGACGGACGTAAGTGTATGCAAATACGGACGGACGTAAGTGTATGCAAATACGGACGGACGTAAGTGTATGCAAATACGGACGGACGTAAGTGTATGCAAATACGGACGGACGTAAGTGTATGCAAATACGGACGGACGTAAGTGTATGCAAATACGGACGGACGTAAGTGTATGCAAATACGGACGGACGTAAGTGTATGCAAATACGGACGGACGTAAGTGTATGCAAATACGGACGGACGTAAGTGTATGCAAATACGGACGGACGTAAGTGTATGCATGCATATACGGACGTACGTAAGTGTATGCATGCATATACGGACGTACGTTAGTGTTTGCATAAACACGTACACACGTGCGTGTATATATATGCACACACGTAAGAATGTGTGTATATACATATGCACACACGTGTGCATTTGTATATAGATGCACACGAACGTTTGCCTCTGTATGTATATACACAAGCACACGTACGTACGTAAGTGTGCGTGTATGTATATGCACACCACGTACGCGTGCGAGTGTATGTATATGCGCACACACACACGCGTGCGAGTGTATGTATATGCGCACACACACACGCGTGCGAGTGTATGTATATGCGCACACACACACGCGTGCGAGTGTATGTATATGCGCACACACACACGCGTGCGAGTGTATGTATATGCGCACACACACGTGTGCGAGTGTATGTATATGCGCACACACACGTGTGCGAGTGTATGTATATGCGCACACACACGCGTGCGAGTGTATGTATATGCGCACACACACATGCGTGCGAGTGTATGTATATGCGCAAACTAAATGTATTGAAATCCTTCATTGTAAAGGCCTGATGCAAAGTTGCTGTTATGGCTGACTTTGTTGCTGACTAGTAGTTGTTGCACCTAAGGATTGAAACGCTAAACTTTTGGCCTACATTTTAAGTGAAAAGTAGAGATGAGCGAGCCTACTCGGGCACGCCCCTTTTTCGGCCACGTAATGCGAGTTTATAGTACTTCCGGTCTCTGGGTAAAAAAATTCGGCTGGCCAGGTGGGTGAGTGGGGGGTTGCAGTGGGGAGTGGGGTGTGAGAAAAGGAGAGACGGCTCCCCCCTGTTCACCGCTGATACACCCCGGTCCGTCAAACCACCCGGCACCCCCAGAATTTTTTCACCCGAGTACGGAAGTACTTGAAAATCGCGTTGCTCGATCGAGTAATTACTCGAAACGAGTAGGTTCTTTCATCTGTATTACAAAACCAACAGAATTTTTCAAATTTTAACACCTACCTCAGAATACTGCCGCCTTTCTGGGACATCCTCATATTCGTTAGAATCCGAAATGTATTCCTGCAAAAAAAACATCAACATTACTATCATTATGTTTTTTGGCATCGTTTTGCTGCAAAGCCTTATTACTAAACAAATTCTATTTACAGCAAAGTCTTACCTCTCCAACAGATTCAGATGAAGATTCAATTTCAAATTCAAGCTCTTCCTCATGGTGGGACATGGTGGCGTGCGCTTTTGGCTAAATAAACAAAATCAAAGTACAAAAAATTAATGGCAGTACTATAACAGTTATAGAAAATGTAACTATTTCCCATTCCAATCTTACATATGTATATTGTAGGCACATTGTATGCAGATTGAAGGCACATTGCAGGCACATTGTTGGATGGATTACAGATAGATTACAAGCAGTAAGTAGGCAGATTACAGGGCAGCGGGTATGTTATCCCCCCCCCCACCCAGCACACACACAGGGCAGCGGGTATGTTATCCCCCCCCACCCAACACACACACATAGTGTGACACCGCAGAGCGCTGCTGAAGGGGCCGCTTCCACACAGCAGGTTAGTGTGAGAGCGCAGCTGAAGGGTCAGCGATTGTTCCTGTCTCAAGTTCCCGGCGGTGCCGCGGCCCGGCAGTATGCACCAAACGAGGACCGCTGGTGGTGGACCCCTGACATAGAGGGCTGGATGGAGGGGGTTAGCTGCTGCGGGGAGCGGGTGTTCTTACCTTGGCTTCTTTGTGGAAAATGGCACTGAGAAACATGTGGTGGCTGTATCCTCCTCTGCCCGGCCACTCAAATCGCTCCACCTCCCCACTGCTCGTCGTGCCGTCCAGCCAATCGGGTGGCTGGAATAGGCATTACAAGCAGGAGAGTTCCCCGCCTCCAGCGATGACGTCATCAACAGAATCACGTGACCGGCGTCTCGGGAGCGCGCACGTCGGGCTACAGCAAGCGCGGTGCACCTTGGGAAAAGAACCGGCGGCCATCTTTGGGAAACGTTTTATAAGTTGCTGAAACACAAGAACTGTGAGTAGAAACCTGCTTTAAAACCCATTTACACGTGTGCATAGTAATGTATGCTTAAGAAGGGGGACTGGGCAATAAAAAAATTCCACTCTTGCCTCGAGACAACCCCTTTAAAGGTTTAATTCCCCACTCAAATGAAGAAAGGCCTTCATTCAAATCTAAGCCAGACATCATTTGCCTCCAGGAGACCCACTTTTCCATCTCCTTCGCTCCTATATACCTTCACCTCCAAGACCTAAGGGTTTATTTTTCTGTGGCCTCTATAAAACAACAAGGTGTCTCTATTTTACATAATTTAATCCCATTTTTGATAAACAGAATATAAATAGATCTGCAAGGGAGATTTTTTATTCTTCTAGGCATGACCAAAAGGTTCTGATTCTCAACTCCTACGCATCTGTTGACAACCCTTACAATCTATTTTCTCTTGTCGCTAACAAGCTCTAAGTGCTACGTAATGTCTTGATTTATTGTATTGTACTTCAATATGGTACTGTCCTCTGCTCTTGTGTGCCCCTCTCCTAGCTCAGACAAATTAAGTATAACACAAAGAGTGGCGTTGAGTTCCATATTGGGGAACTTGGCTCTGACAGATGCATGGAGAGAAGTCCACGGTCTAAGAAGGGGTTATAACTTCTCAAACCCACATAAGTCTTACGCACACATTCGCTGGACACTTGCCTCTACCCACCCTTTACCGTTCCTTGCACAGGTGAGACACATCAGTTATGCGTGGTCAGATCATGACATGGTTTTGGCGCAATTCCTGAATCATTCCACCTCATCTTGCCCTTGGAGATGGAGGCTCAATGATTCATTTTTAAAAGACCCTATAACCCTCTCAAAGATGTCAGAACAAATCATAACATATTTCACAACGAACACCAAGGCCAAAGCACAACCAGTCTAGGTGTGGTTAGTTTATAAGGCATTCAAGAGGAGTCAAATTTCCCAGGTTGCCTCCTACAAAAAGAGTGAAAATCACAAGTCGAACTAGCCTTGGGGAGACGCTTCGCCCTGCCAGACCTGGCTAATCAACAATGACCCAGTATTTTCCTAACTAAGGATATTAGAGACGAAAAACTGAAACTCAACCTTTTATACTCGACCTTGGCATAACGAGCCCTCTAATGGATCCTATCTATCTACTACATACTATCTAATAAAATCGATAGACTCTTAGCCGTAAGACTTAGAGCAAGCGAAAGAATCACTACAGTATACTCCATCAGATCCCTATAGGTTATTGTACCTCGAATCTAGAAAAAGATTGCATAAATTTTATGATTTATAGCACTCTTTATAAACATAAGCCTCAACTCCTTTCACTAAAATTTTTGAAAAATATCGCCCTCCTAAAACTTTCCATGCAACAGAATTTATAACTTAATCAGCTGCTTACTGTTGAAGTCAAGGAAACAATTAAAGGACTGAAATTAGGCCCTTAGCCCAGATGGACTGACTGCCCTTTACTATAAAAAAAAAAACTTTTCACCTCCCCCTCTCGCCCGCTAACACACTTATATAACGATGTGTATAGCTTTTCCAGATAATATAACGGTTATCTCTAAACCAAATGAGGGTCACATGACTCCTAAAAGCTATTGCCTAATTTCACTACTAGATTTAGACTATAAAAGTCTTACTAGTATACTAGCCACCCACCTATATTGTTTTCTACCCTCTCTGATACATGGAGATGAAGTCGGTACTCAACTCCTTTCACATCTCACAATTACAAAAAACCCAGCTGCTAGTTTTAGCTTTATATATTGAAAAAGTTTTTGACAGTCTATCCTGGGAATATCTTTTTGCAGTCCTAGAGAAATTAATTTTGCTAATTTGCTAAATTAATCTATTTTTAAAAAAAATTGATGCCAGCATAATTAATTGATGCAGGACAAAACGATTCATATAAATTATTTGATGCGTATTCATTTATTACATAGCTGCAACTGCTGATGTTGGGGATGGTTGCCCCGCTGTACAAATGTGCCTGTCTCTATGCATACAGCTATTAAGCTGATGCATCTGGCCGGGATATCGGCGCCGGTCGGCGCATGCACAGCCGCTGGAGCCTCTAACAGCAAGGGAGTGAGTCTCCAGATGGAGAGCAAGGTCTCGCGATACTGAGAGGCTGCGCGCATGCGCAGTTACCTCGCGGCAACGCTGTAATGGAGGAGAAGGTACCGTGGACTATGGGATGCCTGGGTGAAACAGGTGAATGGCCGTCCCTTCAGATTGGTATGTGGTTAATGGTGTTTTATGTAATGAGCATTGATTATGGGATGCCTGGTAATCTGGGGGTGTGCCCCAGTTGATATGACATACTATTTATACACTGTTATCACTTGCGTCATGCTTGACAAAGGTCCAATTGTTGACCGAAACGTCGCTGTCTCTTTTACTATGGGAGAATAAAGAAGGTTTTTTTTACTTTTTATTGCACCTTTGGATGCTGCCGTGTTTTCTTTGAACTGTGAGTCATCCATCCTAGAGCGGGCAGTGCTTCGTGTAACCAGCAACCCCATGAAGTTCTTATTTAAACTCTCCAGCTGGGCATACACAGAGAACTTCCCTCACATGCACAGGGATGGTGAGTTCAGCGGCTAAGGATGGATGACATCCCCAACGTCTTCCCCAACCTGGGCATCATCCTGGCACATTGGGAGTGGGGCCTGCATAGAGGAAGCCTTGTACGTCGTGCTACTTAACCTCTCACTCTGACACCATATTGCTGAGAACCAGCTCATAGACAATTGATTTTTTCCTGTTGTGGGCCTAGGCACCAGATTTTCTTTGTGCATATGCAGGCATATCTATGGGTGGAGATATTGTGAATGGGGTGGCAGTAAGTAGGCAAGCGCAATACAAGTTGTGGGAGATATCCTATATGTTCACCATTTTGTATGTATTTTCTGTTGTCAACTGTGTATATACTGTATTTTGTCTATAATGGTCTGAACCTCTGGAGGAAGGGAACATCACCTTCCCCCCACCTCCACAAGAATTGGAGGAGCTCAAGAACTGGTAAAACCAGTTCTAACTGGCCAAACCTTTTTAGGAGTGCTTTGTCTTGGACAGCAGAGAGGAGAAACAGGATGTTCTCCTCATGAGACCAAATTCAAGAATGAACTGAGCGTGCTCACTGAAGTTCCTCCCAGATGGATGACATCACAAGCTACCTCACAAATACCTCCCTCTGAGAACGACCAATCGGCTCGCTAAATACTGTAACTGTATTCCTAAATTACTTCACTTCCTGTGTTAAAACTTATTTAAGTTTTACGCGCGCTTAATAAAGGGAGATTCTTTTTGGGGCACATGATGTAGACGTGTGATCTTTGAAAGGCTCTCCAGGCCTGCACATATTATCTTAATTTGGAAATGCACAGTATATCTAAGATAGCGAATTTTGTGCTAACCAAGTGCATCCAAAACTTTTACTTTTCCCATACTTCCCATGGGAGGACATTTTTACTACTAATGTTGCAAACACAGTCCCAAACAATATGCCTGCATTAACACATGGGCCTAGCGCCCACCACTGGAAAAGTCTCTTTACACATGTGGGCTTGTGGCCCAGAGAGAGAGAGTTCCTTTTGCTATCCCCAGTCCCAAGGGTGACCTCTGATACAGCTTTGATGTTCTGTTTAAGCGGTTTATCATCAATCTTCAGTTCTGACTTGCTGTTCCACCTACACCTAAGCAGCAGGGCATTTGCTTGAACAGCCTCTAAACTTAGCCTGGTCTGATGCTTGGCTTGATCTGCAGCCGTTGTTGCATCCGACGCTCAGTGCCTCCAGTCATCAGCGACCATCCTTCACTCATGCCAGTGTGGACTTTGCAGCTGGTCCTCTTGCTTCTCCTTCCCCTGTGCAGCACCTGCGTCATTCTCATGAAAGGTGAGAATCCCAGAGACCTGACCAGCACCAATCACATACTGACATACTATTTGTGATTTATTACACTGAACCTCTTTAAATGACATTTTACTTTCAAATACATAGGAAAAAAATGACTGACAAGTACAGTAAGTTAAAGTGAAATTTATTATGTATTATGGTTGTTACTTCCTGTCAATCATAAACAGGGTAAAGCAACACATAGGGCAGGTAAAAAATATCCCAGTGGAGGAAACCTGTAGGAAAACCATTGTTTATTGTACTGTCTCCAGGCATAATAAGTGTTGTAATACTATAATATGTGTGCAAGACACAAGAATGGATGGTCCTACAAACTCTGCAGGGTGGAAGGCTGCTCCATGGGCCGAAGTTGTGGAAAATTCATCCTGAACATAGGAAAAGGATGACTTTCATGGATGGGTCTCTCTCTTCTCCACGCCCAGTGTTCAGCATTTTCTGCCATGATCTAGAATCAAACAATACAGGGATAACATTATTAGCACCGTAGACCCTTCATCATGGACTGAAGTGCTTTGAATCATTTGTACTAACCTGCTCACAGGTGTCCCGGTCCACCCAAGCTCTGAATCCAATCCGGAGGAACAACAGGTTGCGTTGATGGTGGAATTCTTCTTTCTTTTGCATCCAGGTGGATCCCAAGGCCCATCGGTAGATCTCGTGACGAAAGCCGACTTCCTCTTCCATTTGGTTGGCTAAAAACCTGGCAGGAAAAAATTAGTAGATCACTACTTATTTTAGCATTCAATATATATTCCTTCATCAGCATGTGTATACATAACTGCAAAAGAAACTCACAGAGCTGGGAAGAAGTTCTTTCGATATTCCTCAATCCGCAGTCCGGCTCTCCTGAAGTAAACAAGGACCATCGCCAGGAGATACTAGTGGGATGAGAAGGACAGTTAGAACTTTTTAGTGCCACCTGTTTTTCCTATTGAACAGCCTTTCTGTGTCCTGTCTACCTCTATAAATGTTCCATTGTGGTCACACATGCTCAGTCTTGCATCTGTGCAGAATAACTGTCTCACTCTGATCACTTGCTTAGCAGCTCTTCTGACATCCGAGTAGAAAAAAGCCACTTCAGAAGCAGTCGCTCACCATACCAGGAATAACCAGTGGAGCTGAGAGAGAAGCAAGACTGAGCATGTGTGACCACCTTGCTATATTTACTGAGATGAATACAGAGTACAACTAGTAAGTGGCGCTACTAATGTTTAGAATTATAAGCTGGATATAAATGGTTTTTCTGGGAATTTACTATCCATGACCTATCTTCAGGATGGGACATCAGTAATTGTTCGACACGGGTCTGCCGCTTGGGATCCTCACTGATCAGTTTATCCTTCCACCCGCTGTCAGTACAGAGGAGTTGAACACACATTTGCAACAGAGTTGGAGCCAGAAGTGTAATAGAATTAATCACTTCCATCGATTTAAAAAAGTGAAGCCTTCTATTAAACTCTGGGCTCTAACCCTAATGTGGATGTCCGGCTCAGATGCACTGAGAGCTAGCTGGAGGATGGGCTGTTAGGAAGGGATTCCTGCTAGTCAGCTGTTGATGACCTATCCTGAGGAAAATTATCAGAAGAAAATTCCCGTACAACAGCTTTAACTATAAACATGGCAGATAATCTGTAATCTGACACAATTTCTATTTCCCAGAATATTTTCTTACCTTGTCAGAAATCCTCATGTAGCGGTCTGTGATTAGAAACAGCCAGATGTATACATCGTCTAGAAAAAGAGAAGAAATATAAATATTTCATAAATTAATCATTTTTAACCATTTATTTAGTGACCACAACGCTAGAAGTATTAGGAGTAATGGGTCTTACCAAGGATCTTGAAGAATGCAGCCATCTCCTCCTGCCGTAGGATCCGGTCCTTCTTCCTCCTCTTTTGGGAGTGTCGCTGGATAGTAGAGCTTGAACTGTGGTAGAAGGATACTATATTAGGCATATTTCACATAAGCGTATTACTGCCACATTTCTCCATCCATAGTATGGACATATGTACTGGCCCAACTGTGAGATTTACTGACCAAAACTCTTACCATCCCAGGAATGCACCACTAGGGACAATTAAAGGGATTGCACCACAATAGGCTTTTATTACTTATCCATAAGTCTGGTGGGGGTGCCACCTCTGGGACCGATAAGGTCCCGAGAACAGGAATCCAGTGTACCCACCTCCTCATAAGCTTGCTGCACACCCGACAGTAACATGGAGATTGAATGGAACACATGCGTGATGCTGCTCTATTCAATTCAATTTGGCTAGTGGAAATAGCCAAATACAGGCACTCAGCAGTCCTATTAAGGATGAGTGGAGTGATACCCAGCAGATGCATATTTTTGTCTCTGTGAGGGGTGCAGTGAGCTTGCAGTTAAGAGGAAAGAGGGACATGGACTCCAGTTCTCAAGATCGTTGCGGGTCTCAATGGTAAGATACCGCACCAATCAGACTTTTATTAGCTATCCTATGGATATTTAATAAGTCTACTTTAGTACAAACACTGCAAGTGTTGAGAATAAAAAATATCCATTCTATGGGAGAGCATGTAATGCAGTGTTGTATCCTAAATGTCACACTTACGCCTCTTCCTCGCACGGACGGCGCTCTCTCTTCCTCATCCGGCCGCTGTCTTCTCCTCTTTTTGGGAAGCTTAAAGAGAAGGAAATATTACCATGAATATATGAGAATGCGGATGCTTCTGAAGATTTATATACATTTTTTTTTCTTGGTCAACATAGCCATATGAGGCTTGTATTTTTGTAACAAGAATTGTATTATTAATGGAACCACTTTGGGGCAAATAGAATGCATTGTTTAATTTTTATTAAATTTTTTTAGAGCAATAAGAAAACTCTGAAATTTCACCATTGTGGTATTTTTTTGACTGGATTCGCTGTACATCACAAACTAAATATTACCTTAAGGGCTCATTCACACGGGCGTATTGTCACCACATATAAAGCACACGTATTTCCCTTATGTGAGATGCAGTGAATGGAGGTCTCTGGACTTTTATTCTTCCATTCAGACCTGCATTGGAACTATGATGGGACATGCGTGTAAACGCAGGAGAAATAAATGGCAGCATGCTCTATTTCTCTGCTTTTTATATTCACAATGCCTGCAAATGGACAGCGTTTAATTTGGAGCCCCACTCTGCACAGAGTGGGGAATATTAAAAAATCCCAGAATCCCGTGCGCGCACCGTGCCTCTCTGCTGGCAGAGCACAGGGGCTGTGATGAGTACAACGCTGAAAGACTCATAGCATTGGACTCATACGCAGGTGTGAATGAGCCCTAATTCAATACAATTATGTTGGTACCAAATTATTATAGTTTTTATGTTTGCCAGAGTAAAAACACTTTAATATAAAATAATTATATTCCAAAACCCATAAGATTTGTGAAACCAGGCCAGAATCCATACACAGATAGCTGTTTCGGGGTGCCTGCCCTTCATCAGTGTCAGTAGGATTCTGGCTTTGCTAGTGAGAGGCCTGTGATGTGGGTCTGGAGGGGGTGACTCCCTCTCCTTACAGAGAGCACATAGAAGGTAAGTGAGCAGACTCATGTTGGTGTCAATTATACTCCGAAATAGGCAATTGAAGTCAATAGACCTGCAGCAATTAGGAGTGAATACTCAGGAAACCTGTGTATTTACTCACTGTGTATCTGTGCTTCTTAACAATGGGCACATATACGTTTTTTTTCTGCATGCGTAAATAGGCTGCATATTTGCATATACAAAAACACATAGAAGGGAAGGAAAGCACAAGAAGTATGTGATTTTTGGTCGTGTAAATACGCTGTTTATTACACAACCAAAATCCACATGCTGCTCTGTGGACGAGTCCTTAAAGTGGGCATGCACGAACTTCTATTCAGTAAGCAGCAAAACCAGGCAGCCAATCATAACCCCAGACAGCACACCAGCTGTCTTGGTATTATATTGGAATCTAACCTCTCCTTTACCCACCACATCCAATCTCTGGGTCGAACATGTCACCTGCACTTTAGGAATATAGCTAAAATCCGTCTGTTCCTTACCATGGACATGCTAAAGACACTTATTGTCACCCTTACTCACACCCAACTTGACTACTGCAAGTTGTTGCTCATCGGCCTTCCCTGCACCAGACTCTCCCCTCTACAATCGCTGCACTGGCTGCTTATCAACTGCAGAACTAAACTGAAACTTATCACTCTCACCCACAAAGCTCTCCATAGCGCTGCACCACCGTACATCGCTTCCCTCCTGTCCATACGTCACTCATCCCACGTGCTCTGACTAAGCACCCCAATAATATTAACCTCACATGATCGCCTCCAGGACCTCTCTAGAGCAGCAGCCTTCCTCTGGAACGCACTACTCCAAAACATCCGGACAATCCCCGATGCACGAAACTTCAGATGCGCCTTAAAAATGCCCCTCTTCAAAGAAGCATACCAAACCTCCTGATCCAATCTCGCACCCCTCACAACATGCGCCCTGCCCCTCCCTATGGCTTCCCATATTTTTTATTTTGCCTATCATGTACATCTCCTGCCCCTGTACCTCCTGTGTCTACCCCAACCTTATTTGTTTCCATACAATTGAATACCACAATACCACCATGATCCTATTTGCCTTGGCAGCAGCTGCCTGACACTAGTTGCTCCAGTCCAGTTATGTTACAGTTAACTAAAATCCCAAGTCTTTTCCATGTCAGGGTTTCTCAGTAGTTTGCCATTGGGTGTGTAATTGGGGCATGTATTTCCTTTGCCTATGTGCATAACTTTACATTTATCAGTATTAAACCTCATTTGCCACTTTTCAGCCCAAGCCCCCAACTTATCCAGATCCTTTTGAAACTGCCTTGTATCTTCTCCTGCGTTTCTTTAACTAGTGTAATATGAAAATATTGATATTTTACTATTCAGACCTTCTACCAGGTCATTAATAAATATATTAAAAAGAGTAGGGCCCAAATCAACCCCTGAGGTTCCCCAATAGTAACAGTGACCCAATCAGAGTATGTACCATTAATAACCACCCTGTTATCACTGAGCCAGTTACTTCCCACTTACACACATTCTCACGCAGACCAACCATTCTCAATTTTATATACCAACCTTTTATGTGGAAAAATATCAAACTCTTTTGAAAAGTTCATAAACTCAAGATCAATTGATTCTCCCCAGTCCAGTCTAGAACTTACCTCACCATAAAAGCTGATCAAATTGGTTTGACAGGATCGATATCTCATAAACCCATGCTGATATGGAGTTATACATCTATTTTCATTGACATACTCCAGGATAGTATCTTTTAGAAACCCTTCAAACATTTTACCCACAATAGAAAATTTACCAGCTTCTAATTTCCAGGTTCACTGTTTGACACCTTTTTGAATATCTGCACCTCATTTTGCTATCTGCACCCCTGATATTCATTCAGGTCTGTTAGTTAGTATTAAGTCCAAAATAGCCTTCCCTCAAGTCGGGTCCTCTAGAAGTTGGGTTTGGAAATTATCCTTAGTAATTGACAGAAAGTTATCCCCTATAATAACTGCCTCATTGTGATTTGCTGCTTCATCTGTTTGCTTCAATATTATATTTTCAGTAGCTCCTGTTATGTTTGGGGGCTCATAGAAAACCCCTATGAGGAGTTTATTGTTTTCCCTTCATGTATTTCCACCCTAAGAGATTCCATATGTTTTATCCAAACAGGTCTCCATTATTCCCACTATATCATAGTTTTCTTCAGACATCACTACTTCTGGTTTGTCTACATTATTGGTCAGACATCTAGCATTAGTCATCATACAGTTAATAAGGTTTTGGTTATTTTTTAGATTGTGTATCCCTATCAAGTATTCTGCCAGTTCTTACTGTACTAACCCTTCCAATTGCTTCGCCCTCATTTCCATTACTTAGTTCCAGGTCACTTTCTACACCGTCTTTCCCCCTATCTCTCTGGTTACCCTCCCTCCCCAGTCCCTAATTTAAACACTCCTCCAACCTTCTTCTAGCTATCTTCTCCCCCAGCATAGCTGCACCCTCCCAATTGAGATAGAGCCCATTGCTATGGTAGAGTCTGTAGTCAACAGCAAAGTCAGCCCAGTTTTCCAGGAACCCAAACCCCTCCTTCTTACATTAACTCTTGATCCACTTGTTTACCCACTAATATCCTGTTGCCTTTCTGGTGTGGCACGTGGTACAGGTAGTATTTCAGAAAATACTACTTTGGAGGTCTTTTCCCTAAGCTTACATCCTAGTTCCTTGAAAACGTTTTTAAGGACCTTCCACCTACGTCTAACTTTGTCAAGGGTGCCAATGTGTACTATGACCACTGAATCCTCACCAGGCCCTTTCAGTAATCTGTCATCCCAAACCCTAATGTGTTGAACTCGAGTGCCAGGAACAGAACACACACTGTTCAGTGATCTTGGTATTTGCCCTGTCTGCCCCCCTAATGATTGAATCTCCCACTACAGGGGCCTGTCTCGTCTGCCCTGTACACCTATTCCTCTGGGATGGGGGGGAGAGCTCTCTCACTCTCTATCCCGCTCTTCCCCGCCGCCGCGGTGAAGATGCATTGGGACATACGATGCCTATGCAAACCAGGTTAATAAGATCCTTGCCAAATACTTGTCCATTCTATTTACTGACCCTGATTTCATCCTGGCAACCAAACCAACCATCATATATAGAAGAGGGCCTAATTTTAGGGACCTCCTAGTACATAGTTTTTTCTCAGATTCTCAGACTGTGAAACATAACTGACTGAACTCATCCTTTTTCAGCTACTATCAATGTGGCAATGCAGCAACTTTTTGTGCCATGGTAGTGAAATGTAAATTTTTGCTTAACAAATGTTAACAACAAAAGATGAAATAAAGCAATACATTCACGATAAAACTTTAGGGGTTGTGCTATGTGGGTAAGGATCCAGCAGTTGAGGAAACGCATATCTAAAAACTAGAGCTCTATTAGAACCAAAAAAGATACTTTTCTCTCAAGGCACATTGTTGAAAAGCACAATGGAGATGTAAACTCTACAAGACTTTGAGATATCAGTCAAGTGAAGCTGGGACAGCGAAAGGACAATTTGGACCGTAAAAGTGGTCTTTTTTTACATAAACAGCATGAGCCCAGTGGGATTGAATGAGGGATTCTGTTTTGTGGCATTTGTTTAATTTGCTCTCTTTGACTTGTGGGGTGTACTATATTTAATAATTTATTATATGGATCTACACACATTACAGGTACGGTTTGTTAGATAGCTTGCTCCTTCACTCCTACACTATTTTACATACTATACATCCGTGGTTATTATACTTTTATCCTTTGTTAGCATCATCCAGGTATTTGTGGCAGTCCTTTATTTCTGGACAGTAGTAAAAAAAGGAAGACAGATACCAACAATACATTCTGTATTTTATTATTTTTATTGTTATATGGGAGACAGTCTTACTAGACATATATGCAACAAATATTGGGTTCTATTGTAGAAACGGTACATTACATTATTAGTACATTGTTCTAAAACAAAAATAGTTTTTCAATATACTGGTCAGGAATTCTATCTTCAGCATGATCTCTCATACAGTATAATGTATTCCATAGTATTAAATTAACTAATAATTGAGTATAGTGGTGAATAATTGTCCTGCTTTTTGTAAATTATATTTATATACAAAGGTTAATATTATTTTTATATATATATATATATATATATATATATATATATATATATATATATATATATATATATATATATATATATATATATATATATATTGCAACTTCCATCACATAATTTATATTCAATTTATAAAGATTATCAGTACAACTTACATCTCATACTGGAAGGCCGTGTTCTTTGCCTTGACTGGGAGCATCACTGGGAAGGATGACATCTGACCAGTAACTGGGGGATCTGAATGGTTCCAAGACAGTAACCTCACCAGTAGACCTCCAGTTATACACTTCCTCTCCAAAGGTTCTCCTCACATTCAGGGGAACTTGCCAGGTATGATCCTCTCTCCAAAGCTTCCAATTTGACTCTAAACCTTTTATATTATTCTACTACAGAAGCCATAATTGTCTGTTGCAAAGTCATAAGTAGAAAACAAACATACATTGCATGCTCTCATTGTAATTCAAGCTGAACATTACTAGTCAATTTACACAAATCAGATGTTAATGCCGCCTCACATTGTATGCAGATTTCCCCAAATCCATTCAACCTATTGACTCTCTTCCTTTGGAATGTTGACTTATTTACCTTAGCTCTTTGCTGGAACAATGATGACCATGATTGAGGAAAAAATGTGGTCTGAAACAATTACACACCCAATATATTCCTGATTGAGGGAATTACAATAACATTTAAATCTAAAAAAATCATACATTGAGTATATTCCTGATGGGGTTTATTATGCAACCAAGGCTTATTGCAACTGTCCTTTCCTATCATCTACTCATATATATATATATATATATATATATATATATAATAAAATCATAGGTCTGTCTCTCTGGCCTCTTATACACTGTCTCCTCTATATTGGACATTTTTCTATTTCTCTGTTGGGATTCACTGTGTCTGCATTATACGGTGTGATGACCTGCATACATCCAAAGAACCACACAGTAGCATGTGCGTGATTTGTCATTAGAACACAGCCCATCTGCACATGTGTTAGCATTTATTTTGGCTTCCATTAAATTTCATTAATGACATAATGCCCTCTAATTGGTCAACTGTCTGATTGCTAATAGTTCAGATATATTTATAGATGTGATTTGTATGAATGGCTGGCATGTTTTGCAGCTTGCATACATGGCATTTGTGAAATGTCCAACCAACAAAGGCTTAAAAAAATCCTCTATCGTCAACATGCCATTTTTAACTAGCCCCATTTCCCAGAGGAAGTCATTCTGTTGGCGATGCATGTGATTTTCATTTTTCCATACCTTGCACAGGTTCAACCCCTTTACTTTCCGTGTCACCCCATTATTTGTAGTATGTAAGCTCGTTGGAGCAGGACCCTCACCCCTACTGTTTCAATTAATTGATTACTACATGTAACTGTGGTATTGTTTCTGTTCACCCTGTCTTGTAAGCGCTGTGGAGTATGTTGGCACTCCACACCCCTCTAATACAAACGTCACACGCTCGCCTCCAGGACTTCTCTAGAGCATCACTGATCCTCTGAAGTGCTCTAACAAGATCCTCACACTTTAATATACGTAAATGGAAAAAGTTTTGGGGTACCCAGAATTCATTAGAGAACTAAGGACTAGTTGGAGAAAAGCAGCTAAAACCTTGATTAGTGTGACTTAGAACATCAAAAGCTTATACTGATTTTTTTAATACCATAGTCCTTCCCTTGACCATCCTAGCCTTTCTAATACATTGCTATACTCAAATATAGCAATGTATTAGAAGAATGATAAAAGATGGCAAAATTCAAGCCCCTAGTGGGACAAAAAGAAAAAGTTAGTGTAAAAAAAAAAAATGATAGAAAATTATAAGAAAAAATAGTCAGAACTCTACCTTTCCCTCTTTATTTATTTTTCACAAACACACACGTGGTATTGCTGCATTCATAGTGAGCTATAAAAAAAATTGCACATTTAACCCACACAGTGCACGTTGTAGAAAAAAATACAAAAAAAGGCAAAAATATCTGCAAATATATTTGCCTTACAAAAAACGTGATAGAAAGTGATCAAAATGTTGCATTGATAAAAAATGGTGCTATTAAAAAGTGCAACTCATCCTGCAGGAAAAAAACCTTTTCCCAGCATTGTTGACAAAAACCTCAAATTGTAGGGGATCTATGAATGCAATGATAAACAATGAACACATTTTTTGGAAAATAAGTCAGAAAAAGTAAAAAAAATGTATGTATAAGATTGTGCCAAATAGATGGGACTCTCACTTATGTTTTTTCTTGGAGGGGGTTCAATGTCCAAGAATCCCCCAGAAATCTCACTTATGCCTTGAAATGATCACAAGTAGATAGAGCCCATGCTTACAGCTTCTGGACCTTGAACATCATTTTATTGGATACATAAAGAGAAAAGGAAAGTAAAACGCATTTCGAAGGTAGTGTTCTTTATCAAGCAAAATCTCAGCATGGAAAACACTTAATGTATATCATAGTATTAGTTCTGAGGTGATTAAAGGGTGAGTGGTTTCATTCACTCACCAAAGAAAGGGGCATTTTCCCATAATTGTAATGTGATTTACATCCCTGGAGTGAACAATTACCTAGCTTGAGCACACTTTTTTACACTCCAGCAAGCAGAAATGTACATCGCTGGGGCGAATGTGTTTGTGCTCCAGTGACCAGAAATTGAACTTTCTTTCTATGGTATTTCATTCAATAAAGTATGATCTTTACATTCCAGTATTAAGGCTAACATTTTACACATCCAAAGAAATTCAAAACAATTCAATAAACAACACATTTACTCCATTGCATATGGAGATGATAAAATGTTGGGTTGGGGTGTTGATGTTGGGTTGAGTTATTGTTGATGAGACAACAAGACAATGTCTATGTAAACAAGAGGGTGGAATCACAGTGAGACTGAAACAATATCCAATTAGTCACACTGATCAGATGAAATAGTAGCAAGAATAAGGGAGGGAGAAACTTACTAGAATTTGTTAAAAATACCAAGTGTTTAAAAATTACTAAAATAACCCTAGTCTACACACAAGGCAATGAAGGTCAGTGCCTGGAATGCGCCAAACATGAATAAGAGGGGGTCGGGGAAACGAACATAGATAAATAATTTCATGATTTAAAAATGAACCATAAAACTCACACATATACACACATTAAATTATTACCTGTATGGGTGTAAAAATCTGAGAAAATATAGAATATAAAATATAATCTGTAAAATATTGAATAAATACATATAATCCTCTGAGAAATGTAAACGTAGTTATAAATAATATACACATACATAATATATATTAACAAAAATTGTACATAGAAATTATAACACAATAGTAAAAAGATGTATGAATCTATAAAAATATACATTATATAAATGTGTGTGTGTGTGTGACAGATATATATATATCTATTATACAAATGACATGTATTTACATAGATATTAAAATAGACTTAAAATCCAAGTGTGGTCTCATATAAAAGAATACCTAAAAGTAATAATAAAAAAAGATGATAGAATAATTCTTACACTTTCTCTAAAACCATATTTAGACCCTGGGGTGTAAGTGCGTTTAACCTGGAAGATCCAATACATTTCTTTTGTCTTCAGTCTAGAGCAGTGGTTCTTAACTTGGGGTTCAGTCGAACCCCAGGGGTTCATTGAGTCATTCTCAAGGGTTTGGCAGTGGTCAAGATACCCAAAGTGTGTGTGTGTGTGTGTGTGTGTGTGTGTGTGTGTGTGTGTGTGTGTGTACATTCCGTTCACCCCACTAATATTATTTGTGATGCTCCTCACTGCGCATGTGCTAGGCTAGGGGAATCCCCAGATTTTCTCCACTACAAACTCTTGTTTCTCTCTTTTCTGGTTAACCACATCATAGCGTACCCTCTTATTGCTAAGAAAGCCCATAAGATATTCATACCGTTTGCTACAACATATCTTTGAGAGTAATCCTTTTTGAGACTGGTAGACATAAAAACAAAGAAAAGGAACAGACTTTGTTACAAAAATGATATGAGAGTGGCACTTGCCAAGGTGAAGCCGCGCATTTCTGAACTTGTCTGTGAAAGGCAACAGCAAACGTCATTGATTTGCAGTACGTATACATTGAGTTCACTGTGTACAAATGATGCATGGTGTATTTTGTGCACTAATAAAATTATATACCTATGTTTTTGAATTTGAAAAAAATCACATTTTATTTTTCCAATTACAAAGGGATCGGTGAATGCACTTATGAAACTTGTGGGGTTCAGTACATCCAACAAGGTTAAAGAACCACTGGTCCAGGGAATGCTTCCTGAGGGATCTTTTCTAGTGGGGTCAAACACATACCAGAGGGGTATTATGGTGGTTTAATAAACATTTTGGTTCCCTTCTGCCCACGTAAATGGGGTCCTTTTCTCTCCATCTGA